>NC_057795.1:595037934-595349209 GCF_018294505.1 Triticum aestivum | reverse complement strand
TTTTTTTTCTGTTTTCACTGTAGTTTTTTACTATTGTGTAATGTAGTTTTTTACTGTTTTTAGTATGTGTTTAAAATAATTAGTAAGTAAATTAATAAACTAATTTGAACTAGTTTAGTGTTATTAAGAACTAGTTGAATTAATAGAACTAATGTATTTTTAGTAAGAAAATTAATATAACTAGTTGAACTAGTTTATTTTTAGAAAGAACTAGTTTATTTCTACTTATAGTAAGTTTATATTTAGTAAGAACTAGTTGAATTAATAGAATTAGTTGAACACGTCAGATTTGTTATTATTATTTTAGATTAAGAAAGTATTCCCGCATCGACGTCGACGATGCCTATCCCGCATCCTCGTCGTC
This sequence comes from Triticum aestivum, assembly GCF_018294505.1. Lineage (NCBI taxonomy): Eukaryota > Viridiplantae > Streptophyta > Magnoliopsida > Poales > Poaceae > Triticum > Triticum aestivum. The sequence continues at coordinate 595,348,845 of NC_057795.1, read as the reverse complement.
GATACCCGTCGTTCGCTAGGGTTTTAGTTGTATTAGTGATGTTATATGTATGATACTATTCGGGATGTATTAGTGATAACTTAGAGGGTTTTTGTTTTTGCAGAAATCAAGGAGCCCCTCCATCATCCCCGTCGTCGTCCCCGTCACCGACCCCCTTCGACCTCGAGGTGAGACCAGCTGAATCTCCATGTCCATATGAGTCCTATAAGATATGATGTAGATAAAAACATGTATATCTTGTGTTGCTCAAATAGGATATGTGGTTGCCCAAGTGGCCAGTCATGTTCAGGTTACACCTCTGAGTGGCTTATATTTTGCTGGAATGTTAATTGATTTCCGTTTCGGCAAATTTCCGGCGCTCGATATGTCCTGTTTTAGCAAAGGTCATGCCGGAATTTTCCATGAATTTTGGCATGACTTGTGCTAGAATATGTAGAAAATATCGAGTGGCCTGGATTTTCTAGAAAGATAATTAAATGATATTTCGGGTTGACTTTAAGTCTGTCGAGGCCGAAGAATCCCGACTGTTGTTGTGGGGGTCGTTTCTCCTTCTTCTTTGGGTGCTAGACCTTTGTTATGCACTAGGGGAAGGAGGAGTAACAACCGTCACCGACAGTCGCAAATGTCAGAGAGGAATCGGTGAGGGAGAGTCTCCACCATATATGAGAGGAGGAAGAATCCCGACTGTTGTCGTGGGGGTAGCTTCTCCTTCATTCTCGTGTGCTATAAAATTTGGTGTAATGCACTCGGGAATGAAAGGAGGAGCTAGCATCACCGACGGTCGAATATATACACCACGTGAGCTGAGAGTTTTCAAGAAAAGACTCGACAGACCGATAGTCAACCCGTGATGAATAATGAACAAGCTGAGAGTTTTAATCGTACAAGTTTAATCTTTGAATTATGAACATAGGAAATGTCGTCGGACGAAGAAGGTCCCGGGGAGTGCTCCTGGTGTGGCGACAACCGGGGTTTTTGCGACAGGCCTCACCTAGACAAAGGTTGACGCTTCATCCTTAAGCTCGAGGAGGCCTTTGATTGTGATACGGTAAGCTATGATGCAAAGTTTTTTTTCGTCATTAAGCTCGACTTCTACTACTTCAACGTGTAATTTTCGTCTTTTACAATTCGACTAGCTTATCCCATGTCATGTAAGACGCCATGTCTTAGAGAGGATGGGTTTTGAAGATCATGAGAGGAATGAAACAAAGAAAATTAACCTAAGGACCCATCATGGTATGGATTTTGAGGTAAATCTATACAATTTTGAGAGCGTATCCCATTTTGGTTGCCCGGGTTGGGAAGCACTTTGCAAGATGTATGATTTTCAAGAGGGTATGTTTGTCACCATGCATCTTGGTGATCCTGACATCGACCAAGACAATTTAGACTTTTGGGTCCTTGTTGATACGCTTCTAATTCTACCGCTATGTGAGTTCCTCAAACACAGTTATTAAGTAATTTATATTTTTTACTTCAAAATAGTTGACAGCTTATTTCCATTGATAGCTTACTTTCGTTGTTCAAAGAATGTGCGGAAGATGGTAGACAGAAGCAACTACACCGATGGCTCTAAGTTAACTTATCAGGAGAAAAGTCATCTGGTCGCATATTTTACTGATCTTGAGAATTGCAATGCCTTTTATCGAACTCCTCCAAATTATGGTCAATACGTGCCACTAGTGCATGTGTTGAACCACGATAACTTCCATGGAGATATCCTGGTAAGATATTTTACTATTACGACATCTGTGCATCTTTTGCATACTTCTAAAACTGAACTACATTGCTAACTACGAAGTTATTACTATGTTTTTCAACAGAAAATCATGACGGATTGTGTGCCTCATTTGATGTATCAGAATGATCGCCTTGATGTTTTGAACATACAGCCAGATCGTCCTACGAATCTCGCCTATCCAGACCGGATTTCTAAAAACACATGATAATCAAAGAATGGAAAAATGTACCGACAGTCGTAAGGAGGTTCTTGGAAGCAACATTATTCGAAAGGCAAGAATTAAAGACAGGATAATCTCTATTCTCCATAATGGAGAGTCAGGGGCTATCTTGTTTTATGCTATTTTACCTAACACAATATAGTAGGTCCTAAGAGAATGTAGTAGGTCCTATGAGGTACAATATGTTTATGAGAGTTGATGATGATGAGTAGTTGTGATTATGTCTAGTGACCAACTTGTATGTGATGTCTCATTGATGAAAACGATGATCATGAGGAGGTGTTATATGACAATGATGTATTATGATGATAAGTTGTTAATGATATGATGATGATGATGATGATGATATTTATTATATCATTGGGTGAAAGAACCGCGGATTAGTTTCAAGTGGATGTCCATAAACTTGAAACTAGTCCACGGTTCTTTCTCCCAGTGATGTAATAACTCATTATGATGTAAAATCATTCTCTAAATTGCTGCGGTATGAAAACTTGTATAAAGGTGTATGAATACAACATGAAATAAAAAAGAAATACAAAATAATAGTAGTAGCGCGTGCTAGGAGAAGCGCTACTACTAATTACCAGTAGCGCTCATAGTACAAATCGCTGCTACTAAGTCGATATAGCAATAGCGTGGTCCAACCCACCTACTGCTAACCTTTAGCTGTAGCGCCTTACTAGTAGCGCTGCTCCCCGCACTACTGATAGGCTTTAAACACGTCCTACTGCTAGGGTTTTCCCTAGTAGTGGCACACAGAGAGAGGATTCAGACTTTTGGACAAAACACGCATCATAGCTAGTTCAAAAGCTCAAGAACACTCATATAACCAGATAAAGCACGACTAAGGTATTACGCATCCTCGCGGCTTGAACCTGGATAAAAATCCTCTGTGTCTTAACTGCTCGACCTGCTCTTCGTGCAACTAAACCCGCGTCGAACATAGAAGGGATCCTTGTGACCCCATAGGTGACGGTTTCCCCGACAAAAGGATTAGCCGGGAAGACATGCTCAACGGTAAACTTGTTTCTAGTGGTCCACAACGACCAACAAATCGATGCAAACCCAACCCAGAAGACCCTTTTAGAATGCCCAGCCAAATCATTGACCAGTCCCCTAAGCTCTCCATGAACAAGGAGGGGTTCCATGCCACTTGTAGCCAAGAGCGGATACATCACCACACAAATTTTTGCCAAGGAACACCGGAAGAAGATGTTATCAGTGTTTTCAGGGTCTCCGCACAAGATGCATCTATCTGAGCCCAGGCCGTTTCTTTTCCGGATTTGGTCTTCCGCGGGAAGCTTCCCACGAAAAGCTTGCCACGAAAAAAATTTAATCTTAGGAGGGACGCGGGCGCTCCAAATGCAATTGAACTTGGAAGTGGGAGATCCCGAAATAAGTTTAGCACACAAAGACTTAACCGAAAAGTGACCAGATGTATCTTTGAAGAATCAAGGAAACTAGCGCTCGAGTGTGTCCCGACAGGAATAGGGTGCCCCCCGCATTGACCTCCCAGAGCGAGGCGACCGGGGAGGTTCCCCACTCCTCCCCCTCCCCGCGAGTCGCCGCCCCCTTCCCCCTCGCTGCTACTGTCGTCGGAAGCGGCAGGGTGTTGCCCGCGCGGCGATCCGCAGTTTGGCGGTGGCGGCCCCCCTTCTTCTCCCGTCGCTGGACCCCGGCTCGGGCGAGCGGTCATGGCGGCCTTCGGACGGCGGCATTCCGGGGTGAATCTGGACGGCGGCGGTGACGGCCCATGGCTAGCGGCAGCCGGCGGCGCCCTGCTAGCCCAGATCTAGGCCCTATGGGCCCGATCTGGGCCGGGGCGGGCCTACTGGGGGGCCGTGGTGGGTTGTTCTCCGGTGGTTCTGGCGACCTCCTCGCGACAGGGACGGTGGAGCTTCACGGGCCCGTTCTGGGCCCAGCCGGACATTTGTCTTGTGTGCCTTTGCTACTATGCCCGGTCTGCTACCGCTTAAGCTAGTGGAGGTTGTTCCCTCCATCGTGGCTGCGGTGCTGTCGGTCCTTGTCTACGGGTGTCTCGTTTGGATCCGGCCGGCCTTGCTTCGTTGGCCGTGGTGAGACGACGGCGGTGTCCTAGTGACTATGCTCGCGCATGTTGGTGGGCAGCGGGTGTGGTGGAGCCGAAGGTTGGTCCTGTGTGGCGGGCGTGAGGGGTCGGGAGAAATCCATGTTGGGTCTTGAAGGGCACCGCCATCCTTCTTGAAGGGTGTCGGGTGACCCTCTCCCCCCTACCCTCCGTGTACTGGGAGAAATCCTAGGATTCGTCTGTGTAGCAGCGTCGTCATCGTCGCATTCCTTCTTGAAGGTGGTGCTTGGTACACGGCAACTCGGTGACTTTGGAGCGTGGTGGTTATCTTCGGTGGGCGCAGCGGTCGCGGGGTGCCGTAGCTTTTGTTGATATGGCATTGTTGGCCTTTTTTTCTCTTATTTTCTCTTGTATTTTCTTTTGGGCGTGGTTGTGCTGTTAGCCCCAGCGTTGATCGGGATGTTGTATCGGGTGGTTGCTATATCAATATAGTGGGTGAAAGCCTATTTCGAGAAAAGCGACCAGAGGCAGAATGGGGCCAGACCACTGAGTCCTCTTCCTCCGAGAGCACAGGGAAGCAAGCAGTAAGACGATGGTAGTCTTCCAACTCTTCAGGAGATAGCGATCTACGGAGGTCCAGATCCCAATTATTCACCGAGAGATCAAAGATAGAGATCTCCGGGTCATAGCAGTAAGAAAACAAAACCGGAAACATCACCACAAGGGTGGCTTCTCCATACCACCAATCTAACCAAAAGCGAGTGGATTTACCATTCCTGACAATAAACTTGACCAAATACTGAAATATCGGGCGAACTTTGACGAGCTGAAGCGAGAATTGGGAGCTGCCAGAGGACGGGGCGAACATGGGGCTCGAATTAGGGAAATATTTAGCTTTGAGAATGCTAAGCCACAGCGGAGTCTCCACAGAGGACATAATTTTCCACCACCACTTAATGATGAGGCATTTGTTCATGACGCCAGTGTTAATAATACCCAACCCACCAAGGTTTTTAGGTTTGCAAATAAGTTTCCATTTCACCATCCTATATCTACGCTTGTTGTCCGCCAAATTCCGATAGAAGGCGCCCCTGTGTTTATCAAACCCAGCGTGTGTCCCTCCTGAGAGGAGGTAGAATCCCATCAGAAACATGGGGATGGAAGAGAGGCAGGCATTGATTAAGGCTACCTTGCCAGCTTGAGTATTGTAACGGCCTCTCCACGGCAAGACCCAGTTGGCCACCTTTGAAACAACCGGGGAAAAATCTTTAGCCAGCAATTTGTGGGGGAAATTGGAAGGCCCGGGTACCTGAAAGGAAAGGAGACTAGGGAGTAGTTTAATAAGTGAGCAACTCTTTGGGCCTCAACATCTGAGACCCCAGTAACAATCACTTCACTCTTGCCAAAGTTGATCTTGAGCCCTGAAAGAGCTTCAAAGCAAAGGAGAAGGAACTTCAAGTGAGATATACCTTCATCATTCAGTTCAACCATTATGATGGTATTGTCCGCATATTGGAGGTGGGAGATGCCATTAGGGGCAAGATGGGAGCTGATCGGGGTGATATGACCAGCAGCCGCAACCCAAGTCAGGATATGGGAGAGGGAATGGGCCACAAAGTTAAAGAGGAGGGGCGAAGCCGGGTCACCCTACCTCAGGCCCTGCCATTGGCAAAAAAATTACAGATGTTCCTGTTAAAATTAATTAACACATCGTTAATTAAGGGAATAATCCCCGTCCCGTCGCTGCCGCGCCCAAACAGTCGCGTCTTACGAACGCGCCTGTTCCCATTGTATATAAGAATTCTGTAACCATCAATAAAGAGTTCGATTCAATCATTTGTCTCTCGTCTCTCTCGTTTAAGATCCAACACGTTATCAGCACGCTCCCGGCAGAGCGTTTCCGGCGACGCACTCCCCGGCGAACAAGAGGTAAGCAGCATGGCCGTTGCGCTCACCGGCCTCCGCGCCGCGCAGCCTCTGGCCGTGCCCGCCCGCGCTCCGTGGCGGCCCCGTGCCCTGCAGCGCCGCGCCAGTGGCCGCCCGGCCTCCCAGTGCACGCTCGCCTCTCCCACGGCCTGCGCGTGGTAGCATCGCCATCGGCGCTGAACGCAGCGATCATGCTGTCCGTGCATGTATTGGCATGCAATGCATACTCCTGTACAAAGGAAATCCATCAACATGGATAGTCCATGATCCGAGTCCTTGCTTGACAGCGGGATCCCGCACACGGCACACCATGCGTGTGCGTGTTGACGGAGCCTTTGCTCCGCGCTTCGTTCGGCGGCCACGCTCCGCCCTGTGCACCCTCCGCACTGCGCCCGGCCGCGCGCCCTCCTACCCGCGCCAAGGCTGCCCGGCCGTGCCTGTGGCCGCGCCGCATCCCAGGACACGGTTTTCGCGCCGTCCGGCTGCCCCGGCAGCGCCTCGCGCCAGCGGCACCCGTGGCCGCGCGCCGCACCCCACGCCCGGCTGCCCGGCCTCCGCGCCGCGCTCGCCCGCCGTCGCCGCATGGCCGCGCCGGCCATGCCCGTGGCTGCGCTCTGCCCAGCCGCCAGGCTGTGCCCATGGCCGGCGAGCCCGAGAGGCGGTGGCAGTTGCAGTAACTGCACGGGAGAAGACAAGGGAAATCTTATCCCTTCGCCATTTTACATTAACATCCTCTCATATGCAGGAAATGGTAAAATAGGCTGAAACAGGGGTCAAATCGGTCCTAATAAATGTACTACTAATTACTAGTATTTACCTGTTTTAGACCCGTTGTTTCAAACATTTTTCTGTTGAGTATAATGCTCCAGAAATTTAAGATATAAATCATTTCCACGCCTATAAAGGTTGAGATTATTTATATCTATTATCTGCGATTGAGATTTTGAATCTCTTGCAAAGATAAATTAAGTACTTCTGCAGTACTATTTCTCCGTTGAGTACACAATATTCCGGAATATTTCTATGATGTGTCTATTTCCATGTTAAACACATGTCGAGATTAATACGTCAATTTGCAATTGAGATTTTCAATTTCTTGCAAATATAGTCTGTTTATCCGTTGAGTACGAGGTATTCCGGAATATTTCTGTGATGTATCTATTTTCATGTTAAACACATGTCAAGATTAATACGTCTATTTGCAATTGAGATTTTTAATTTCTTGCAAATACATGTGCAAAATTTAAAGTGATTTCTTCAAGTTGATGCTTGGGATCACAAGATAGCCATATGGATCTACTGCATACGCAGATTATCGATGGCTACTGATAAAATCTACATTTTGTCGTTTCGACATTATGATTGCTTTACAAAGTGCTCTCCCACACATTTTTCTAAGTCATGACATAAGGCATTATGAATGAGTATTTACTGATTTCATTAGATTATACTCCCTATTGCTGCGAGATCTACTTCATTTTGGAGATTATCTTCAAGGTGTCATAGGTATCATGCTTAGCAATTTGAGATTCGCATTAATGGTTTCAAGATAACTTCTTGAAATATCCATTAATCTTGCAACATTACCATGATGGTCTTTAATTTACTAATCATAAATTAATTATCTCTGGTAACCGATGGCTAGAGAATTGAGGCATTTGCCCTCGACCACCACTGCCCTACCTGGGCCATGGACATCATGATCGCTCTTGTGTCTCGTGGGATAATATGTGCCATCCAAGATCTGTCGAATTCTCCTACGGTTGGAGTCACACCACTAACAGAATAAACATGTTGCTTTATGCATCACAATGCATTATATCGATCCAGATCTCAGCATCTGGTTATTCTGTATTAGCAATCCCTCGGATACAAAGAACCTCAAGGGCAAAAAGGTTTGACGGTCACTCCAAACCTTCAATCTGACACCATCATGGCAGACAGTTGTTTGCATGACGTTCTTCTAGAACCGAGCAATAAAATGACTATCCGGCTGTCACGAGACCCTATGAGCATGGAGAGCATGATGGTTGAATATGTATCAACCGACATGTTTGGAGACTATACATTAGTCCCCTTAGTCTCCTTAGTGATCTATTTATTTCTGTCCATTGCTGATGTTCTAGTATGAACATGAGTATTGTTGTCATCATATATTGTATACCACAATATATTATATCAGCACTTTGATACAAATTCATTTGTATGTATTCTGTATATCCGACAGTGATTTTCTTGAGAATCTTCATGTCGATATATAAATTTCTACCGGAGTCAATCCGATGAAAAATGATATGTGCCTTATGGACATATGCACCACAAACTCTATACTCAGGGAAGTCCAATGTTTCCACTCTCATTGAGAGAAAGGAGATATTTTAAAATCGCTAGACGCGATGAGGTATTTGTTGGCTCAATTCAAATCATATTTACTATCCCTGTGGGTAATCGAGTAACGTCGGGATGCTTCATTGCTTCCCAAGTTTAACTCGTACCCTACTAAGCTATAGAGATATTCGTCAAAATGGTTTCCATAGTGAAACTTATGCTGACAAGCAAGAGAAATACATTTTCTTTACCATATGCAATGGATATGGCAAGCACATTCTCTATGTATCATCTGGATTGTACTACACATACTACAAAACCCGTAGCACATGTTGCGCCCAAGATAGTTTTCCAAAATGTCTTGTACATGAAAAACTTAGCATACTCGCCTTGGTCATCGAGACATTGGGTTGAAACCGAAACTATCAGCAATTCCATTGGTTTATGATTATTATGATGCTAAATTCTAACAATATTTGGATTTTGTGTGCACTAAACATGACACAGGGAAGCTAATTTTAAGGATTGCGCACCTTAAAGTTTACGCTGAACCACTCAGACTCCTTGAATGCATCAAGTCGAGGTAAGTGGTTTTTCCCAACCATTGACTAGACTATTCAGGTATCCATGGTTTTCCAAAGACACATCTACATGATGGTCTCAAGTGTGCTTTATTCACACGAAACCATTGACTCATTATCCTGACATCTATTTCAAGCAAATCGAATGGATAGCATTTGCAGAATTCTCCTTGAGTGCCTTTTTCTATGGCCCTCGGATTGAAGTTTAGCAATTTGTCCTAATGTCTAGACTCAAGATGGTTTGGTAGAATCCCATCCAAAGAATTGAGCTCATTGCATGATCTTTACTTTGAAATTGCAACTTACCAACTTTACGTTGGAGTCATGGAGTTTTACACGCTCATGACCAATCTGCATAATTTTGTTCCCCTCTATCTTTGATATGTGGAAATCTACCAAGTATTTCCTATCTGCGGTAATTCGGTTACACACCGATATCATCACCCCGACATACATCATTGGCCCCTCAACATATAGTTGGGATCTATGTGAGGAATAACTGTATTACTGTCAATACCTCAAGCCCCTCTCATGGGGAGTTATTCAAGGCCAGTATATTGATTCAATGAGGAATATTTTCAGGCATTAGGGGGAGAATTCAAGTACCATAAAGAATGCCAGGAAATTAGTGGAATGTTCAACACATTTCTGCCTCATATCCACGTAATCAAAGAGCTGAACCACGTGTTCAGAAGATTTGCAACATATTGCAAATAACCTGCCAGATTCATTTACTGACTATAAATGTGTCACACAATCCTACAATCCTGCAAAAGTATGCCTGAAAGAGTGGAGGTACCAACAAAATCCAATCCATTCCCCGTTCGAAGCAACAGCGGGAGATGTATGGCAGAAGTACATCAGGATTCAGCTTCTCGCAAGCAAGGATATCAAGGCCTGTGAATCAGTAAATGCAAGTCAACTTCACGTTGGCAGGCACCTAATGGGTAGTATACACCCAGTGGATGGGAAACCTCCACCAACCTAGGTCATAGTGCACATGATGACCGGGACATCGGAATACCCGACTCAATCACATTGGTAAATCGCGAGCAGTCACCATGGGTAACGATATTTCCATCAACTATATATTGATATATCGATTCTGGAGAATCATATAACCGGAAGTCTACAATTTTCGACATACATTTCTCAACTAGATTGCAAAAACCTTTCAAATAATTCAGATCCAAAGACCATGGCCATGGCAAAGTGTGAACAACACTTGGACTGAACTCAAGCAAAGGGTATAATCTAGGTAGAAATGATCTTGCTCAATAATGGGAAGGTATTCATAAGCAATACCTACACCAGTTTTCTTCTGGAAATAGAATTGAGAACAACGAGGTGGTGAAATAAAGAGTAAGTATTGTAGCACAAGGGTTTACGCAGATACCTAACTATTCTCCATAGGTGGAATCTCATTCCGATAACTTATATCATTGGCAGTACAAAATCATATATCTCTGCAGTTGATAGATGTAGTGATCACATATCCATGTGGCTCACTAGATTCAGACATGTATAATTGATTTCCAATGGAATCTCAATTCTGAATCGAAATACAAAATGCAACATACATTGTGTAAAAATCAGTAAGTCACCATATGACTTATTGTTGTCGGTACATTTGGTACAACCGACTTAGTGAGTTCCTTTCCACAAGGATTACTCCTACAATGATGGTTATCCATGTTTATCTGTCATACACAGTGATTACTCCTACAATGACGATACATGTAATCATCTAAACAATGGAGTTTAAATGAAGGATTTGGGTAAAACCAAGATACCGCTCGTTACTACAAATTGAGCACCTTCACTCATACATTTTGGTACACTATGTTGTCTATATTCAAAATATATTGGAGAAATTCATTGTGGACAAGTCTTATACATCCATAACTTTCATGGTGGTTCATTCTCTAGACATAGAGAAAGATCTATTTAGACCAAAAGATGATGGAAATGAAATATTGGGACTCAACGTTCCTTAATGCCATTGGATCCACCAAACACAATTGGTTGATACTCAAGAATATCTTTCGATATCTTCAAGGCATCAAACATCTTGTCCTGGTTTTTCAGTTTCACAGAAATGTGAACACCGATATCATTGGATACATCGATCAGATCCCACTATATCAGATCGTAGACAAGCTTAGTGTTCCTATTAGGTGTGGTAGCCCTCTCATGAAGAGTCTTCGAGACAGACCTCATGGCTACATCCACCAACCATTATCTCAAGGATAATGTTTCTTGTGTTGCCCGGATGCAAACAGGTTACATAATAAGCAATATCGCTATATTGCATATCTTGCAAGTCAAATCATGTGACTGATTTGTTCACGAAGTCTCTACCAACTTCTACATTCCAGATATATGTTCTTGGAATTGGTGTGTGACGGCTTCGAAATTTGCAAGAATCAGGGGGAGTATCTTCCTGAATTGTTCCTGTTCAATGCATCATATTATACTCTTTTTCCCTTCATGAGTTTACTATATAGGTTCTTATAAAGGTTTTTAATGAGGTAATATCAACACAAGATTATATGTCATACTTTCGTTTTCCCCACCGGGGTTTTTAGGAAAATATATACGACATATTTATTGCCCTCTAAATTCTATGGATATACTTCATATTGAGTTAACAGAGGCAATAATCATTATATGTTGGATCAATTTCTCCTTATTTTCCTACAGGGTTTGAAGGAGTTTTACCAGCATATCATACACTATTCCTCATATTTTTCCCACAGGGTTTTTGAAGGAGATTTAATCGAAGATGATGGATCCTTATGCGGTCCAGCGGTGATTAGGGGGAGTGTTAAGATTAATTAACACATCGTTAATTAAGGGAATAATCCCCGTCCCGTCGCGGCCGCGCCCGAACAGTCGTGTCTTACGAACGCGCCCGTTCCCATTGTATATAAGGATTCTGTAACCATCAATAAAGAGTTTGATTCAATCATTTGTCTCTCGTCTCTCTCGTTTAAGATCTAACAGTTCCCATTTACCAAGACCGCAATGTGGCCACCCGTGACCAACTGCATGAGTTTGTGAACCACTGCCCATCGAAGCCCTTGGCTAGTAACACCTGAAGAAAAAAATTCCAACTGACCGAATCATAGGCTTTCTCGAAGTCAAGCTTTAGAATCACCGCTTTAGAGCCACGAACTCGTAGGTCATGAACAATCTCATGAAGACAAAGGATGCCATCCAGCATGAATCTACCTTTGACGAAAGCCGACTGGAAGGGGCTAAGAGTGCGATGAGCGATGGGAGAGAGCATAGTACAGAATCAAAGTTAATGGGTTTTCTTGTGATCAGTGCACATAAAAATCAAGATCTTTGGACAGAGCATAGTACAGAAACAAAGTACTACTCACCTTGTTGTACAGATGCCACCTATGCTTAGCAACAGGAAAGTTAAGATAATAAAGCATAAAGGACAACAATTTAGTGAATCTTTACAACTTTTTCATTTATGCTTTGCACTAAATTGTTTTAGTAAATGCTCAAAATTCATTCGTTTACGGAGACCATTTACAAAACTTCTCGACCATCCTCTCACAACCATGTCTCCTGATTAAGGAGGAAAGGTAGAATTATGTCAGTCACAGTGACAAATTCAGAGAGCTGTCTCTACTAAAATAACTTGTAAGTCACATGAAATCGTTTTTAAGAGAGTTGTATTCACCTCGAATGCAAAATAGTAGCGCCATACACTCACTCGGTCACTCCCTTGCAAAATTCACTACCATCTACTGCCTCTGTTCCTAAATATTTGACGTTTTGGCAAAACTGCCAAAACGTCATATTTTTAGGAATGGAGGGAGTAATTTAGAGTGTCAAATTGCAGGGTCTGTTGACATGAGATTGTATTGTTCCTTGAGTTCCATGTAGGATTTTCAACCACATGGAAGAGAGATGAGAGGAAGAGGTTCCCACTTAAATCACTGCTTATAGACATCAGTTGTGGATGGTTCGACAGTTCGTCGCCATTTGCCCAGGTTCACCCACGTCATGGGCCATGAAGCTCCTAACTCAATGGACCTCTCTACTCTAGAGTCTAGAGACAACCCATTACAGGAGGTTTGTACATGCTGTCTACAAGTGACGTGGAGTCTTGTAGGCAACAGCCGTCTGACCTACTTGCCCTTGGTTATATAGCATGATTAGATTTATGATAACTCAAAGCATAGTCCCAGATCATCCGCACCACAGACTCCAGCATCCCCTTTAGAGTGTCCACCTCTTGAATGCCGCCGTCCTGGTAAATGATTAAGGAGACAGTCATTGTGCTATTCGATCCACAATCAATTAGAAAACACGACGGCAATAATTCTAATTCCGAGTAACCATATGTTGGTAGAAAAACATAATATTAGGTCTGCTCATGACATGATAATTCCAATTCAGAGTTTCCATGTGTCAGTACTAAAACAGGATATTAGGTGTGTGCATCAATGCACAGAAGTTGTTTGGACATTATGTCAAGCAAAGCCAGCATAAAATGCAGGTACGTTACACACATGTAACCAAATAATTTGCTCAGGAACATCACAGATTATCGTGTACTAACCTGCAGTCTCTTGCACATGCCAGCTAATTTGAAGCTAACTTCATTGGAAAGCTCTCCAGTGGAGCTCCCTTGGACAAACCGGCCACTATGCCTTAGATACATCTTTAAGGATTTATTCCCAAAAGTCTTGTAGTTTGTACGCCACACTCCAGTTATGCTGAACCTCTCATCAATCAACTTATTCCCATGTGGCTGTCTAAACCCCCCACTGGCATTAGGATCAACAATAGCTGAAGATACTAAGCTCTTGATGGCATTTTCCACTTCAGGCTGCAAGTGTTATCAGATGAGTGTGCAGAAGGAGTAAATAGCATAAAACTACTACAATTCAGGCTAAGGTTTCAAAAAACTACCGAAATTATTTTTTTCGCTGATAACTACCAAGTCCGGGGTTGACTGTTTCAAAAAAAACCAAATCGCAGTGTGATTTAAAATCAATCCAGATTATGACAGGTAGGGCCCGCACCTAAACAGACCGTTTGTTTGACTATTTGTTTGACCGTTAGCTTACATGTGGGGTCCACCTGTTAGCCTGAACCTTCTCTTTTGAATCATTTTCTCTATGCCGCATTTCGTCGAGCACCTTATGTGCGTGCAGCTCGCCGGGGAGGAGAGATTGCTGGCTCGTCGGCGAGGAGAGCTTGCTGGATCCGGCGCGCGACCTCAGGTGTGACCATGGCGGGTCGGGAGGCGCAGGTCGAGGTGGAAGGCAGGCTGGCACCGTCCATGGCCGTACGGCGAGCAGATTTGCTGGCCCGTACGCTGCAGGCGGCGGGGCGCAGCTGTCACCGGCCAACGCCGAAGGCTCGATTCCGGTGTCTGTTGTAGCTCTCCCCGACCTGGCCACCCTCTCGCGGGTCGGGCCTGCGCTCGGCGGGAGCGGTCACCGCCCGGATTCCGGGAGAGCACGCGGGGCTTGCGTGTGCGTTCGCTCTTGCAGGAGTGGGAGCCGGCTGCGATACGGCTGCCGGCGTGGGGAGAGGTAGGAGGAGGTGGTGCGGTCCTGCTGCCGGCGGCGCGCGGCGGCGCGGTGCCGGGCTGAGCTCGGACGGCACATCAATGGCCGCAGCCGGAGATCTTTGAGGCTGGAGAAGGGAACATGCGGCGGGTGGCGGATGGAGTGCAGCGGTCGGCGGCGACCTCGCCGGCGACGGCGGAGGGCACCAGGAAGCGGGATCGATGGGCGGCGGCGGAAGGTCGCGCTCCTGGTGTGTGCTCGTCCGCGCGTGAGGTAGGTGGATGACGGCACCGGTCAGGGATAAAAATCGATTGTTTTTTCTCATTGGAAATTTTATTGAGTATGACATGTGGGCCCCACCAGTCATAACGGTCAACTTAACTGTTCAGTTAACGGCGTTGACTTTTGTGCCACGTGGAACCTGACGTGTGGAGCATATCTGTCAGAAAACGGTTTAACCTTTAAGCACACTGCGATTTGGGCTTTTTGAAACAACCGACCCCGGACTTGGTAGTTATCAGCGAAAAAAATAAATTCGGTAGTTTTTTGGAACCCTAACCCGAATTGTAGTAGTTTTATGCTATTTACTCGTGCAGAAGATATGCTTGTAACAGAAAGGACAGAGGTAGTTCCAATATGAACTCACGTCTATTCGGATCCTATTCGTATTCAACATCAGCCTTAAATCAAGATCTTTCGACAGGCAGGATACGTCTTCCACTAATTGTCGTATCTGGTTCGATTCAATCTGCACGAGAAGTAACAATGGGGACGATAGAGAAAGAAAACTATTGTTAGCTAGTAGTGGCCTGTAATGAATAGTACTATAGTCGAACAATTTAGCACAAGCCACAGTACTTAAGTCACATATTAGAATCTAACCAACTGGCCCTATACATGGGATAAACGAAAATTTACAAAGGAAAATGTTAAGCTCAGCAATATCTGCAGTAGAATGAAAAAAATAAGGCAAAAATGAATACTAATCACATCGAGCTACAGAAAACATCAACCACTGAAACAATCTCGCTTTAAAACAATTTCAAGCAAACGTAGTTGCTTTTCCATAACAATGCTATGAGGCTGAGTTTTATTGCCGTAGTTAGAAAACATAATGAGTTTAGAGCTAACTGCCCAAGTGATAGACTACAAACAAGAGACACGGATGCTTTAGAGAAACAAGGAACCACCGGCCACTTGAGGAGCAATTGGAAGACTACATATAGTGGTACACATCTAGTGAACGACTTTGTGTGTAAAAACTAGATACATATTTAGACATTCCTTCATCTTCATCACCCAAAAATTCCTTTGAATTAAGACAAGCATGATAATTGAGAGCTAAAAGTTAGCATCGTGCATCGTCTCAATGAATACTAACTTATAGATTTCTTATCTTTACAGTCTTGGGGTTCTCGATTGTCAGGCATAAAAGAATAAAACCATGCACAACCCCGATATTTCACACTGTTTAGTAGTACTACTTAGCAGGGATATCCATATAATCAATGCATGATAGTGCTAAAAGTTAACTGTGATCCTGAGTTCTGAAAATCAAATGCACAGGAAAGGACAGCATGGTAAGCAGAGCACACCTTGTCGATTGCAAGCTTCCCATCTTCTTGCGCAGTGCATTTGCAAGACATTTTGGAATACCTTCCCTGCTTGTCGACCATCTATCAGGTATTTACAGGCCCCAAAGTCATTTCACACTCGTCTAAACAACAACCAGGGGATAAATAATTCTCAAACAGTTAGACGTACAAACCTTGACATGGTAGCGCTCTTTTGTTGAAAGGAACTCCAGCCCCATCCTCTCCAGAGCGAATTGCTCCATGTCATCAAAGAGATAACTGGGGACATTCGTATGGAACGTTTTACGGACCGGGCTCTTGGATCCTTCTGTCCCTGCCTCTGCAAGGTCGCGGACGGCGTCCAGAGAGACGGGCAATCCACCAACACAAAAACTGGGTTGTGGCGCGCGTTAATCACAATGTGATGTGATACGAAGCAGAGACCCAAGAACTGGAAATGGTGGGATGGATAAAAGAAGACTCACCGTTCGAACAGGACCTTGCCCACCCTTGCCATGAGACTCAGTTTTGCCTCCTCGTCTTCCCTGGGCACATCGTGCGTCCTCGCCCTCGCCTTCTCCGCCGCGTATAAGAGGTCCGGCAAGAACCTCTCGGCGATGACTGCGGCCGCGTCCGCGGCCTCCGTGGAGCCGAAGGATGGGCAGGAGAGGGCAAGGACGAGGGGCTTGCGGCCGGTCATGCGCTCGACGGTGTAGCAGGGGAAGGGCTCGAGGCGGACAGATTCAGCGTCGTCGGAGAAGGGCGGGAGCGGGAACCAGCGGGAGACGCAGTCTGCGGCGTGGATTTGTTGGACGGGGGAACGTGGTGACGCCCGCGGGGGGAGGAGATGGAGAGGGAATGGAGGGAGGAGGTGGGCGGGGAAGGGGTTGGGGCGGGCTCGGAGGTGCTCGAACGACGCTTGTGGGGAGGGACGTACGCCATGGCGGATGCCCCGACTGGCCGGCGGCGAGGTCAGTCGTCAGAATGGGGGGAAGGAAAGCTTAGCCAGCGGTTGACTGAACTCTCGGAAAAGGGGAAGTTTAAAGACCAACTTTAACGCACGATCCCAAACCCGAAACGACGGCGGCGAGGTCAGGAGGGGAAAAGGTGGAAGTTTAGCAGATTGACTAAACTCTTGCTGCCAAGGAGAAAAGAAGGAAGTTTAAAGGCCAACTCCGAACGCACGACCCTAAATCTCAAACGGATGTCCGTTTTGTTTGGACTTCCGTTAATTTGAGGCGAACAATCCTAACCGATTTTGGGGAGGGGGCGTACGCCCAACGCGGCCGACACATTTCACATCATCTTGGTCTTTTAGACTCAAATTTAAACATAAAAAACATAAAACAATTAAAACTTAGACATATATATTACATTCATTTAGTTTAGAAGTACTCCTGGCCGCACATTAAACTTGAATTAAAACTAAAGAAAATAAAAAAAACAAACTTTAATGCAACCCTCGGTCAGCTTCTCTCGTCGTCGTCGTCGTCCTAGTCTTTGTCGTCATCCTCGGTGAGGTCAATGAATGGCGGGGACGGCCACAGGTGGGCTGGTGCCGCCTGAGGCAGCCATGCAACACTGGAGGTGCATGAGGCACCTGCGGATGCGGGTGGAGGCCACGGTTCGGCACCCGCCCAGGAGGCCGGTGCAGACAGCTCCGGCGTGCAGGGCATCGTCGACATCGAGCTCTAGGATTGTCCGACCAATGCTGGATCCTAGGTCACTGCCGATGGCTCGAGAACGACGCTGTCGTCTGGCTCTGGGACGGCCACATCTCCCATGGCCGAAAGGGCCATCTGCACGTCCAGCCCATCCCACTGGCTGCACTCTCCGCTCCTCTCGTCTTCCCCTCTTCATCCCAAATCTATCATGTTTCCTCCCGTCATGGCCAAGTCCTTGCCACGACTTTAGCAGCGAGCCTGATCTACGGACTGGGACGACCTTATTAAGGGCGAGAACTCCAAATCTAGCAGCAACACGCGGGTGAGAGGAGCTCGCGCTCCACATCGCCATCTAGCGCTCGCTGTTGAGTACCCACTAGTAGAAAAAGGGTCATTCGTCCCGGTTCATGAGGGCCATTTGTCCCGGTTCCCAAACCGGGACTAAAGAGTCGTTACTAAAGCCCTATACCTTTAGTCCCGGTTCACCCAGGAACCAAGATAGATGGGGCTCCACGTGGCCGCTGCCGCTTGCTCAGGCAGGAGGACCTTTTGTCCCGGTTGGTGCCACCAACCGGGACCAAAAGGCTTCCACGCGTCAGCAGTTCAGGGGCTGGGGTTTTGGATTTTTTTTCCTTGAAAGGGGGGGGGGGGGGTTGGTGGTTTTGTAGGGTTAATTTAGGGGTTTCATATATTGTGTTAGAGAAGTGTCCTCTCTTATCTCCGTGCTTGGTCGACGCTACGTACTATACGTATAGAGAGGACTCGACACGCTAGCTAGCTAAGAAAATGAAGGAAACTATTAAGTACAGAAGATCGTCATGATGAACATATACACAGAGAAGTGATCGACCTTTCCTTCTCCGAGAGATTGGTCGAACAACAAGTTTTCGTATATCTTACTGTTGGAAATATGCCCTAGAGGCAATAATAAAAGTATTATTATATTTCATTGTTCATGATAATTGTCTTTTATTCATGCTATAACTGTATTATCCGGAAATCGTAATACACGTGTGAATAATTAGACCACAATATGTCCCTGGTAAGCCTCTAGTTGACCAGCTCGTTGTGATCAACAGATAGTCATGGTTTCTTGACTATGGACATTGGATGTCGTTGATAACGGGATCACATCATTAGGAGAATGATGTGATGGACTAGACCCAATCCTAAGCATAGCATAAAAGATCGTGTAGTTCGTTTTGCTAGAGCTTTGCCAATGTCGAATATCTCTTCCTTAGACCATGAGATCGTGTAACTCCCGGATACCGTAGGAGTGCCTTGGGTGTATCAAAGTCACAACGTAACTGGGTGACTATAAAGGTGCATTACAGGTATCTCCGAAAGTAGCTGTTGGGTTGACACGGATCAAGACTGGGATTTGTCACTCCGTATGACGGAGAGGTATCTCTGGGCCCACTCGGTAATGCATCATCGTATTGAGCTCAATGTGACCAAGGTGTTGGACACGGGATCATGCATTACGGTACGAGTAAAGTGACTTGCCAGTAACGAGACTGAACAAGGTATTGGGATACCGACGATCGAGTCTCGGGCAAGTAACGTACCGATTGACAAAGGGAATTGCATACAGGGTTTGATCGAATCCTCGACATCGTGGTTCATCCGATGACAACATCGAGGAGCATGTGGGAGCCATCATGGGTATCCAGATCCTGCTGATGGTTATTGACTGAGAGCGCCTCGGTCATGTCTGCATGTCTCCCGAACCCGTAGGGTCTACACACTTAAGGTTCGGTGACGCTAGGGTTATGAAGATATGTATATGCAGAAACCCGAATGTTGTTCGGAGTCCCGGATGAGATCCCGGACGTCACAAGGAGTTCCGGAATGGTCCGGAGGTAAAGAATTATATATAGGAAGTGCTATTTCGGGCATCGGGACAAGTTTCGGGGTTATCGGTATTGTACCGGGACCACCGGAAGGGTCCCGGGGGTCCACCGGGTGGGGCCACCTGTCCCGGGGGGCCACATGGGCTGTAGGGGGTGCGCCTTGGCCTTCATGGGCCAAGGGCACCAGCCCCTATAGGCCCATGCGCCTAGGGTTTCCCCCTAGGAGGAGTCCTAGTGGTGGAAGGCACCCCTAGGTGCCTTGGGGGGGAGGGAAACCTCCCCTAGGCCGCCGCCCCCCTAGTAGATCTCATCTACTAGGGCCGGCGCCCCCCCTTGGCACCCCTATATATAGTGGGGGAGAGGAGGGACTTCATACACCAGCCCCTGGCGCCTCCATCTCCCCCCGTTACGTCTCTCCCTCGTAGTCTCGGCGAAGCCCTGCTGCTGTGACGCCCTGCATCCACCACCACGCCGTCGTGCTGCTGGATCTTCATCAACCTCTCCTTCCCCCTTGCTGGATCAAGAAGGAGGAGACGTCTCCCGTCCCGTACGTGTGTTGAACGCGGAGGTGCCGTCCGTTCGGCGCTGGTCATCGGTGATTTGGATCACGTCGAGTACGACTACATCATCACCTTGCAAGCTTCCGCACGCGATCTACAAGTGGTATGTAGATGCAAACTCTCTCCCTTGACTCGTTGCTTAGATGAACTCATAGATGGATCTTGGTGAAACCGTAGGAAAAATTTTAATTTTCTGCAACGTTCCCCAACAGTGGCATCATGAGCTAGGTCTATGCGTAGTTCTCTTTGCACGAGTAGAACACAATTTTGTTGTGGGCGTGGATTTTGTCATCTTACTTGCCTCTACTAGTCTTTTCTTGCTCAACGGTATTGTGGGATGAAGCGGCCCGGACCAACCTTACACGTACGCTTACGTGAGACCGGTTCCACCGACTGACATGCACTAGTTGCATAAGGTGGCTGGCGGGTGTCTGTCTCTCCCACCTTAGTTGGAGCGGAATCGATGAACAGGGCCCTTATGAAGGGTAAATAGAAGTTGACAAAATCACGTTGTGGTGATTCGTAGGTAAGAAAACGTTCTTGCTAGAACCCAATTGCAGCCACGTAAAAGATGCAACAACAATTAGAGGACGTCTAACTTGTTTTTGCAGCGATTGATCATGTGATGTGATATGGCCAGAAGTTGTGATGAATGATGAATTGTGATGTATGAGATCATGTTCTTTGTAATAGGATTCACGACTTGCATGTCGATGAGTATGACAACCGGCAGGAGCCATAGGAGTTGTCATTATTTTTTGTATGACCTGCGTGTCATTGAATAACGTCATGTAAACTACTTTACTTTATTGCTAAACGTTAGTCATAGAAGTAGAAGTAGTCGTTGGCGTGACAACTTCATGAAGACACGATGATGGAGATCATGATGATGGAGATCATGGTGTCAAGCCGGTGACAAGATGATCATGGAGCCCCGAAGATGAAGATCAATGGAGCTATATGATATTGGCCATATCATGTCACAACTATATAATTGCATGTGATGTTTATTA
This sequence comes from Triticum aestivum, assembly GCF_018294505.1. Classification (NCBI taxonomy): domain Eukaryota; kingdom Viridiplantae; phylum Streptophyta; class Magnoliopsida; order Poales; family Poaceae; genus Triticum; species Triticum aestivum. Next base: position 595,327,792 of record NC_057795.1, on the reverse strand, counting down.
TGTATTATGCATCTTGTTTACTTAGGACGACGGTAGTAAATAAGATGATCCCTTATAAAATTTCAAGAAGTGTTCTCCCCTAACTGTGCACCGTTGCTACAGTTCGTCGCTTCTAAGCACCACGTGATGATCGGGTGTGATGGATTCTTACGTTCACATACAACGGGTGTAAGACAGTTTTACACAGCGAAAACACTTAGGGTTAACTTGACGAGCCTAGCATGTGCAGACATGGCCTCGGAACACGGAGACCGAAAGGTCGAACACGAATCGTATGGAAGATACGATCAACATGAGAATGTTCACCGACGATGACTAGTCCGTCTCACGTGATGATCGGACACGGGCTAGTCGACTCGGATCGTGTAACACTTAGATGACTAAAGGGATGTCTAATCTAAGTGGGAGTTCATAATTTGATTAGAACTTTATTATCATGAACTTAGTCTAAAACCTTTGCAAATATGTCTTGTAGATCAATGGCCAACGCTAATGTCAACATGAACTTCAACGCGTTCCTAGAGAAAACCAAGCTGAAAGATGATGGCAGCAACTATACGGACTGGGTCCGGAACCTGAGGATCATCCTCATAGCTGCCAGGAAACAATATGTCCTAGAAGGACCGCTAGGTGACGCTCCCGTCCCAGAGAACCAAGACATTATGAATGCTTGGCAGTCTCGCGCTGATGATTACTCCCTCGTTCAGTGCGGCATGCTTTACAGCTTAGAACCGGGGCTCCAAAAGCGTTTTGAGCATCACGGAGCATATGAGATGTTCGAAGAGCTGAAACTAGTTTTCCAAGCTCATGCCCGGGTCGAGAGATATGATGTCTCCGACAAGTTCTACAGTTGTAAGATGGAGGAAAACAGTTCTGTCAGTGAGCACATCCTGAAGATGTCTGGGTTGCACAACCGTATGACCCAGCTGAACATTAACCTCCCAGATGAGGCGGTCATTGACAGAATCCTCCAGTCGCTCCCACCAAGCTACAAGAGCTTTGTGATGAACTACAACATGCAGGGGATGGAAAAGACCATTCCTGAAGTGTTCTCGATGCTGAAGTCAGCAGAGGCTGAAATCAAGAAAGAACATCAAGTGTTGATGGTCAATAAGACCACTAAGTTCAAGAAGGGCAAGGGTAAGAAGAACTTCAAGAAGGACGGCAAAGATGTTGCCGCGCCTGGTAAGCCAGTTACCGGGAAGAAGTCAAAGAATGGACCCAAGCCTGAGACTGAGTGCTTTTATTGCAAGGGGAAGGGTCACTGGAAGCGGAACTGCCCCAAATACTTAGCGGATAAGAAGGCCGGCAACACCAAAGGTATATTTGATATACATGTGATTGATGTGTACCTTACCAGTACTCGTAGTAACTCCTGGGTATTTGATACCGGTGCCGTTGCTCATATTTGTAACTCACAGCAGGAGCTGCGGAATAAACGGAGACTGGCGAAGGACGAGGTGACGATGCGCGTCGGGAATGGTTCCAGAGTCGATGTGATCGCCGTCGGCACGCTGCCTCTACATTTACCTACGGGATTAGTTTTGAACCTTAATAATTGTTATTTAGTGCCAAGTTTGAGCATGAACATTGTATCAGGATCTCGTTTAATACGAGATGGCTACTCATTTAAGTCTGAGAATAATGGTTGTTCGATTTATATGAGAGATATGTTTTATGGTCATGCTCCGATGGTCAATGGTTTATTCTTAATGAATCTCGAGCGTAATATTACACATGTTCATAGTGTAGATGCCAAAAGATTTAAAGTTGATAACGATAGTCCCACATACTTGTGGCACTGCCGCCTTGGTCACATTGGTGTCAAGCGCATGAAGAAGCTCCATGCCGATGGACTTTTAGAGTCTCTTGATTATGAATCGTTTGACACGTGCGAACCATGCCTCTTGGGCAAAATGACCAAGACTCCGTTCTCCGGAACAATGGAGCGAGCAACCAACTTGTTGGAAATCATACATACCGATGTGTGCGGTCCAATGAGCGTTGAGGCTCGCGGAGGATATCGTTATGTTCTCACTCTCACAGATGACTTGAGTAGATATGGGTATGTCTACTTAATGAAACACAAGTCTGAGACCTTTGAAAAGTTCAAGGAATTTCAGAATGAGGTGGAGAATCAACGTGACCGAAAGATAAAATTCTTACGATCAGATCGTGGAGGAGAATACTTAAGTCACGAATTTGGTACACACTTAAGAAATGTGGAATCGTTTCACAGCTCACGCCGCCTGGAACACCTCAGCGAAACGGTGTGTCCGAACGTCGTAATCGCACTCTATTGGATATGGTGCGGTCTATGATGTCTCTTACCGATTTACCGCTATCATTTTGGGGATACGCTCTAGAGACAGCTACATTCACTTTAAATAGGGCACCGTCTAAATCCGTTGAGACGACACCGTATGAATTATGGTTTGGAAAGAAACCTAAGCTGTCGTTTCTAAAAGTTTGGGGATGCGAAGCTTATGTCAAGAAACTTCAACCTGAAAAGCTCGAACCCAAGTCGGAAAAATGCGTATTCATAGGATACCCTAAGGAAACTGTAGGGTATACCTTCTACTTAAGATCCGAAGGCAAGATCTTTGTTGCCAAGAACGGATGCTTTCTGGAAAAAGAGTTTCTCTCGAAAGAAGTAAGTGGGAGGAAAGTAGAACTCGATGAAGTACTACCTCTTGAGCGGGATAGTGGCGCAGCGCAGGAAACCGTTCCTGTGATGCCCACACCAACTGAAGAGGAAAACCATGATAATGATCAAGGTACTTCGGATCAAGTTACTGCTGAACTTCGTAGGTCCACAAGGACACGTTCCGCACCAGAGTGGTACGGCAACCCTGTCCTGGAAATCATGTTGTTAGACAACAATGAACCTTCGAACTATGAAGAAGCAATGGCGGGCCCGGATTCCAACAAATGGCTTGAAGCCATGAAATCCGAGATAGAATCCATGTATGAAAACAAAGTATGGACTTTGACAGACTTGCCCGATGATCGGCGAGCGATAGAAAACAAATGGATCTTTAAGAAGAAGACGGACGCGGATGGTAATGTTACCATCTATAAAGCTCGACTTGTCGCTAAGGGTTATCGACAGGTTCAAGGGATTGACTACGACGAGACATTCTCTCCCGTAGCGAAGCTAAAGTCCGTCCGAATCATGTTAGCAATTGCCGCATACTATGATTATGAGATATGGCAGATGGACGTCAAAACAGCATTCCTTAACGGGCATCTTAAGGAAGAACTGTATATGATGCAGCCGGAAGGTTTTGTCGATCCTCGGAACGCTAACAAAGTATGCAAGCTCCAGCGATCCATTTATGGACTGGTGCAAGCATCTCGGAGTTGGAACATTCGCTTTGATGAGATGATCAAAGCGTTTGGGTTTATGCAGACTTATGGAGAAGCCTGCGTTTACAAGAAAGTGAGTGGGAGCTCTGTAGCATTTCTCATATTATATGTAGATGACATACTCCTGATGGGAAATAATATAGAATTTCTGGACAGCATTAAGGCCTACTTGAATAAGTGTTTTTCAATGAAGGACCTTGGAGAAGCTGCTTATATATTAGGCATCAAGATCTATAGAGATAGATCGAGACGCCTCATAGGTCTTTCACAAAGCACATACCTTGATAAGATTTTGAAGAGATTCAGAATGGATCAGTCCAAGAAGGGGTTCTTGCCTATGTTACAAGGTATGAGACTGAGCTCAGCTCAGTCACCGACCACGGCAAAAGATAAAGAAGAGATGAGTGTCATCCCCTATGCTTCAGCCATAGGATCTATTATGTATGCCATGCTGTGTACCAGACCCGATGTAAACCTTGCCGTAAGTTTGGTAGCAAGATACCAAAGTAATCCCGGCAAGGAACACTGGACAGCGGTCAAGAATATCCTGAAGTACCTGAAAAGGACAAAGGACATGTTTCTCGTTTATGGAGGAGACGAAGAGCTCGTCGTAAAGGGTTACGTCGACGCTAGCTTCGACTCAGATCTGGATGACTCTAAGTCACAAACCGGATACGTGTATATGTTGAATGGTGGAGCAGTAAGCTGGTGCAGCTGCAAGCAGAGCGTCGTGGCGGGATCTACGTGTGAAGCGGAGTACATGGCAGCCTCGGAGGCAGCACATGAAGCGATTTGGGTGAAGGAGTTCATCACCGACCTAGGAGTCATACCCAATGCGTCGGGGCCGATCAAACTCTTCTGTGACAACACTGGAGCTATTGCCCTCGCAAAGGAGCCCAGGTTTCACAAGAAGACCAGGCACATCAAGCGTCGTTTCAACTCCATCCGTGAAAATGTTCAAGATGGAGACATAGAGATTTGCAAAGTGCACACGGATCTGAATGTCGCAGATCCGCTGACTAAACCTCTCTCGCGTGCAAAACATGATCAACACCAGAACTCTATGGGTGTTCGATTCATCACAATGTAACTAGATTGGTGACTCTAGTGCAAGTGGGAGACTGTTGGAAATATGCCCTAGAGGCAATAATAAAAGTATTATTATATTTCATTGTTCATGATAATTGTCTTTTATTCATGCTATAACTGTATTATCCGGAAATCGTAATACACGTGTGAATACTTAGACCACAATATGTCCCTGGTAAGCCTCTAGTTGACCAGCTCGTTGTGATCAACAGATAGTCATGGTTTCCTGACTATGGACATTGGATGTCGTTGATAACGGGATCACATCATTAGGAGAATGATGTGATGGACAAGACCCAATCCTAAGCATAGCATAAAAGATCGTGTAGTTCGTTTTGCTAGAGCTTTGCAAGTGTCAAGTATCTCTTCCTTCGACCATGAGATCGTGTAACTCCCGGATACCGTAAGAGTGCCTTGGGTGTATCAAACGTCACAACGTAACTGGGTGACTATAAAGGTGCATTACAGGTATCTCCGAAAGTAGCTGTTGGGTTGACACGGATCGAGACTGGGATTTGTCACTCCGTATGACGGAGAGGTATCTCTGGGCCCACTCGGTAATGCATCATCATATGAGCTCAATGTGACCAAGGTGTTGGACACGGGATCATGCATTACGGTACGAGTAAAGTGACTTGCCGGTAACGAGACTGAACAAGGTATTGGGATACCGACGATCGAGTCTCGGGCAAGTAACGTACCGATTGACAAAGGGAATTGCATACAGGGTTTGATCGAATCCTCGACATCGTGGTTCATCCGATGACAACATCGAGGAGCATGTGGGAGCCATCATGGGTATCCAGATCCCGCTGATGGTTATTGACTGAGAGCGTCTCGGTCATGTCTGCATGTCTCCCGAACCCGTAGGGTCTACACACTTAAGGTTCGGTGACGCTAGGGTTATGAAGATATGTATATGCAGAAACCCGAATGTTGTTCGGAGTCCCGGATGAGATCCCGGACGTCACAAGGAGTTCCGGAATGGTCCGGAGGTAAAGAATTATATATAGGAAGTGCTATTTCGGGCATCGGGACAAGTTTCGGGGTTATCGGTATTGTACCGGGACCACCGGAAGGGTCCCGGGGGTCCACCGGGTGGGGCCACCTGTCCCGGGGGGCCACATGGGCTGTAGGGGGTGCGCCTTGGCCATCATGGGCCAAGGGCACCAGCCCCTATAGGCCCATGCGCCTAGGGTTTCCCCCTAGGAGGAGTCCTAGTGGTGGAAGGCACCCCTAGGTGCCTTGGGGGGGAGGGAAACCTCCCCTAGGCCGCCGCCCCCCTAGTAGATCTCATCTACTAGGGCCGGCGCCCCCCCTTGGCACCCCTATATATAGTGGGGGAGAGGAGGGACTTCAGACACCAGCCCCTGGCGCCTCCATCTCCCCCCGTTACGTCTCTCCCTCGTAGTCTCGGCGAAGCCCTGCTGCTGTGACGCCCTGCATCCACCACCACGCCGTCGTGCTGCTGGATCTTCATCAACCTCTCCTTCCCCCTTGCTGGATCAAGAAGGAGGAGACGTCTCCCGTCCCGTACGTGTGTTGAACGCGGAGGTGCCGTCCGTTCCGCGCTGGTCATCGGTGATTTGAATCACGTCGAGTACGACTACATCATCACCTTGCAAGCTTCCGCACGCGATCTACAAGTGGTATGTAGATGCAAACTCTCTCCCTTGACTCGTTGCTTAGATGAACTCATAGATGGATCTTGGTGAAACCGTAGGAAAATTTTTAATTTTCTGCAACGTTCCCCAACACTTACCGACGATACTGGCTACATATACGTATACAATGTGTAAGATCTCTTACAATACCCTAACATATGAACTCAACTTCCACATGCATGGTATTCTCCGACTTTATTGATGACGTGGTCAAGAAAGAATTCAGCCAATTCCTCTTGAATTGCTCGCATGCGATCTTGTGGTAGGAGTTCATTTTGCATCTCCCACATCTAATTTGAATAAGGGGGTCAATACATATATATGAATGAAACTCAACAGAAATGATGGTAATAAAATAAACTTGTGAATATTTTTGCTTACACACTTCATATTGTCTTTTAGATTAGCCCCGCCTATTCTTGGCCGTCGCGTAGATGAACTCGCAGACGTAGTATCCACAGTAATTATTTTTGACTTCCTGGCACAAGCAATTTACGAGAAATATTGGTCAATCAAACTAATAATGAAGCATTATAAATGGCATTGATGAAAGTAGATAGAATCAACGGGAGATGCGCGGAACTCGCTAGCTAGTAGTACTTACTTTCGGGTATTTTCGTCGCAGATACCGCGGCAGTCCCGGAACTTGTGCAGCGAATACTTTTCAAACCCTGCGAGACAAAGAAAACAATTACTTGATATAATGAAATGAACAAAGTTGCCGACATGGTGCGATAATGATCGATTCAACTTACTTGTCAAGCACTTTAGACATGTCCGCATAGTCCTCAGGATCTTTTCATCTTGAGTCTAAGACGTTTACTAGTCATTGCTCAAGCTTAATCTCTAGGAGAATGTAGTGGAAGCTGTGCACGCATGCATAACTCATCAATTACATTAATTACTATAACCTCGAGTAATAATTAAGGGAAACTGAACATGCACAAGACAGTAACACTCACTTGAAGTTGTAAGGAAAGAGTATTGTATCTTTGTTTTGATTTATTACCAACGATCGTAGCAAGTTGTCCTCAGTTTCTTTGGAATGAAATGTAACCGTATATTCATCTATGAGATTTGTGTTAATGAACCCAATATCATACATTTCAGCTTTTCTGCATTCGACGATCTTCAATCTGCATAATATAGTGAGGATAATTATATATACATGTAATGAAAGAGCTGAGCTATATATAGAGACTTAATGACAGAAGTAGTACTTACAGACAGTAGCAAGTGACCGTTAATTTATTGAGGGCATTTAGATTGAAAAACTGGAAGAACTCCACAAATGGAACAGACAACTCCTCAATTCCAACGAGGTCGTGCTGATCCTCTTTAACTTTCAGCGTCAAAGTATCGATTTTCTTCCCAGACTTACTGCAGGTTTCCATGTACCAATCATGGACTCTTCGCATCATCGTTGCTAGAGTAGTTCCATCTTTGATGAAAGGCTTCCCGTACTCGTATTTGAATTCGTCCACCTCCATTATATCAAAATGTGCATCGTTGTCGTGCATGTAATCTGCATGATTGGTACCGGGGAAGATCCCTGGATGATTAGCGACGATATCGCTAGACACCTTGAGCGGGATGCACGATTGGTTCGCTTGATCGCTGAGATGGGAATTTTTTCCCACTTCTTCGTTCTTGTAACCTTTTGTCACTGCAAGTACTTCCCGTCTGCTTCTATTCCTTATATGTCTTTTTAGTAATGCGCTCATAAATGGTTTGCAGCAGAGACGGTGGTGGTCGCTGGAGGGCATCCAAAGTGCGCTTCGCTTTCACCGGATCTATGTTCTCCTCCGGAGGTGGATGTCTCTTAGCTCTTTGCATTTCGAAGTAGTCCTTCACTTGGGCTTGACAAGTGTCCGTGTTTTCCTGTTCGGTCATATCGTATGGTAACTTCTCTGGAGTCTTGAGAGATGGACCAAATCTGTATTACCTCCCGCCTCTGGCTGTACTGCTAGACGCTGGAGCAGGCCGAGCGGCTACTGTTGTCTTCTTTTGTTGCTTACGAGGCGGAGGAGAAGGACTATGATGCGCCGGAGCAGTCTGAGCGGCGGAGGGTCTCTTCCGCCCTTGCTGACGAGGCGGAGAAGGAGGAGGCTGGCTGGTCGGGCGCGCCGGCGCAGGTGGAGAAGGAGGTGGAGTGCCGCCACGCACCGGAGAAGGAGGTGGAGTTCCCGGATCACTCGCCGGAGGAGCAGGCGTAGGAGGAGGCGGAGTGCCCTGACTCACCGGAGGAGGCGGAGGCGTCCAGTTCGGAAGGTTGATGAGCTCCTTCCACCATAGGCATGGAGTCTTCAGAGCAGAACCCAGTCGAGTCTCCCTTCACCAGTAGGGTGGTCAAGCACGAGCTCCTCAAATCCCTTCGTTATTTCATCCACCATCACCCTAGCATATCCTTCTAGAATTGGACGGCAGTGAAAAGTTGCGCCGGGTTCAGGAGGTCGAACAGAGCCGACAGCCGCCTTGACTTTGTAGTTCTGGCATTGCGTCATAAGGTGGCAACGTTGAGACTCCGTGATAGCATCCGGGAGGTAGCTAGCAGGAGCCATGAAGATAGGCTCTAGCTGAAGTAGATCTGTGGAAGCCACGCTGCTTCTCCGCTGAGATGGCGGGGTAGCTCTGGGGGTAGCTTTGGCAGGTCGCTTGCTTCAAACCGCTTCCTGTTCCTCTAGCTTCCGTACCCTTGCGTGCAACTCCTGCAGTCCACTCTGCTCCACTTTCCTCCTCTCCTGGCATTTGCAGCAGCATGCGTCCGGAAACCCAGCCTTCCACGGAACGGAGCCTGGCGTGCCTCGTGTCGGTCCAGGGTGCTCAGGATTCTCGAGGGCCATTGTGAGCTCGTCCTTCTCTCTGTCTAGAACGAACGTCCCTTCCTGCGCTGCGGTGATATAGTGCTGAAGCTTCTTGACGGGTATTCGCAGTTGCTCGCTCGTCCAAACGCACTTCCCTATTACAGGGTCCAAGGTTCCGCCAATCCCGAAGAACCAAGTCCTTGAACGGTTTGTCCAGTTCAATGTCTCTGGTTTGACCCCTTTATCAAGCAGGTCGTTCACAGCCTTGGCACACAACGGCCGGGCTTTGAGGTAGCCACCTCACCACGTGCGATGGTGATGCTCCTTCTTTGCAACATTTATCATGTTTGTCGCTGACATCTACTTACTCCTCTCTGATGTCTTGTTGGCCACAAATGCGTCCCATTGATCTCTGAGCTTCTCATATCGGCCGATGAATTATCGTGTCTTTTCTTTCTCGACAAACTTTGCTTTCAGCTCATTCTTCCACCTCCTGAATAGATCTACCATCTTCTTGAGAGCACAGGATTTGATCAATGGCTCTGTAACTGGATTCTCCAGATCCTCCTCTTCCGGTAGGGTGAAATTTACCTTCAGTGCTTTCCAAAGATCCTCTTTCTGTCTATCTTCGACAAAAGAAACCTGAAGCTCTTCCTTCTTAGGTTGATTCCATAGCTCAATGTTGATCGGGATCATGTCCCTAACAAGAACCCCGCACTAAGCAGTAAATGCATCCTTGGTCCAGAGGGGTTCAATCGGTTGGCCATCGCGCGCGATTGCTGTGATCGTGAACCTTTCATCCGAGCGCAACTTTTTCTTCGAGCCTCGTCTCTTTATCGAAGTTGTGCTTGGTCCGGAGGTCTAGAAAAAAGAAGAAAGACGAGAGTTAATATGTGTACGTACCAAAACAATGAATGCATCTATTAGCTAGTCAGCATAGGCTTAATTAATATATATACCTGGCTGGACTCTGTTCGGTCATCGGAGCCGTCATCACGGTCTCCTTCTTGCACCGGCATTCGGTCATTGAAGCCATCATAATCATGTCCTTCCTCCTCTGTTGTTCGATAACCGTAGCCTGCTTCACCCTCTCCTTCCAGACCATCGGTTTCATTGAGATACGACATGACATCACCTCTGACTGCGATTATGTCCCCCAACACCTGTTCTGCTTCCTCGTCTCGGCCGTGCTCCATAGTTTTTGCAAATATTACAACATGGCAATTATTATACAAACATGATAGATGGATATATTGGTGGCAAACATAGACCTAGCTATAGCTAATCACAACAAGGAATTATATTAATTAGTGGCCTCGACGCTTCTCTAGGGTTTGGGGTGGCCTCGGCAACGCTTCAAGGGTTCAGGGTGGCCTCGATGACAACACTCTTTTAACTTGGTAAATTTGGGTGGCCTCGGCAACGCTTCCAGGGTCTAGTGTCAAAGGATTCAACAAAACCATGTCTTCATCATTAGGCGAAAATAACAGGCGCATGATGGTACGAAGGTCTCCAAAGTTATTCTGGAACGGAATCCCAAATAGGATAATTTGCTTTTTGGTACAAAGTACAGCAAGAGCCTTCCGAATATTGCTATTTGGAAGGCCTTTGCTGAAATTTGTACCAAATGGTGGATTATCCTATCCGGGACTCCGTTCCAGAATAACTTTGAAGAACTTCGTACCATCATGCCCCGGTTACTTCCGGCTAATGGTGAAGCCATGGATTTCTTCAATACTTTAACACTAGGCAACCTCTCGACCCCTCAGCGATCCTCGACCCTCGAACCCTCGACCCCTCGACGACCCTCGACCCTCGAACCCTTGGCCCCTCGACGACCCTCGACCCTCGAACCCTCGGCCCCTCGACGACCCTCGATCCCTCAACCCTCGAACCCTCGACCCTAGAACCCTCGAAACCTCGACCCCTCGACCCCTTCCCCCCTCCTCATGTCGAAGTTATTGGGGAGGGGGTATATCGACTCCCCCTCATGTCGAAGTTATCAGGGAGGTGGTATATCGACAATGACATACACGATAAAAACTAAGAAGAGGAAGAAGAAGAAAAAAAGGTGAAGAAGAAAGGAATAGAGAGAGGAGAAGATCGAAGAAAAAAAGAACAAAAAAAGAGGAGACGAAGAAAGGAATAGAGGTGAAGAAGAAAAAAATTAGAAATTACTCTATTTTTTCTCCTTCTCTTCTATTCCTTTCTTCTTCTCCTCTATTTTTATTTTTTTCTCTTCTTATTTATTTCTCCTCCTCTTCTTCCTCTCCTCTTTTTCTCCTTTTTCTTCTCCTTCTTCCTCTTATTATTTTCCTTTTCCCACTCCTTCTTTTTCTTCTTCTCCTTCTTCCTTCTTCCTCTTTTCTTCCTTTTTCCTATTTTACTTTTTCCTCTACACTAACCTAAAATGCACTAACCTAAAATTGATATCTACTATTTAACAACCTAAATAAAAAAATTAATACATATATAAAAAAACAATTATATGAAAAAAACCTCATATGAACAAAAAACATCATATGAATATCATATGAAAAAACAACGTATGTACATATATGAAAAAAAAACATCGGAAGCCGCCGGACCGTGGGGCGGCGCGGCGTCGGGCCAGTGGTGGCGTGGGGCGGTGATGGCGTTGGGGCCGCGACAGCGTTGGGGCGACGGGGGGGGGGGGGGGGGGACGGCATCGGGGCGACGCGGGGAGGTGACGGCAACGACGTGGGGTGGTGACGGCGCGGGGCGCGGGCGGCGATGGCACTACAAGAAATATGTCAACTAGTGACCTTCTGTCAGTGACCCTGGAAAAATTGGTCATAGATCTATGACCATTTGAGACCAATTGGTCAAAAGCTGTTCGGGGGCTCCAAACCCTAAACCATTGCGACCATTTTGGTCAGAAAGGTCGTAATTTCCTTAAACGAAATGGTCATAAAGCAAACAACGCTAGTCCACTGCCTTATTTCTAGTTGTTAACGACCAATATAGATGGTCATAACCTTGTAAATTATGGTGGGTTGCGATGACTAGGCGCCATCTCATCAGTTTTGCCTATGTGTCATGTCCATGTGTCAATTTTTGCCCTAGTTTGTGAAGCAAAACCTATATTTCTGTTATTCCAAAAATTCCCAAAAAATTATCATAAATTGGTTGGATCATATCTTCATCAAATATGTCAAAAACCTTCCTTGCCTAGTCCAAAAATAATTCAACAATATTCATTTTCCTATTCTGTTCAGAGCAGCACTTTGTGAAGGAAGTGTTATTTATATATCCTTGATTTCCCTAAAAATTTGTGAAGTCATTCTTCTTAGTATATGATCATCCTCAGCCAAAACTCACGCCCATTGGCCATGTGCATTTCCCGTACGGCTAATCTACTTGGCTGCTAATTCATGTTTGAGCATAGTTCGGTGACCTCATGAGAATCTTATGTTATAATTTTCTTCCTATCACCTACCTGGGGAGTGCCCAACCAACTAGACATTCCTAGTCCGCCCAAAACACATGGCAACACCACGATCACACGGTGACCACGCGACGGGCATGCGAGCTTATGTGCTCTATAGTTGGGGCCCTCGGCCACCGTCCAAACCTCGATGTATCGCCACCAAACCATGTATTTCTGATTAAATAGGTACTTATGTACATAGAAATGATTTTTGGAAAAAATAAAGAGCAAACTATGAGGCAGCTGCAGTTCAAATTTGACCCGCTTCCAGCTGAATCGGCGGGAATTTGTCTTTTTCACCAGAGGTGGATCAAAACTTTTGACACCTATCCATTTGGTCAATTGTGCATTAAATATGTCCTAGTATTTTAGAAAATTGATTTGGTACAATTTTGCAACAAATATATTATAGGTCCTTCACAAAAAAAACTCATTTTGGGCACTCGAAAAATGGAAAATGAATTTTTCGTCCAAAGAAAATGAAAACTCCCTTAGGCAACGTTGTTTGGAATTCCAAGATGCACCCTTGTGCGTAATATGAGATCATTTGAAGAAACCAAGTCATGAATGTGGACATAAGATTGATCATTTGGCTTGAAAGCCATGAATCTTCATGCATGATAGCTCGTTTCTGAGAACACTTTTTTAAAATAATTGCCGTATTACAAGTTTATAATTTTTCCTGATAACTTGGTCACATATAATAACACAATGCGAAGGTTTTCCAATTTTTTGATTTTTTTTGGATTTTTTATGCCCGTTTCAAAATGCGGTCAAAACGACGGGAATGGCCGTTCCTAGCTAGTGGTTGAATCTTGGAATTTTTTTGGTGTTTCTCTAATTAAATAGATACTTATGTACCTAGAAATGATTTTTGGAAAAAATAAAGAGCAAACGATGAGGCAGCTGCAGTTCAAATTTGACCCGCTTCCTGCTGAATCGGCAGGAATTTGTCTTTTTCACCATAGATGGATCAAAACTTTTGACACCAAACCAATTTATCAGTTGTGCATTAAATATGGCCTGCTACTTATAAAATTGATTAGGTGAAATTTTGCAACAAATATATGGTAGGTCCTTCACAAAAAAACTCATTTCGGGCACTCGGAAAATGGAAAATGTATTTTCCGTGCAAAGAAAATAAAAACTCCGTTAGGCAATATTGTTTGGAATTCCAAGATACACCCTTGTGCACGATATAAGATTATTTGAACAAACTATGCCATGAATGTGGCCATAAGATTGATCATTTGACTTGAAAGCCATGAATCTTCATGCGTGATAGCTCATTTCTGAGAACACTTTTTTAAAATAATTGTCGTATTACAAGTTTATAATTTTTCCTGATAACTTGGTCACATATAATGACAAAATGCGAAGGTTTTCCAATTTTTTGTTTTTTTAAAAAAAATTTAAGCCCGTTTCAAAATGCGGTCAAAACGGCGGGTATGACCGTTCCTAGCTAGTGGTTGAATCTTGGAATTTTTTTTGGTGTTTCTCTGATTAAATAGATACTTATGTACCTAGAAATGATTTTTGGAAAAAAATAAAGAGCAAACTATGAGGTAACTGCAGTTCAAATTTGACTCGCTTCCTACTGAGTCGGCGGGAATTTGTCTTTTTCACCAGAGGTGGATCAAAACTTTTGACACCCAACCATTTTGTCAATTGTGCATTAAATATGGATTAGTATTTTATAAAACTGATTAGGTCCAATTTTGCAACAAATATATGGTAGGTCCTTCAAAAAAACTCATTTCGGGCAGTCGAAAAATGGAAAATGTATTTACCATGCAAAGAAAATGAAAAGTCCCTTAGGCAACATTGTTTGAAAGATCCAAGATGCACCCTTGTGCACAATATAAGATCATTTGAACAAACTATGCCATGAATGTGGCCATAAGATTGATCATTTAACATGAAAGCCATGAATCTTAATGCATGATAACCCATTTCTGAGTACACTTTTTTAAAATAATTCTCGTATTACAAGTTTATAATTTTTCCTGATAATTTGGTCACATGTAGTGACACAATGCGAAGGTTTCCAATTTTTTGATTTTTTTGAATTTTTTATGCCCGTTTCAAACTGCGGTCAAAACAGCGGGAATGACCGTTCCTAACTAGTGGTTGAATCTTGGAATTTTTTTGGTGTTTCTCTGATTAAATAGATACTTATGTACGTGTAAATGATTTTTGGAAAAAATAAAGAGCAAACTATAAGGCAACTCCAGTTCAAATTTCTCCCGTTTCCAACTAAATCGGCAGAAATTTGTCTTTTTCACCAGAGGTGGATAAAAACTTTTGACACCTAACCATTTGGTCAATTGTGCATTAAATATGTCCTAGTATTATAGAAAATTTATTTGCTACAATTTTGCAACAAATATATTATAGGTCCTTCACAAAAAAAACTCATTTTGGGCACTCGAAAAATGGAAAATGAATTTTTCGTCCAAAGAAAATGAAAACTCCCTTAGGCAACGTTGTTTGGAATTCCAAGATGCACCCTTGTGCGTAATATGAGATCATTTGAAGAAACTAAGTCATGAATGTGGCCATAAGATTGATCATTTGGCTTGAAAGCCATGAATCTTCATGCATGATAGCTCGTTTCTGAGAACACTTTTTTAAAATAATTGTCGTATTACAAGTTTATAATTTTTCCTGATAACTTGGTCACATATAATAACACAATGCGAAGGTTTTCCAATTTTTTGATTTTTTTTGAATTTTTTATGCCCGTTTCAAAATGCGGTCAAAACGACGGGAATGGCCGTTCCTAGCTAGTGGTTGAATCTTGGAATTTTTTTGGTGTTTCTCTAATTAAATAGATACTTATGTACCTAGAAATGATTTTTGGAAAAAATAAAGAGCAAACGATGAGGCAGCTGCAGTTCAAATTTGACCCGCTTCCTGCTGAATCGGCAGGAATTTGTCTTTTTCACCATAGATGGATCAAAACTTTTGACACCCAACCAATTTGTCAGTTGTGCATTAAATATGGCCTGCTACTTATAAAATTGATTAGGTCAAATTTTGCAACAAATATATGGTAGGTCCTTCACAGAAAAACTCATTTCGGGCACTCGGAAAATGGAAAATGTATTTTCCATGCAAAGAAAATAAAAACTCCCTTAGGCAATATTGTTTGGAATTCCAAGATACACCCTTGTGCACGATATAAGATTATTTGAACAAACTATGCCATGAATGTGGCCATAAGATTGATCATTTGACTTGAAAGCCATGAATGTTCATGCGTGATAGCTCATTTCTGAGAACACTTTTTTAAAATAATTGTCGTATTACAAGTTTATAATTTTCCTGATAACTTGCTCACATATAATGACACAATGCGAAGATTTCCAATTTTTTGAATTTTTTATGTCCGTTTCAAAATGCTGTCAAAACGGCGGGAATGACCGTTCCTAGATAGTGGTGGAATCTTGAAATCTTTTTGGTGTTTCTCTGATGAAATAGATACTTATATACCTAGAAATGATTTTTGGAAAAAATAAAGAGCAAACTATAAGGCGGCTGCAGTTCAAATTTGACCCGTTTCCAACTGAATCGGTGGAAATTTGTCTTTTTCAGCAGAGGTGGATAAAAACTTTTGAAAGCTAACCATTTGGTCAATTGTGCATTAAATATGTCCTAGTATTTTAGAAAATTTATCTGGCACAATTTTGCAACAAATACATTATAGGTCCTTCACAAAAAACTCATTTTGGGCACTCGAAAAATGGAAAACGAATTTTTCGTCCAAACAAAATGAAAACTCCCTTAGGCAACATTGTTTGGAATTCTAAGATGCACCCTTGTGCATAATATGAGATCATTTGAACAAACTAAGTCATGAATGTCGCCATAAGATTGATCATTTGGCTTGAAAGCCATGAATTTTCATACATGATAGCTCGTTTGTGAGAAAACTTTTTTAAAATAATTGTCGTATTACAAGTTTATAATTTTTCCTGATAACTTGGTCACATATAATGACACAATGCGAAGGTTTTCCATTTTTTTGTTTTTTTTTAAATTTTTTAAGCCCGTTTCAAAATGCGGTCAAAACGGCGGGTATGACCGTTCCTAGCTAGTGGTTGAATCTTGGAATTTTTTTTGTTGTTTCTATGATTAAATAGATACTTATGTACCTAGAAATGATTTTCGGAAAAAAATAAAGAGGAAACTATGAGGTAACTGCAGTTCAAATTTGACCCGCTTCCTACTGAGTCGGCGGGAATTTGTCTTTTTCACTAGAGGTGGATCAAAACTTTTGACACCCAACCATTTTGTCAATTGTGCATTAAATATGGATTAGTATTTTATAAAACTGATTAGGTCCAATTTTGCAACAAATATATGGTAGGTCCTTCAAAAAAACTCATTTCGGGCAGTCGGAAAATGGAAAATGTATTTTCCGTGCAATGAAAATGAAAAGTCCCTTAGGCAACATTGTTTGAAAGATCCAAGATGCACCCTTGTGCACAATATAAGATCATTTGAACAAACTATGCCATGAATGTGGCCATAAGATTGATCATTTAACATGAGAGCCATGAATCTTAATGCATGATAACCCATTTCTGAGTACAATTTTTGAAAATAATTGTCGTATTACAAGTTTATAAATTTTCCTGATAATTTGGTCACATATAATGACACAATGCGAAGGTTTCCAATTTTTTGATTTTGTTTGAATTTTTTATGCCCGTTTCAAACTGCGGTCAAAACAGCGGGAATGACCGTTCCTAACTAGTGGTTGAATCTTGGAATTTTTTTGGTGTTTCTCTGATTAAATAGATACTTATGTACGTATAAATGATTTTTGGAAAAAATAAAGAGCAAACTATAAGGCAACTGCAGTTCAAATTTCACCCGTTTCCAACTAAATCGGCAGAAATTTGTCTTTTTCACCAGAGGTGGATAAAAGCTTTTTACACCTAACCATTTGGTCAATTGTGCATTAAATATGTCCTAGTATTTTAGAAAATTGATTTGGTACAATTTTGCAACAAATATATTATAGGTCCTTCACAAAAAAACTCATTTTGGGCACTCAAAAAATGGAAAATGAATTTTTCGTCCAAAAAAATGAAAACTCCCTTAGGCAACGTTGTTTGGAATTCCAAGATGCACCCTTGTGCGTAATATGAGATCATTTGAAGAAACTAAGTCATGAATGTGGACATAAGATTGATCATTTGGCTTGAAAGCCATGAATCTTCATGCATGATAGCTCGTTTCTGAGAACACTTTTTTAAAATAATTGCCGTATTACAAGTTTATAATTTTTCCTGATAACTTGGTCACATATAATAACACAATGCGAAGGTTTTCCAATTTTTTGATTTTTTTTGGATTTTTTATGCCCGTTTCAAAATGCGGTCAAAACGACGGGAATGGCCGTTCCTAGCTAGTGGTTGAATCTTGGAATTTTTTTGGTGTTTCTCTAATTAAATAGATACTTATGTACCTAGAAATGATTTTTGGAAAAAATAAAGAGCAAACGATGAGGCAGCTGCAGTTCAAATTTGACCCGCTTCCTGCTGAATCGGCAGGAATTTGTCTTTTTCACCATAGATGGATCAAAACTTTTGACACCCAACCAATTTGTCAGTTGTGCATTAAATATGGCCTGCTACTTATAAAATTGATTCGGTGAAATTTTGCAACAAATATATGGTAGGTCCTTCACAAAAAAACTCATTTCGGGCACTCGGAAAATGGAAAATGTATTTTCCGTGCAAAGAAAATAAAAACTCCCTTAGGCAATATTGTTTGGAATTCCAAGATACACCCTTGTGCACGATATAAGATTATTTGAACAAACTATGCCATGAATGTGGCCATAAGATTGATCATTTGACTTGAAAGCCATGAATCTTCATGCGTGATAGCTCATTTCTGAGAACACTTTTTTAAAATAATTGTCGTATTACAAGTTTATAATTTTCCTGATAACTTGCTCACATATAATGACACAATGCGAAGATTTCCAATTTTTTGAATTTTTTATGTCCGTTTCAAAATGCGGTCAAAACGGCGGGAATGACCGTTCCTAGATAGTGGTTGAATCTTGAAATCTTTTTGGTGTTTCTCTGATGAAATAGATACTTATATACCTAGAAAAGATTTTTGGAAAAAATAAAGAGCAAACTATAAGGCGGCTGCAGTTCAAATTTGACCCGTTTCCAACTGAATCGGTGGAAATTTGTCTTTTTCACCAGAGGTGGATAAAAACTTTTGAAAGCTAACCATTTGGTCAATTGTGCATTAAATATGTCCTAGTATTTTAGAAAATTTATCTGGCACAATTTTGCAACAAATACATTATAGGTCCTTCACAAAAAACTCATTTTGGGCACTCGAAAAATGGAAAACGAATTTTTCGTCCAAACAAAATGAAAACTCCCTTAGGCAACATTGTTTGGAATTCTAAGATGCACCCTTGTGCATAATATGAGATCATTTGAACAAACTAAGTCATGAATGTGGCCATAAGATTGATCATTTGGCTTGAAAGCCATGAATCTTCATGCATCATAGCTCGTTTCTGAGAACTATGTTTCAAAATAATTGCCGTATTACAAGTTTATAAATTTTCTTGATAACTTGGTCACATATAATGACACAATGCAAAGGTTTTCCAATTTTTTGTTTTTTTTGAATTTTTTATGCCCGTTTCAAAATGCGGTCAAAACGGCGGGAATGACCGTTCCTAGCTAGTGGTTGAATCTTGGATTTTTTTGGTGTTTCTCTGATTAAATAGATACTTATGTACCTAGAAATGATTTTTTGAAAAAATAAAGAGCAAACTATAAGGCAGCTGCAGTTCAAATTTGACCCATTTTCAACTGAATCGGCAGAACATTGTCTTTTTCACCAGAGGTGGATAAAAGCTTTTGACACCTATCCATTTGGTCAATTGTGCATTAAATATGTCCTAGTATTTTAGAAAATTGATTTGGTACAATTTTGCAACAAATATATTATAGGTCCTTCACAAAAAAACTCATTTTGGGCACTCGAAAAATGGAAAATGAATTTTTCGTCCAAAGAAAATGAAAACTCCCTTAGGCAACGTTGTTTGGAATTCCAAGATGCACCCTTGTGCGTAATATGAGATCATTTGAAGAAACTAAGTCATGAATGTGGACATAAGATTGATCATTTGGCTTGAAAGCCATGAATCTTCATGCATGATAGCTCGTTTCTGAGAACACTTTTTTAAAATAATTGCCGTATTACAAGTTTATAATTTTTCCTAATAACTTGGTCACATATAATAACACAATGCGAAGGTTTTCCAATTTTTTGATTTTTTTTGGATTTTTTATGCCCGTTTCAAAATGCGGTCAAAACGACGGGAATGGCCGTTCCTAGCTAGTGGTTGAATCTTGGAATTTTTTTGGTGTTTCTCTAATTAAATAGATACTTATGTACCTAGAAATGATTTTTGGAAAAAATAAAGAGCAAACGATGAGGCAGCTGCAGTTCAAATTTGACCTGCTTCCTGCTGAATCGGCAGGAATTTGTCTTTTTCACCATAGATGGATCAAAACTTTTGACACCCAACCAATTTGTCAGTTGTGCATTAAATATGGCCTGCTACTTATAAAATTGATTAGGTGAAATTTTGCAACAAATATATGGTAGGTCCTTCACAAAAAAACTCATTTCGGGCACTCGGAAAATGGAAAATGTATTTTCCGTCCAAAGAAAATAAAAACTCCCTTAGGCAATATTGTTTGGAATTCCAAGATACACCCTTGTGCACGATATAAGATTATTTGAACAAACTATGCCATGAATGTGGCCATAAGATTGATCATTTGACTTGAAAGCCATGAATCTTCATGCGTGATAGCTCATTTCTGAGAACACTTTTTTAAAATAATTGTCGTATTACAAGTTTATAATTTTCCTGATAACTTGCTCACATATAATGACACAATGCGAAGATTTCCAATTTTTTGAATTTTTTATGTCCGTTTCAAAATGCGATCAAAACGGCGGGAATGACCGTTCCTAGATAGTGGTTGAATCTTGAAATCTTTTTGGTGTTTCTCTGATGAAATAGATACTTATATACCTAGAAATGATTTTTGGAAAAAATAAAGAGCAAACTATAAGGCGGCTGCAGTTCAAATTTGACCCGTTTCCAACTGAATCGGTGGAAATTTGTCTTTTTCACCAGAGGTGGATAAAAACTTTTGAAAGATAACCATTTGGTCAATTGTGCATTAAATATATCCTAGTATTTTAGAAAATTTATCTGGCACAATTTTGCAACAAATACATTATAGGTCCTTCACAAAAAACTCATTTTGGGCACTCGAAAAATGGAAAATGAATTTTTCGTCCAAACAAAATGAAAACTCCCTTAGGCAACATTGTTTGGAATTCTAAGATGCACCCTTGTGCATAATATGAGATCATTTGAACAAACTAAGTCATGAATGTGGCCATAAGATTGATCATTTGGCTTGAAAGCCATGAATCTTCATGCATCATAGCTCGTTTCTGAGAACTCTGTTTCAAAATAATTGCCGTATTACAAGTTTATAAATTTTCTTGATAACTTGGTCACATATAATGACACAATGCAAAGGTTTTCCAATTTTTTGTTTTTTTTGAATTTTTTATGCCTGTTTCAAAATGCGGTCAAAACGGCGGGAATGACCGTTCCTAGCTAGTGGTTGAATCTTGGATTTTTTTGGTGTTTCTCTGATTAAATAGATAGTTATGTACCTAGAAATGATTTTTTGAAAAAATAAAGAGCAAACTATAAGGCAGCTGCAGTTCAAATTTGACCCGTTTCCAACTGAATCGGCAGAACATTGTCTTTTTCACCAGAGGTGGATAAAAGCTTTTGACACCTATCCATTTGGTCAATTGTGCATTAAATATGTCCTAGTATTTTAGAAAATTGATTTGGTACAATTTTGCAACAAATATATTATAGGTCCTTCACAAAAAAACTTATTTTGGGCACTCGAAAAATGGAAAATTGATTTTTCATGGAAAGGAAATAAAAACTCCATTTGTCAATATTGTTTGCGAATCCACGATGTAAACTTGTGCGAAATATGATATCATTTGAACAAATATTTGATAGGACTTTTAGAAAAAAACTCATTTTGAGCACTAAAAAATGGAATGAAATTTTTTATCTTGAATCGATCACGACCAATTTATATGGTCATAAGGTCATCAAATGGTTTGCTGCGTTCTGATTGGACCATGAGCATATCACGTGGATCACGCATCAACCACCGTCGGATGCTTCCGGATCCAACAACCCAAACCCACCCGAGTCGAAACCCTAGGTCTGTCCTCATGGACATTTTCCACCCCCGCCTCCATTCTTTCTTTCTTTCTCTCCCCCCCCCTCATATCATGTCCCCTCTCCCCTGATGTAGACCCCCCTCGTCCCCCTCGTCGCTGCCACCCACCCATCTGGACCTCACCGCCACCCACCTCCGCCGCCGCCCTCACTCTCCCCTCATCTCCATCGTCCTCGACCAACCTCGCCGCCGTGCAGGGGCTGGGTTGTCGTCGCATGCTGTTCCTGCGGGTTGTCGCTGCGGGGGCCGGCTCCCATGATTCGATCCAATCCTCTCCCCCGATCCCACCTGCCGGCGGCGACCTCCTCTCAACCAGCCCCGCCGCCGGCCTCCAGATCCAACCCAGCAGCTACCAGCTCAGGCCTAACCCCTACCCCGCGGCCATGGCCATGGCCCTGCCGCTAGGGTTTCTCACCCAGCCTTCCCTCGCCGTCGCCCGCGTAGGAGGAAGGAGCCCGAGTCTCCAGTGGCCATGAGCGACGGCAAGGACACCCTCGACCTCTCCGCCCTCAGTGTTGCTGTCCCGAACACCGCAGGTTCGTTCGCTGCTCCCGCTCCCCCCTTGTTGCTGTTGCCGTTGATGGGGCGTGAGGTCTTATTGGTTTCGCTAGTGGTGGTTTTGATGCAGAGCTCAGCGCGTGAACTCCTGATCTCAGCGCCGAGAGCTCAGGCCAACCTGGTAGAGTCAATTAAGGTGAGGTTTCCCGCAGCGCTTCTGTGTTATTTTGTTCCTCCTTCATTTGGGTGCCTCTGGGTTGTTTATGTGGCCTAGTTGTGCTGATTCGGTGCAGTGGTTGTGCAGAACACGCTGCAAGGATTGGTGGTGTGGCATCCGGACATGCTAGAGAGCGTGTAGCCCAAGGGCAGGAAGCATGTCGAGGCACTCAAAGAGATCCAGGTATAACTACAGGGGTTCCACTATGCTCTACTAGGAGATTCGTGGCAGCATGGATCATTAACTGTTCCTAAGTGCGATTTCTGTGATTCTCTAATGCAACTTGCAGGTACAACTTGGTAGGTACTGGCATTGATAAGAAGTCTTGCGTAACAGTACAGCTTGGTTCGTAGTCGTACTGCCATGATTGATTGCTATCCTGACTGAGCAAGGACTGTTGAATATAAGTTGCACGGTTTCTTATTAGTGGGCACTTTAGGCTGTGCTATTGTTTCCTGCCATGATTCTAGGAAAATGATAGCAGCTGTCAGGATTATTTTCCCTGATAACTGTTTTAACTTTGAACTCTGTGTGTTGGTTACAATGTGGTGGACTTTGTGATTGAGAGCAAATTGAGTTGATTCTTTGATGGAGCGCTAAGACTGTGCATGGAACATTAGTTTTTATGATCTAAAACTACCTTGCTCATAGTCCACTTTAGTGTGTGCATATAGTATTTCAGCAATCTACTTTAGTCTTTGAATTTTCCTCATAGTATGCGAGGTTAAAACCGTCCTGCCAATAAGCCCTTCTTGGTTTAAAACATAGCTCTCTTGAGTGTAGTCTGTAGGCCCCAATTTTTAGGCATGTGAGCCTCTGCTGCAAGTGTGTACTTGGCCACTCTAAAAAAATTAACCGTCTAGTGCTTTGATTCTTGGCCAGAGTAGCGCCACCACCTTTTGTCTTTTGATCCAGAATGCCACCTGCTGCTGTAGTTTCTGCATATTGAGGACGACATGAAGGTCTGCTTCTGTATGTCTTCGTTAGTCCAGTTCTTGTAATGTGTCGCTTTGTTCAGAAGTGCATTTTTATTTTAGGACTTGCTTCCTGGGTGGTACGGGATGGCTGAGTATTAAAACAATTTGGTTACTATGGGAAGCACTTTAATTCTCTGGAATGTAACTTAACAAGCATGCATATATATATATATATATATATATATATATATATATATATGTGTGTGTGTGTGTGTGTGTGTGTGTGTGTGTGTGTGTGTGTGTGTGTGTGTGTGTGTGTGTGTGTGTGTGTTCAATTTGTTTGGACTATGTGATGGCATTCTATGATTCTGTTTAACAACTTCCGTATTATCTTCTTATTTCTCTTGTCCTTGTGCAACAGGATTTGATTCGGTACAAGGGGTTCATCGTGTCAAGCTCCTCTTTTCTGCTGCCTCCATGCAACAGTTGTGGCGGTGGTGCTGTTTGGCATCGGCTACAAACACAACCACAGTGAGATCCTTTCCTTCCTCTGCTCCCCACCTCTGGTGGTTGGTCTGAGCTTGTCGTGGTCATGGAGCCATGACTATGGTGGTCGCTCTATGTTCATGGCCATTGTGCCATGTTTATGCCTGGTTAGGCTGCAGCAGTTAGTCCTTGCATGATGCTGCTGTTATCCTTTTTTTTGTTCGTTTGTCTGTCTCCTTGGTAATTATCATGCTATCAGCAGCCTACCTGATGCAAACTTAGCTGCATATAAAGTTGAAATGCCGTAGCGAACATTGAAGAGAACGTACAAGAGATTTAAATGTGTTTTCCTAAGTTGAAATGCATTACTCTATTTTTTCTATGTGAGTCAAACTGATAAGAGATGTGAAGTTTTGTGACGAGACCCTTATTTACTAACAAAGTTATATTTGTCCGCTGGATGCATACCTATGTTTTAGATATACGTTGGTTAGGTGTGTCATGAAACTGGTTGTGGAAATAACTTTTGCGGATAATCCTTTGTTTTAAACAAGTACTAATATTTTGGCAGGACAAGAAGTTTCAAATTCTTATGCTGGTTTATGTTCTCTTTTTAGGTTATGAGAAGATATGCTGCTGGAGAGATGCTCTTAGCAAACTGGAAGGGCTGCAACCAAATCCAATCGATAGCATGGCAGTGGTCTCTGAATATCTAAGCTAGTGATCATTTTTTCAGCGATTCCTTTTCTGTTTGGCCGGCCTTCTCGTAGGTTTGCACATAAGCAGAAGTTGGTAGTGTATATTAGCTGTTGTTGGAGCTGTGATGGTAGTATATCTTTTTTGTTGCTTGGCTGTCGCTTCATCTTTTTGCTGTTGCTGCTTATGTATAGATAATCTGATGAAGATGAAACTGTAACAAATGATATATGATTGTATGGCGAAACAAATATTGCTTTGATAGCAAAATATAAAATAACTCAACTGTTTCTCTGTTGTCCAGTCCTATGAATTAGTGGGCTGAAAATATTGATGGGTTGGAAGAGGCCTTGGCCCAAACGATGTAGGACAAATATGAAACGAAAAAAGTCTTAACAATAAAAAATGGACCGCAAAAACGTCGAGGGCCAAAAAATTGCATGAATCTCAAAAACTAAAAAAGGCCGAATTACTGGGCCAGGCCCATGTAGCCAGCGAAAATTAACAGAAAAAAATATATATTAAAAAGGCTGAATTAATGGGCTCGGCCCATCTAAAGCACCGAAATGGACCGGGCTAATGCTAAGTAACGACCTTTTAAATTGGTCACAATTTTGCCATGTCAGATTGCCACGTCAGATCCGACGTGGCCTGGGCAGACAACCAGTGACCAAAACAAAAGGTCATTGATTCAACGACCTTTTCTTTTGGTCATAAATGTCTACGACCTTCTCACACAAAAGGTCATTAATTTCAGTTTATGACCGCCAGCTTTTGACCTTCTATTTTTGGTCAGAAAAAGGTCACAAATGAAAAACAATGACCATTCAGTGACCAATAGTCAAGGTCACAAGTTGACATATTTCTTGTAGTGCGGGGGCGGCGACGGCATCGGGGTGGCGTGGGGAGGTGACGGCGACGGCGTCGGGACGGTGACGGCGCGGGCAACGGCGACGTCGACGGGGCCGGTGAGGGCGGGCGACGGCGACGACGACGCTGGGGCGGCGGGGGATGGTGTGACGCCCGGATAACTAGGCTACAGTAATCACACGTTAATGATGCCACGCCACCTCGGTTACTGTTGTTAATCTCGCGATGGTTCAAAACCGATTCAAAGTCAAATTCAAAATATGTCAAACAACAAGAGTTTTCAAACATTAAAAAAAATGTTCGGAGTGTGCAAATGAATGCCAAGGTAATTATGGTGAAGGAACTGTGCTTTTATAAAAGGCCTAAATATTTAAAAGGAATTAAAACAGAAAAGAAATAAGATAAAAAAGAAGAAGGAAAACAAAAACAAAAACTAACAACAACAAAAAAATGATAAAAGGAGACCCCCCCTGCTGGGCCACGACCCAGATTGCCTCGATGCCAGTCAGGCCGGCCCAGCCGGCGCCTACAACACCACTATGGCGACCGAACCCTACCGGTCCCTCCCCAATCGCCCCACTCCCCACTCCCCTCGCCCCTCTCCCACGTTCGCTACCTCCTTCCCCCGATCTGGATCGGGGAAGACCCGTTCCCAGCACCGCCCCCGATGCGCACGTCGTTGCCCTCGCCGACTTCGTCGCCCGCCGCCTCGCGCTCCCTTCTCCCTCTCCCTCGACGGATCTGCTCGTGAACGAGGACGCCACCCAAATCGCCCGCCGCCGGAACCTCCCTGCCGGCCTGCCTCCTCCTCATCACCGGCCTACTTCCCCTGCGTCACCGTCGTCCCCGTCGACCACCCCGACCCCGCTGCCCCGTCCCTATGAATCACGGTGAGGCTCCGGCCTCTTCCCACTCCCCTCTTCCCGTGTTGGACGTCGCGTGACTGCCGTCCGCGTCCTCCCATTGTCGCGCCCACTACCGCCCGCGGCTCCGGTCGGCCCGTACTGGCCTCACCCTGCATCGTCTGCGCGCGCGCCCGCCGTGGCCGCGTTCGGTCACCAGACCACACCGCCTCGCCCGCCCGTTGCCGTGCTCCGGCACCCCGGAGCCCCTCTGCCCCCTGCGGCCATCGGCCTACACCCGGTACGCGCTCGACGCACTGGGCCCGCGCCCCAGCCACGCTCACCGCGGCCCTGCCTCCATCATGCCCGCTCGTCGCCGTCCTTGCCCGGCTTCGCGAGCGCACCCCCCGTGCCTCCCTGCGTCGCCGGCGCCCCACCGTGCCCCGCCAGTGCCGCCCCCGCGGTTGGCCTGGGCGAGTGCCGTATCGGGCGCCCACGCGCCCGCATCCAGTGCCTGCATTGGCCCCCTGGGCAAATGACACGTGGGGCCCAGCCTCCAAAACGGTCTTAAAAGAAAGGGGGGAATTAAAAAAATAAAAAATAAAAGCAAATTTCCTTAATAAAATTAAGAATTAATTAATTAATTAGTGAATTAATTAAGTTAATTAATCCTGTTTAATTAATCTAATTAACTAGTTAGTTTAATTAAATAGTAATTAGTTTAACTAAACCCTAATTAACCTAAAACAAAGTATGACAGGTGGGTCCCACTAGGCCCACACGTCAGTTTGACTAGTCAACACCTCTGTTGACTGCTGACGTCATGCTGACGTCAGGATGATGTCAGCATGCACTATTCTGGATAATGTTGGATTAAGATAATTGAATAAATTCTAAAAATGATTAAATCCTTTTAAAATTAATATAAAATAAACCGTAGCTCGGATGAAAAAACTTTGTACATGAAAGTTGCTCATAACAACGAGACGAATCCAGATACGCAGCCCGTTCGTCCGCCGCGCGTCCCTAGCATAGTGAACCTGCAACATTTCACCTCCGGTTCATCTATCCGAAAACGTGAAACGCCGGGGATACTTTCTCGGATGTTTCCCCCCTTCACCGGTATCACCTACTACCGCGTTAGGGCACACCGAACACTGCGTCTTGCCTTGTTACGCTTTGTGATGCTTTGTTTGCTCTGTTATTTATTGTGTTCCCTCTCCGTTACTTCTTTCCGGTAGACCCCGAGAGTGCCGGCGACCCCCAGTTCGACTACGGAGTTGACGACCCCTTCTTCTTGCCAGAGCAACCAGGCAAGCCCCCCCTTTGATCACCAGATATCACCTATTCTACTCTCTACTGCTTGCATTAGAGTAGTGTAGCATGTTACTGTTTCGATTAATCCTATTCTGATGCATAGCCTGTCATTATTGCTACAGTCATTGATACCTTACCCGCAATCCTAATTGTTTAGTATAGGATGCTAGTTTATCATCATTGGCCCTACATTCTTGTCAGTCTGCCTTGCTATACTATCGGGCCGTGATCACATGGGAGGTGATCACGGGTATATACTATACATACATACATGCTATACAGATGGTGACTAAAGTCGGGTCAGCTTGTTGAGTACCCGCAGGTGATTCCAATGTGGGGGCTGGAAGGACAGGTGGCTCCATCCCGATAGAGGTGGGCCTGGGTTCCCGACGGCCCCCGACTGTTACTTTGAGGCGGAGCGACAGGGCAGGTTGAGACTGCCTAGGAGAGAGGTGGGCCTAGCCCTGTTCGGCATTCGCGGATATTTAACACGCTTAACGAGATCTTGGTATTTGATCTGAGTCTGGCTACTGGCCTATACGCACTAACCAACTACGCGGGAATAGTTATGGGCACTCGGCGTCGTGGTATCAGCCGAAGCCTATATGACGTCAGCAACTGAGTGGCGCGCGCCGGATTGGAACATAAGCCTGGTCTTGTATTAAGGGGGCTAGTTCTACTTCCGGCCGCGTACGCAACGTGCAGGTGTGCTAAGGGCGGTGGGCCCAGACCCCCTGTGCGCTTAGGTTTAGACAAGCGTGCTGACCTCTCTGCTGTGCCTAGGTGGGGCTACGACGTGTTGATCTTCCGAGGCCGAGCATGACCCAGAAAAGTGTGTCCGGCCAAATGGGATCGAGCGTGTTGGGTTATGTGGTGCACCCCTGCAGGGAAGTTAATCTATTCGAATAGCCGTGATCTTGGGTAACAGGACAACTTGGAGTTGTACCTTGATCTTATGACAACTAGAACCGGATACTTAATAAAACACACCCTTCCAAGTGCCAGATACAACCCGGTGATCGCTCTCTAACAGGGCGACGAGGAGGGGATCGCCGGGTAGGATTATGCTATGCGATGTTACTTGGAGGGCTTCAATCTACTCTCTTCTACATTCTGCAAGACGGAGGCTACCAGAAGCGTAGTCTTCGATAGGACTAGCTATCCCCCTCTTATTCTGGCATTCTGCAGTTCAGTCCTCCGATATTGCCTCTTTACACATATACCCATGCATATGTAGTGTAGATCCTTGCTTGCGAGTACTTTGGATGAGTACTCACGGTTGCTTTTCTCCCTCTTTTCCATCTTTCCATTCTACCTGGTTGTCGCAACAAGATGCTGAAGCCCAGGAGCTTGACGCCACCGTTGACGACGACTCTTACTACACTGGAGGTGCCTACTACTACGTGCAGCCCGCTGACGACGACCAGAAGTAGTTAGAAGGATCCAGGCAGGAGGCCTGCGCCTCTTTCGATTGTATCCCAGTTTGTGCTAGCCATCTTATGGCAAACTTGTTTAACTTATGTCTGTACTCAAATATTGTTGCTTCCGCTGACTTGTCTATGATCGAGCACTTGTATTCGAGCCCTCGAGGCCCCTGGCTTGTAATATGTTGCTTGTATGACTTATTTATGTTTTTAGAGTTGTGTTGTGATATCTTCCCGTGAGTCCTTGATCTTGATCGTACACGTTTGCGTGCATGATTAGTGTATGATTGAATCGGGGGCATCACAAGTTGGTATCAGAGCTGACTGCCTGTAGGAATCCCCCTTCCCAACTCCTTGGCCGAAGTTGAGTCTAGTCATTGCAAAACTTTTACTAACATGGTTGTGCGGCCCTTGGGCCCACATTGCCATTGGGTGGTATTAGTATCTTTTATTCCTCGTCCATGCTCTGGGAATCTGATCTCTCTTCTATTCGGGTTAAGTGATTTAAAAAAAAACTAAATAACCTTAGGTTCTCGAAAATACTTCTCCCGGAGAGGCCCTTCAGTCCAGATGATCGCCTGCTGCACCAGAAAATTTTAAAGATACTTGAGGGAGTTCTGGACTAGGGGGTGTCCGGATAGCCGAACTATCATCATCGGCCGGACTCCAAGACTATGAAGATACATGATTGAAGACTTTGTCCCGTGTCCGGATGGGACTTTCCTTGGCGTGGAAGGAAAGCTTGGCGATACCGATATGTAGATCTCCTATCATTGTAACCGACTCTGTGTAACCCTAGCCCTCTCCGGTGTCTATATAAACCGGATGGCTTTAGTCTATAGGACGAACAACAATCATACCATAGGCTAGCTTCTAGGGTTTAGCCTCTTTGATCTCGTGGTAGATCTACTCTTGTAACCCACATCATCAATATTAATCAAGCAGGACGTAGGGTTTTACCTCCGTCAAGAGGGCCCGAACCTGGGTAAAAACATCGTGTCCCTCGTCTCCTGTTACCATCCGCCTAGACGCACAGTTCGGGACCCCCTACCCGAGATCCGCCGGTTTTGACACCGACATTGATGCTTTCATTGAGAGTTCCTCTGTGTCGTCACCGATAGGCTCGATGGCTTCTTCGATCATCAACAACGATGCAGTCCAGGGTGAGACCTTCCTCCCCGGACAGATCTTCGTATTCGGCAGCTTCGTACTGCGGGCCAATTCGCTTGGCCAGCTGGAGCAGATCGAAGGCTACGCCCCTGGCCGTCAGGTCAGATTTGGAAGTTTGAACTTCACGGCTGACATCCGCGAGGACTTGATCCTCGATGGATTCGACCCACAGCCGAGCGTGCTGTACTGTCATGATGGGCGTGATTTAGCTCTGCAGCCGGACAGTACCCTGGAGGCCGCAATCGAACCCGCTCCGATCTTCGACTCGGAGCCGGCTCCGCAGACCAAGGATGGATGGCTAGACACCACCTCGGGGGCTGCAACCTCTACGGCGATAGAGCCGAACACCGATCTTGTCCCCCATGAAGCTCGTGTCTCCGAGGTGCCGACTCCTTGCCGGACTCCGGACCTCTTGCGCCCCCTCCAGTCGAATCCGATTGGGCGCCGATCATGGAGTTTACCGCGGCGGACATCTTTCAACACTCACCTTTTGGCGACATCTTGAGTTCGCTAAAGTACCTCTCGTTATCAGGAGAGCCTGGCCGGACTGCGGCCAGGACGGTTGGGATGCGGACGACGAAGAAATCCAGAGCCCACCCACCGCCCACTTGGTAGCCACTGTCGACGATCTAACCGACATGCTAGATTACGACTCTGAGGACATCGACGGTATGGACGACGATGCCGGAGACGACCAAGAACCAGCGCCCACCGGGCACTGGAAAGCCACCTCTTCATACGACATATACATGGTGGATATCCCACAGGATGGGAATGGCGAAGGAATAGCGGAGGATGACCCCTCCAAAAAACAGCCCAAGCGCCGGCGTCAGTGGCGCCGCTCTAAATCCCGCCATGGCAAGAATGAGGATTCCGGCACCGGAGACAATAATACACCGGATAGCGCCGAAGACAACCCACTCCAGCAAGATCCAGCACAGGAGGAGGGGGACGCCAGCCCTCATGAGAGGGCGGCCGAAGAAGAGGTAGAGGACTATATGCCTCCCTCCGGAGACGAGGCAAGCCTCGACGACGACGAATTCGTCGTACCTGAGGATCCCGTCGAACAGGAGCGTTTCAAACGCAGGCTTATGGCCACGGCAAACAGCCTCAAGAAAAAGCAGCAGCAGCTTAGAGCTGATCAAGATCTGCTAGCCGACAGATGGACCGAAGTCCTCGCGGCCGAAGAGCATGAACTCGAACGCCCCTCCAAACGCTACCCCAAATGTAAGATGCTCCCCCGATTAGAGGTGGAGGCATATGATCCCGCTTCACCAGGAGACAATACGGCTGATTGACCACCCCGTGGTCGCGACAGAGAGGCCTCAAGGCCCTTCACTAGACCTGTACCCCGGCATCGCTCGAAAAGCACAAGGCCACAGGGGAACACTCCGGACCTGCACGACATATTGGAGGATAAGGCAAGACAATCAAGATCGATCTATGGATCACGTGGGCGCCCCACGGTACGTGACGATCACCGTCACCCCGGACACAGTATGTCCGGCCAGGCCGAACACAACAGACAAAGCTCTTTTGAGCTCCGTCGCGATATTGCCCAGTACAGAGGCGCCGCACACCCACTGTGCTTCACAGATGAGGTAATGGATCAACAAATCCCAGAAGGGTTTAAACCCGTCAATATTGAATCCTATGATGGCACAACAGACCCCGCGGTCTGGATCGAGGATTATCTCCTCCACATCCACATGGCCCGCGGAGACGATCTCCACGCCATCAAATATCTCCCACTCAAACTTAAAGGACCAGCCTGACACTGGCTTAACAACTTGCCAGCAAAGTCAATCGGGAGTTGGGAGGACCTGGAAGCCGCATTCCTCGATAACTTCCAAGGCACGTACGTGCGACCACCAGATGCAGATGACCTAAGCCACATAATTCAGCAGCTAGAAGAATCGGCCAGACAATTCTGGACACGGTTCTTAACCAAGAAAAACCAAATCGTCGACTGTCCGGATGCCGAGGCCCTTGCGGCCTTCAAGCACAACATCCACGACGAGTGGCTTGCCCGGCACCTGGGACAGGAAAAGCCAAAATCCATGGCAGCCCTTACATCACTCATGACCCGCTTCTGTGCGGGTGAGGACAGCTGGCTAGCACGCAGCAACAACCTCAACAAAAATTCTGGCAGTCCGGATATCAAGGACCATAGTGGCAGGTTGCGTTGCTACAAAAACAAACGCCGCATTAACGGCGATAATAGTGAGGATACAGCAGTCAATGCCGGATTCAGAGGCTCTAAACCCGGTCAACGGAAAAAGCCACTCAAAAGAACAACTCAGGGTCTGTCCAATTTGGACCGAATTCTCGACCGCTTGTGCCAGATACATGGCACCCCTGAAAAGCCAGCTAACCACACCAATAGGGACTGTTGGGTGTTCAAGCAGGCAGGCAAGTTAATTGCCGAAAACAGCGACAAGGGGCTACATAGCGACGACGAGGAAGAAACCCGACCGCCGAACAATAGAGGACAGAAGGGTTTCCCCCCACAGGTGCGGACGGTGAACATGATATATGCCACGCACATACCCAAAAGGGAGCGGAAGCGTGCACTCAGGGATGTATACGCGATGGATCCAGTTTCCCCAAAGTTCAATCCATGGTCCTCTTGCCAGATCACCTTTGACCGAAGGGACCACCCCACCAGCATTCGCCATGGTGGGTTCGCCGCATTGGTTCTAGACCCAATCGTCGATGGATTTCATCTCACCAGAGTCCTGATGGACGGCGGTAGCAGCCTAAACCTGCTTTATCAGGACACGGTGCGCAAAATGGGCATAGACCCCTCAAGGATTAAACCTACCAAGACGACCTTTAAAGGCGTCATACCAGGTGTAGTAGCCAATTGTATAGGCTCAGTTACACTGGAAGTGGTCTTCGGATCCCCGGATAACTTTCGAAGCGAGGAGTTAATCTTCGACATAGTCCCGTTCCGCAGCGGCTATCATGCCTTGCTCGGACGTACCATGTTCGCAAAGTTCAACGCGGTGCCGCACTACGCATACCTAAAGCTCAAGATGCCAGGCCCTAGAGGAGTCATCACGGTCAACGGAAACACTGAACGCTCCCTCCGAACGGAGGAACATACAGCGGCTCTTGCGGCAGAAGTACAAAGCAGACTTTTAAGGCAATTCTAGAGTCCGGCTGCTAAGCGGCCGGACACAGCTAAGCGTGCCCGGTGTAACCTACAACACGACCACCTGGCGCGTTCTGAGCACGCGTAGCAGTGCGGCCCCAACCCCAACCCCTGTACAACATTCAGACAGACCCTTCGCGTACTCCATTATGCCCTGAAGATTCCATGGGCATGGGGCAAGGGGCTCGACCACGATAAGCCCAGACTGCATCTCAACCGCACCAGGGGCTCTTAAGTGTGTCGTTTCTTTTCCTTTTATTTTTTACCCACAGGACTCCATTCGTCAGAGGCCCTGTCCGGCAGCAGACATGCCGAACCCACGATACAACAGCCAGGGAAGGAGAAAGGCTACAACGAAAATCCAGGTGGTCTCCATTATGAGCATTAAATCTGTTTTATGCATTATTCCGTAGCCTACTCCTGGAGGGGGACATGTTAAACAATCCCATCCCTTGCTTACCGCACCACTTGTATCGTCCTGCACTTACAACAGTTTTTATTTGAATAAAGCAATGCAGCACATTTTTGCTTCTAATTGCATCTCTTTCTTACACATATGTTCATCCATGACATGTTGCATCCGTACGTTTTGGTACGGCTAAATACACCAGGGGCTTATGTTTCCCGCGATTATGGTGTGATAAGTCCGAACACTTTCACAAGTGCGGCACCCCGAACTTATAGCATTATATGCATCGGCTCTAAATCATGTTCTTGGGTAATAGTTGGGTTTGCCCGGCTCCCATGTTTTGGTACCTTACGTTCCGTTTTATCGGCTAAGGTAGCACTGGGAGAACCACTGCGATTGCGCCCCAGTTGAGCTGGGTTAACGCCTCAGTGGAGAAAGCTAAAACTGACCGTCATGTTGAGGCGAGAACTGGTCGCTGTTCGAGAGGTTCTTTGCTAGTCCCTAAAGACTTATGCCGCTTCGAGCGAGGAGCCGGATTCTGTCCGGTCAAGGCGTGGATAGTGCCCCAAATTCGTCCTTCCGAAAACTAGGGGCTTCGCCGAAATTTAAAATTATAGAATTTTATGGCTAAGTGAGAGTGTTCAAGCATTATAAGTCTGGTTGCCTTGTTCGTTGTGTTGAGCGCCTCCCTAGATGGACCCAAAAATGGGAACAAGAGCGCTCGAGTTTATCCCGAACACCCCAGCACTCGTGGCATGGGGGCTGAAGCCGACGACTTGCCATCTCTTAGATTTGATAAACAGTCGCACAGAAGGTAATATTTTAAATTAACAAGCGTTGCTTAGCGCATATGAACCAAGTTTTCAGCACAAAGGATAACAAAATGCGAGTCTACTCAAATATTACATCTTTGGAGCACTCACCCGCAATAGTGCGAGCGCCCCTCAGCACACTCCTATAATACATCTCGGGCGTGCGATGCTCCTTGCCCTCTGGTGGGGGGTCCGTCACAAGCTTCTGGGCATCCATCTTGCCCCAGTGCACCTTTGCGTGGGCAAGGGCCCGACGCGCACCCTCGATATAGGCGGAGTGCTTGATAACTTCAACCCACGGGCACGCGTCCACCAACCGCCGCACCAGGCCGAAGTAGCTCCCAGGCATAGCCTCCTTAGGCCACAGCCAAACTATGAGGCCCTTCATGGCCTGTTCGGCCGCCTTGTGGAGCTCGACCAGCTGCTTCAGCTGGTCGCTAAGGGGCACCGGATGTCCGGGCTCAACATACTGAGACCAGAAGACCTTCTCCATTGAGCTCCCCTCCTCGGCCCGGTAGAATGCGGCAGCATCGGACACGCTGCGGGGAAGATCTGCGAACGCCCCTAGAGAGCTCCGAATTCGGGTAAGCAACAGGTAATTAACACTCACATGCTTACTTTGCATGAAAAATGCCTTACCCGCTGCTATTTTCTTCACCGCCTCTATCTCCTGGAGGGCCTTGTAGGCTTCGGCCTTAGCGGCTTCGGCACTCTCAAGAGCCGTTGCAAGCTCAGACTCTCGAGTCTTCGAGTCACGCTCCAGGCTCTCGTGTTTCTTCACGAGATCCTGGAGCTCTTGTTGTACCTCCGCCACACGCGCCTCATGTTTCTCTCGCCCGGTGCGCTCCGTAGCCGCATTGCGTTCGGCCGCGGCCACCGCCTCCTTCAGGGTCGCCACCTCGTCAGTGGCCCCTACAATACCCCAGTTATCCTTGTCATTTTTCTTGCAACCAAATCCTTTTCTGTAAAGTACAATTTTCATAAGGTATTACTCACCTTCTTTTTCCTCGAGCTGCTTCCTGGCATGGCCGAGCTCGTTCTCGGACCGCTCGAGGTTTTCCTTCAAAGTTTCGACCTCCGCAGTCAGTGCGGCAGAGGTCAGCAGCACAACCTGCAATCCCATATTGACATATTTTCATGACTCCTGCGTTTATCTTTCTAAAGATCCTCAGTCCGACTTTTCTTTCCAAACACCGAACCGAGCATCAGGGGCTACTGTCTATGTGATACCATTTTACATATATTGAAATTCCTACCTCAAAGCCTGTTAGAAGGCTGCTACAGGCTTCGGTTAGCCCGCTCTTGGCGAGTTGAACCTTCTGAATCACCGCACTCATAATAGTGCGGTGTTCCTCTTCGATGGAGGCGCCGTTGAGCGCCTCCGAAAATTATTCGGCACCTCCGGTTGGACAGAGGCAGTCGGCGTCGCGATCTTGCCCTTCTTCCGAAGGGGTCGCCCGCCGGACTCCGGAGCCACTATGGGTTCCGGGGCTGAGTCCGGTGCAAAGTTCGAGAGGTTGTCCTGCGACACCTCCGGGGCCCTCTCCTCCTGGTGGGTCCCTTCCTGGGATCCCACCTCGGCATTGTCTGCATCACGGGGGGTGGAGGCAGTCGGAAGAGAATCCATATCCGACGCCCTTAAGGACCCGCTCGATGAAGTGGGGAGATCATCCTTAGGCGGACTACAGGGTTGTATGCGGCATTAGAAAGACATAATGTGACGGAAAACGAAAACCTTGAAGTTATTTGGGAGTTCGGATACTTACGATCTCGCCAGGGGCTTGGCCCTTGGAGGCCAGTCCTCGTCGTCATCACTGGCGTTGGTGGAACAGTCCGGGGGAAGAGTTTTTCGCCTCTTGGACCCTTCGGCCTCCCTTGTTGGGGAGGCCTTGCTTTTCTTCCCTCACCTCGCTGGGGGAGAGGCTTTCTTCTTCTCCTCCTCGCCTTGGTGGGAGGAGTCGGCCTCGGATTCATCGTCCGATAGCACCTGAAAATGGGAACTCTTCCGAGTCCCCGTGGCCTTCTTCTTGGCCTTCTTCTCCGGCACCACGGGGGGTGCCGGAGCCAGCAGCCCCGTTAGGCGGGCGTCAGCTGGGTCCTCTGGCAATGGGGCTGGACAGATAGCCTGTGCGGCCTTCTTCAGCCAGCCCTGTCAAAGGAAAGGGAGTTTAGATCCCGCATAGAGTTAAACTATGAATAACAAGCGTCCCATAAAGGACAATATCACTTACCTCGTCAGCTGGACGCTGCGAGCTGAATCCATGATCTTCGGTAGCGGATGTGGGAGCCTCGGCGCCCTTGAACAGCACCTTCCAGACCTCTTCGTACGTAGTGTCGAAGAGCCCATTCAAAGTCTGGTGCTGCGCTGGATCGAAATCCCACATATTGAAGCCCCGTCGTTGGCATGGGAGAATCTGGCGGATGAGCATGACCTGAACTATGTTGACAAGCTTAAGTTTCTTGTCCACCAGCTTTTGGACGCAGGCTTGGAGTCCGGTCACCTCCTCCGAATCGCCCCAAATCCGGCCGCTCTCTTTCCAGGAGGTGAGCCATGTGGGGATGCCGGATCTGAATTCGGAGGCCGCTGCCCATTCGGGATCGCGCGGCTCGGTGATGTAGAACCACCCCGATTGCCACCCCTTGATGGTTTCCACAAAGGTGCCCTCCATCCACGTAACGTGGGACATCCTGCCCACCATGGCGCCTCCGCACTCCGCTTGGCTGCCCTTCACAACCTTCGGCTTGACACTGAAGGTCTTGAGCCACAAGCCGAAGTGGGGCTGGATGCAGAGGAAGGCCTCGCACACGATCATGGAAATCTAGGCCGTAATAGAACATGAGCCCCCGGACAAAGGGATGAAGTGGGAAGCCTAGTCCGCGGAGGAAATGGGGAAGGAATACTACCCTATCATGGGGCCTAGGGGTGGGGATGAGCTCTCCCTCTTCGGGGAGCCGATGCGCGATGTCGTTGGACAAGTATCCGGCGCTGCGCAGCTTCTGGATATGCCCCTCCGTGATGGAGGAGGCCATCCACTTGCCTCCAGCTCCGGACATATTTGGAGGAGGTTGAGGTGAGATGTGCGGGCTTGGGCGCTAGAGCTCGAGTTCGCAGAGATGGATAAGCCAAGGAGGAAGAAGGCGTAGGTAAAAGGGTTGGATCTTTATCCCCTTATATGGGCGGACAGAAACACGCGTCCCCACCGGCCTGGTAAAACTCGCTTATCCCCCAAGCGTCGCGATTGATGGCGCAGTTGGGTTACCCACGTCCGTATTTATGGGAATCCCGGAATAAGGGGAACACGATCTCTGCTTCGACAGGACGTGCCAAGGAAACCGCTTCACGCGCTGAAGTGGTACAATAAAAACGTTTCAAATAAAGGCTTGGTTGTGGTGTGACGTCACGCCATGGAATACGTCAGCAGATTGAACTTTTGTGAATATTATTCTCTCTACGATGGTATGTGTAATTTATTTTGCAGAGCCGGACACTATCCTGGTGTTCACAATCTTCTATATATTATTCGGAGGAGGAACCCGCCTTGCAATGCCGAAGACAATATGCGCGCCGGACTCGTCGTCATTGAAGCCTGGTTCAGGGGCTACTGAGGGAGTTCTGGACTAGGGGGTGTCCGGATAGCCGAACTATCATCATCGTCCGGACTCCAAGACTATGAAGATACAAGATTGAAGACTTCGTCCCGTATCCGGATGGGACTTTCCTTGGCGTGGAAGGCAAGCTTGGCGATACGGATATGTAGATCTCCTATCATTGTAACCGACTCTGTGTAACCCTAGCCCTCTCCGGTGTCTATATAAACCGGATGGCTTTAGTCCATAGGACGAACAACAATCATACCATAGGCTAGCTTCTAGGGTTTAGCCTCTTTGATCTCGTGGTAGATCTACTCTTGTAACCCACATCATCAATATTAATCAAGTAGGACGTAGGGTTTTACCTCCGTCAAGAGGGCCCGAACCTGGGTAAAAACATCGTGTCCCTCGTCTCCTGTTACCATCCGCCTAGACGCACAGTTCGGGACCCCCTACCCGAGATCCGCCGGTTTTGACACCGACAATACTCCTTGATGTTTCCCCGAGACCCTTGTGCCCTTCGTCGTTGCAATTCCATACCACCGATATATTCTTATGGAAAGCTTCATACACTTGTCGTCCATAACTTCATTTCCAATTTGATCTTGTTATTACAAGATACCCTGAAATACTTCGGATATTCTGAGGATCGTTTGTGTCTGCTGCCTTGCAACTCCTTTTCCTCATGAATACACCTGCAAATAATTCCTCACACTTACCGAGTATCCGCTCATTTCCAATTGTTCATGTGTTTCACAAAAGTCTTCGAAATACTATTCGATCCTCTAATAATCCTTAGCAGCTTGTTGCTCTACAAATACCTGACTGCTTACATTATGGGTGCTTTCCATATGGCTGGCAATATTCATTAGTCTTCTTTGACACCGTCAATTTAATCCTATTTATTCAACATGAGCGCGAATGCACGCAATCATCGGTCGATCCTTTTAAAATTATCTTTCCGGCTGAGATGTCATTTTGACCATGAGCTGTTTATCGACCAACCAAATTGTCGTTGATTATTCCCCTAAGCCTACTCGCCTTATCCATCCTTAATCAGAGCCCTTGCTCCTGATCCGTTGAATTGGAAATCTTAATTCCTTTGCCTTTGAGCTTTCAACTAGTCAGTTGTTTCTATAATCCAAAGCCCTTGCTTTGTTTCGTCCTCTGGTCGTGTGCCGATGCCCACATCAGCCCTATTATGGACCGTCAAATCCTTTGTTGAATTAGCATCCGACAGTGTCCTTCATATACAAAAACCTCAAGAAGTTATTTCTCTGATACGTAATGCCATTCGTAAAACATATTCTCCGATTTGGCCAACCATGCTCTGCTTTCGAGCTGGTGATAATTACTCTCAAAGCTTGTGGTATATGTTTCTAAGATGCCCTGATGGGTTGAACCTATGCCTTTCTTAATCTATGTGAATCCGAAAGTTTTTCAAGGTTCATACTCCTCTAGTAATTCACCAAGTAGGTCTTCGCACTCAAATCACTTTAATAGAGCAGTGAATGAAAGGTTATGCATTGAAGAAGTGGGAGTCGACCTTGAACTCTGTGTTCATGCCCATGGACACGATGTAGATCTTATCATTAAAGCTTCTCTTACAGTAATTATTCCCTTGGTATTAGTTCATCTTAAATCTGGGATCTGACCTTTTTGCAGTCGTGGTTCCGACCACGTTCTCCTTTAATTACCATTTCTCTGCAAGTTTAATCACTTGTCTTCTGCAGAGCAATACCCCAGTCCAACCTCTACTTTGGTCTGTTGTCGAGTATTACCCCCTGATATCTCGAGATTATCATGAAACTGCATAACTTCTTATGAGTTCTTCATCAAGTACTACGTTCTCACTGATTCAATTTTTTCATGGGATCTGAGTTATTAAACACTCAGTGACACCGAAAACTGAATTGAGTCTGCACTGCGATTCAACAACTCTTAGCAATCTTCATTGCTTACGAGTTGTACTCGATCATGTCATTCCCAGCTAATTGACTACATCATCATCCTCAGGCTGACTGCTTGACCATTCTACCTATGTCCTTCATCTCTGGGACATAATTCCAACAGTGCTCTAAGATTACATCGACTTTCAGCATCATTTTGTTCGTCTTAAGAGACAACTCTGAATTCTGATGTGGCATCTTATCTATGGTTATAATAACCTTTTGCTTCACCATCCCCTTGGCTTGATGTCGTCGCCGATCGATTACATCTTTTTGAAACCCCTCGACAAATGTGTCGTGATCCTCGTCAGCATTTTAACGTCTTCCGAGACATACATTGAGTTCCTGATGAGAAATTCCATGCTTGCCCCCTCGATGGCTTGTGTTGTCATCGACCACTTTATTGCCTTCCCTCCAACACAAACTTGTTCTTGTTCTGTGTTATACCTTGAGATTCTTGCTATCCAGTATTTGTTCTCCTTTACCTTGGAGTATTACCATCTTTTATGTCAAGAATGTTGTGAGAATTTCACCACCTCTTAAGAATTCTTGGTATAGTAATACTTCTTGCCATGCCCACTCATTCCTGGGTCCCCGTGTTGTTTTTAACCGGGATACCAATATGCTAACGATGTTGTTTGAGTTCTGTACTTCTAGCAACCCTATTGCTTTGAAGTCAACGATCGACAGTTCATTCTTAGACTGTTGGTTATTGAATCGTCACTTTAACATTGATCTTGCTGCCCAAGGTCATATTTCAGGCACACCTTTCAACTAATGATCGATGGTGTATGTTTTCCTCGAGCATACAACATTATATCATTTGAATTGACAATTGTCATCTTCTTGTTCACCTTATTATGGAAATCCATCCGTTTAGGAATTCTCGATGAATTGTCGCTAAGCCAATCAGCCACCTTCTCATCCCCTCATTGATTTAATGATGAAGTATTGTTTCAGGAACCTGCTACCATAGTTCATTTCCTGAGAATCTTGCAATGTCATTTTGTCGATTTGTGTTGCACCTTTTCTTCTCGGACATCCTGAGTCTGAGGTGTCCTGACACCAATCAGATTTGAAACTCGTCAGATATGATGGTTGGAACATTTTTCAAGAGTCGTAGCATTGATCTTTATATAACCCAGAAGGTGATATCATGCCTAGCATACCTGATCGAAGGACCTATTATTATAGTTTCCTTTTAGCAAGGTTAGCCATTCTTCTATGAGGAAATTGTAAGACTTATTCTATAATTTGTTCCTGATGGATCCTTTGTGCATCCAAATTCTGACCCTTACTTGATGACGATATCAATGCTATCTCGAAGCATGTTTGTGGTACTCTGATCATCGATAAGAACATTTGAAGCACCATGCTTAATTTCCTTCATGAATTATTCAAACACCGTTGTTTGGGAAATGTCATTCTTTTCCCCTTACCTAAATGGTTTCCTACGTTATATCCTGTCATGGATATCATGCTCTGCTTATCCTTGGGAAGGATATACCCCTGAAATATGTGTTTAAACACATTTTTCTTTCCATTGTTTTGATTAAATCTGATAGACGCTTTTCCCTTTCCATTGGTTTGTTTAAACCCTTATTGTGATCCATATGATATAGTAGTAATAATTCCCTGCTTGTGCAAACACCTCATTGTGCAATTCTGTCAGCAAGACCCTGTTACTATAGCTGATGACATTTCGGTAGTCACTGATGGAAGAGAACTTTGCCTATTGGTACGCCTCATTCAACGAGCAGGAATATGGTTCTCTTCATCCTTCGCCCTTGGTACCGACATTGTTGGCGACATAGCTGACAGTCTCTTATCTGACATGCCTTGCTATTATGATCGTGCAAGAAGACAGCACCCTCCCTACTTTTAACCCACATGGTGGGCCCATAACCCACAGTTCCACAGGATCGAAACCCGAGTCTCCTGTAACCCCGGTTTCCAAGGTTATTCCTCGCGCTTGACTCCGTATGCATCCATAGGTCACCTTCCTAGAGATGACCTATTCTAGTATCAGATGCAATATTTATTCGCGTTGCCCTAAAACCCTTTCATCTTCTGGCTAGGCATTGAACGATTGCCTGGCTACTTAAAACTTCTTATTGTACCTTCGTACCTTACTCTCGAGGTATTTTATATGTTCAACTCGAGAGATAATCTTATGCTCATTCATGGGTTAACCCCAGATTGTTTTCCCTCATAAGCATTCTGTCGTAGCCGAGCTGCCCCTTACCTATTCGTAAGTATGTTGGAGATCCCGAAGAAAGGATGACGACTTGATCATGGTGACTTGAAGCAGAGAAATGGAGACATCAACGTAATGGATCGACCTCTTCGAGGAGAGCAACCAAGACCGAGAAGAACTGTTAGAATTTCGCAACCACAACTTCCCCCTTACACCACCTCTTAAATCTCGGGACGAGATTTCTTGTAGTGGAGAAGAATTGTGACGCCCGGATAACTAGGCTACAGTAATCACACGTTAATGATGCCACGTCACCTCGGTTACTGTTCTTAATCTCGCGATGGTTCAAAACCGATTCAAAGTCAAATTCAAAATATGTCAAACGACAAAAGTTTTCAAACATTAAAACAAAAATGTTCGGAGTGTGTGAATGAATGCCTAGGTAATTATGGTGAAGGAACTGTGCTTTTATAAAAGGCCTAAATATTTAAAAGGAATTAAAACAGAAAATAAATAAGATAAAAAGAGAAGAAGGAAAACAAAAACAAAAACTAACAACAACAAAAAAATGATAAAAGGAGACCCCCCTGCTGGGCCACGACCCAGATGGCCTCGGTGCCAATCAGGTCGGCCCAGCCGGCGCTTACAACACCACTATGGCGACCGAACCCTAGCGGTCCCTCCCCAATCGCCCCACTCCCCACTCCCCTCGCCCCTCTCCCATGTTCGCTACCTCCTTCCCCCGATCTGGATCGGGGAGGACCCGTTCCCAGCATCGCCCTTGATGCGCACGTCCTTGCCCTCGCCGGCTTCGTCACCTGCCGCCTCGCGCTCCCTTCTCCCTCTCCCTCGACGGATCTGCTCACGCCCGAGGACGCCGCCCACATCGCCCGTCGCCGGAACCTCCCCGCCGGCCTGCCTCCTCCTCATCACCGGCCTACTTCCCCTGCGGCGCCGTCGTCCCCGTCGACCACCCCGACCCCGCTGCCCCGTCCCTACGAATCACGGTGAGGCTCCGGCCTCTTCCCACTCCCCTCTTCCCGTGTTGGAGGTCGCGTGACTACCGTCCGCGTCCTCCCATTGCCGCGCCCACTACCGCTTGCGGCTCCGGCCGGCCCGTACTGGCCTCACACCGCATCTTCTGCGCGCGCGCCCGCCGTGGCCGCGTTCGGTCACCAGACCACACCGCCTCGCCCGCCCGTTGCCGTGCTCCGGCACCCCGGAGCCCCTCTGCCCCCTGCGGCCATCGGCCTACACCCGGTACGCGCTCGACGCACTGGGCCCGCGCCCCAGCCACGCTCACCGCGGCCCTGCCTCCATCGTGCCCGCTCGTCGCCGTCCTTGCCTGGCTCCGCGAGCGCACCCCTCCTGGCGAGTGCCGTATCGGGCGCCCACGCGCCCGCATCCAGCGCCCGTGCCCGCATTGGCCCCCTAGGCAAATGACACGTGGGGCCCAGCCTCCAAAACGGTCTTAAAAGAAAGGGGGGAATTAAAAATAATAATAATAATAAAAGCAAATTTATTTAATAAAATTAAGAATTAATTAATTAATTAGTGAATTAATTAAGTTAATTAAACCTATTTAATTAATCTAATTAACTAGTTAGTTTAATTAAATAGTAATTAGTTTAACTAAACCCTAATTAACCTAAAACAAAGTATGACAGGTGGGTCCCACTGGGCCCACACGTCAGTTTGACTAGTCAACACCTCTGTTGATGGCTGACGTCATGCTGACATCAGGATGATGTCAGCGTGCACTATTCTGGATAATGTTGGATTAAGATAATTGAATAAATTCTAAAAATGATTAAATCCTTTTAAAATTAATATAAAATAAACTCTAGCTCGGATGAAAAAACTTTGTACTTGAAAGTTGCTCAGAACAACGAGACGAATCAAGATTCACAGCATGTTCGTCCGCCGCGCGTACCTAGCATAGTGAACCTGCAATATTTCACCTCCGGTTCATCTATCCGAAAATGTGACACGCCGGGGATACTTTCCCGGATGTTTCCCCCCTTCACCGGTATC
This sequence comes from Triticum aestivum, assembly GCF_018294505.1. Lineage (NCBI taxonomy): Eukaryota > Viridiplantae > Streptophyta > Magnoliopsida > Poales > Poaceae > Triticum > Triticum aestivum. The sequence continues at coordinate 595,283,476 of NC_057795.1, read as the reverse complement.
ACCTACTACCGCGTTAGGGCACACCGAACACTGCGTCTTGCCTTGTTACGCTTTGTGATGCTTTGTTTGCTCTGTTATTTATTGTGTTCCCTCTCTGTTACTTCTTTCCGGTAGACCCTGAGAGTGCCGGCGACCCCCAGTTCGACTACGGAGTTGACGACCCCTTCTTCTTGCCAGAGCAACCAGGCAAGCACCCCCTTTGATCACTAGATATCGCCTATTCTACTCTCTACTACTTGCATTAGAGTAGTGTAGCATGTTACTTTTCGATTAATCCTATTCTGATGCATAGCCTGTCATTGTTGCTACAGTCATTGATACCTTACCCGCAATCCTAATTGTTTAGTATAGGATGCTAGTTTATCATCATTGGCCCTACATTCTTGTCAGTCTGCCTTGCTATACTATCGGGCCGTGATCACTTGGGAGGTGATCACGGGTATATACTATACATACATACATGCTATACAGATGGTGACTAAAGTCGGGTCAGCTCGTTGAGTACCCGCAGGTGATTCCGATGTGGGGGCTGGAAGGACAGGTGGCTCCATCCCGGTAGAGGTGGGCCCGGGTTCCCGACGGCCCCCGACTGTTACTTTGAGGCAGAGCGACAGGGCAGGTTGAGACCGCCTAGGAGAGAGGTGGGCCTGGCCCTGTTCGGAATTCGCGGATACTTAACATGCTTAACGAGATCTTGGTATTTGATCCGAGTCTGGCTACTGGCCTATACGCACTAACCAACTACGCGGGAACAGTTATGGGCACTCGGCATCGTGGTATCAGCCGAAGCCTTCATGACATCAGCAATTGAGCGGCGCGCGCCGGATTGGAACGTAGGCCTGCTCTTTTATTAAGGGGGCTAGTTCTGCTTCCGACCGCGTACGCAACTGTGACGCCCCCGATTCAATCGTACACTAATCATACACGCAAACGTGTACGACCAAGATCAGGGACTCATGGGAAGATATCACAACACAACTCTACAAATAAAATAAGTCATACAAGCATCATAATACAAGCCAGGGGCCTCGAGGGCTCGAATACAAGTTCTCGATCATAGACGAGTCAGCGGAAACAAAAATATCTGAGTACAGACATAAGTTAAACAAGTTTGCCTTAAGAAGGCTAGCACAAACTGGGATACAGAACGAAAGAGGCGCATGCCTCCTGCCTGGGATCCTCCTAAACTACTCCTGGTCGTCGTCAACGGCCTGCACGTAGTAGTAGGCACCTCCAGTGTAGTAGGAATCATCATCGATGATGGCGTCTGGCTCCAGGGCTCCAGCATCTGGTTGTGACAACCAGGTAGAAGGGAAAGAGGAAAAGAGGGAGAAAAGCAACCGTGAGTAATCATCCAAAGTACTCGCAAGCAAGGAGCTACACTACATATGCATGGGTATATGTGTAAGGAGGCCATATCAGTGGACTGAACTGCAGAATGCCAGAATAAGAGGGGGATAGCTAGTCATATCAAAGACTACGCTTCTGGCAGCCTCCGTCTTGCAGCATGTATAAGAGAGTAGATTGAAGTCCTCCAAGTAGCATCGCATAGCATAATCCTACCCGGTGATCCCCTCCTCGTCGCCCTGTTAGAGAGCGATCACCGGGTTGTATCTGGCACTTGGAAGGGTGTGTTTTATTAAGTATCCGGTTCTAGTTGTCATAAGGTCAAGGTACAACTCCAAGTCGTCCTGTTACCAAAGATCACGGCTATTCGAATAGATTAACTTCCCTGTAGGGGTGCACCACATAACCCAACACGCTCGATCCCATTTCGCCAGACACACTTTCCTGGGTCATGCCCGGCCTTGGAAGATCAACACGTCGCAACCCCACCTTGGCACAACAGAGAGGTCAGCGCGCCAGTCTAAACCAAAGCGCACAGGGGTCTGGGCCCATCGCCCTTAGCACACCTGCACGTTGCGTATGCGGCCGGAAGCAGAACTAGCCCCCTTAATACAAGAGCAGGCTTACGTTCCAATCCGGCGCGCGCCGCTCAGTTGCTGACGTCACGAAGGCTTCGGCTGATACCACGACGCCGAGTGCCCATAACTGTTCCCGCGTAGTTGGTTAGTGCGTATAGGCTAGTAGCCAGACTCAGATCAAATACCAAGATCTCGTTAAGCGTGTTAAGTATCCGCGAATGCCGAACAGGGCCAGGCCCACCTCTCTCCTAGGCGGTCTCAACCTGCCCTGTCGCTCCGCCTCAAAGTAACAGTCGGGGGCCGTTGGGAACCCAGGCCCACCTCTACCGGGATGGAGCCACCTGTCCTTCCAGCCCCCACATCGGAATCACCTGCGGGTACTCAACGAGCTGACCCGACTTTAGTCACCATCTGTATAGCATGTATGTATGTATAGTATATACCCGTGATCACATCCCAACTGATCACGACCCGATAGTACAGCAAGGCAAACTGACAAGAATGTAGGGCCAATGATGATAAACTAGCATCCTATACTAAACAATTAGGATTGCGGGTAAGGTATCAATGACTGTAGCAACAATGACAGGCTTTGCATCAGAATAGGATTAATTGAAACAGTAACATGCTACACTACTCTAATGCAAGCAGTAGAGAGTAGAATAGGCGATATCTGGTGATCAAAGGGGGGGCTTGCCTGGTTGCTCTGGCAAGAACGAGGGGTCGTCAACTCCATAGTCGAACTGGGGGCGCCGACAGTCTCGGGTTCTACCGAAAAGAAGTAATGGAGGGGGAACATAATAAATAATAGAGCAATCAAAGCATCACAAAGCATAACAAGGCAATACGCGATGTTCGATGTGCCCTAACGTGGTAGTAGGTGATACCGGTGAAGGGGGGAAACATCCGGGAAAGTATCCCCGGGGTTCCGCATTCTCGGGCAGAGGTACCGGAGGGGAAAGTTGCATGTTCGGCATGCTAGGGGTGTATGGCGGACGAACGGGCTGCGTATCCGGATTTGTCTCGTCTTGTGGGACCCACATGTCATTGTTAGGACACTAACTGGGGGTTTAACCTAACTAAATGGGTTAATTAGCGGGTGGGGCCCGGTAGTCAGTGAGAGGTTAGTGTTTAATTAACTAATTTAATTAATTAGCAAATTATCTATTTATTTTTATTTGTTTATTAAGGTGGGGCCCATAGGTTAGTGAGACAGGGGCGGCCCAGTCAGCAGTTGACTCAGTCAACTGGTCAACATGGGGGCCCTGGGCCCACCAGTCGGTGACCCAGGTGGTGGGACCCGAGGTGCCAGGTCAGCAGGGCCGGCTCTCGCCGCCGGCGACAAAAGGCACGGCGCTGACCCGCCGGAGTTTGCCAGAAATTTTGCACAGGGCACGGATCCGCGCGCGCCTGGGCTCGTTCGAACGAGCGTGCAGAGGCGCATCTAGTAAGGGTGTTGGCGACGCCGAAGACGCATCGGAGCAGCGACAGCGAGCAGAGAGGTGGCCGCCGGAGTTCGGTCATCGACGGGTTCGGAGTTACGATGCGCTAAACGAACAGCGTGAGGCGTCTACGACGTTTGCACGATGCCGCGAATGCAGCGGGGGCACGCACGAGACCAAAAGGTCACCGCGGCCATGCCGGCGACGAGCTCGCGCGGCAGTAGGTTCGGCCGTAGTGGTAGGGGGAGCTAGAGGGCGCGCGAGGGGGGACAGAGAGATGGGAGAGGAATAGGGGCTCACCGTGCGGCACGCAAGATGGCCCGTGGTAGTTTAGTAGCAGCAGGGGCATCACCGGAGATGAAGAAGAACGGCGGCGACCGGAGATGCGGAAGAAGGGGGGGCATTGCAGCAGCGCCTCCGAGCTCTAGCTGTGGCCATCAGTCGACGAGGAGGACAACGGTGGTGACGACGGACACGCAGGCGCGGTGAGACGATAGCTGTGGCTGCGCGATTCACGACGGCGGGTCCATGGTGGCGTTCGGACATGGTGGGGAATGAGGGAGAGAGCAAGGTGGATCTGAGGGGGGAGGCGCGGGGGCCGAGGGAAGAGTGGGGGCGAGTGGGAGGAGAGACCGAGGGGGCGCGGCGTCGGCGTCCTTATCCACTCGTCGTCACCGGCGAGAGGGTGCGGTGGGGACGCGCCCCTGTTCAGACCCATTTCGGGGGAACAGGGAAGGGAGGCGGCAGGGGGAGGCGGGCCGGTTCGACCGGATGGGCCAAGTGGGCCGGCCTGGCTGGTTGCGGTCCCGGGGGCAGGGGCTGTGGCGTGCGGGTGGGTTGGTGGCCAGCTGGGCCAGCCGGCCCAGTGGGGGGGGGGTCTTTCTCCCCTTTTTGTATTTATTTGTTTTCTGTTTATTAGTTTTCTATTTTATTTTGTATATATTTTGTTTTATAAAATATACAAGTAGTATCTAAATTAGTGTTACAAAATACCCCCATGCCACAAAACTTTGGTGACAAAATAAAATAGTTTAGTAATTTATTAATTGTAAAAGGCATTTAATTAATTGCTTTTGCTATTGTTTAAATCCTTATAGTTCATTTAAGCATTTTGTTAAAGCTTGGTTTCTCCATCATAATTGCTTACGATTTATTTGAAACAACCCGAACATTTTAGTTTTAATTTTTGAAAACTTTTGTTGTTTGCTTTTCTTTTGAATTTGAATTTGAATCGGTTTTGAACTAACGCGAGATTAGCAATAGTAATCGAGGTGACGTGGCATTATTAGCAGGGGTTACTGTAGCTTGATTATCCGGGCGTCACAATTCTCCTCCACTACAAGAAATCTCGTCCCGAGATTTAAGTGGGGAAGTGAGGGGAATTTGGTTACGAAAGTCTAACGAGTATTCTTGATCTTGGTTGCTCTTCTCGAAGAGGTCAATCCATTACGTTGATGTTTCCATTTCTCTGCTTCAAGTCATCATGATGAAGTCAACATCCTTTCTTTGGGAACTCCATCGTACTTACGACAGAATAAAGGGGGGAGTCTGGGAGAACGAACCTCACCAAGGTTAACTATGTGGTCAAAAACAACGGGGAAGGTGGCGGAAGGTAACTCTCGAATTGAAACTTAAGAAAATATCGAGAGCAAAGTAAGGAGCTATCATGGGAAGTTTCGAGTGGAAGACAATCGTTCGATGCCTGATACAGGGCGTGAAAGGAGTTCAAAGCAACAAGAATAAGTATTGTGTTTGATACCAGAATTGATGATCTCCCGGACGATGGCTCGTGAATCCCGTACGAGGCCACATGCGAGGAATAACTTTGGGAACAGGGGGTGTACAGGAGAGTCAGGTTTCGATTTTGTGGAACTGTGGGTTATGGGCCCACCATGTGGGTTAAAAGTATTAAGGGCGACATCTTGCGTGATCATGCAAGCAAGGTATGTCAGAGGATAACCTATCAGTTATGTCGGCATCAACATCAGTACCAATGGCGAGGGACGAAGAGAACGATTTTCCTGCTCGTTGAACAAGGCGGACCAATAGGCAAAGTTCTCGTCCGTCGGTGGTTACCAGAATATCATCAACAATAGCAACAGGGTCTTACTGACCAAGTTGTACACCACGATACCCGCGAGTGATTCACGGATTGGGGGCTGAAAGGATATATTACTGCTTATGTCATATAGATCACAGAAAGGTTAATAAACCAATGGAAGGGAAAATGTGATCATCAGGTTAAACAGAACAATGCAAAGGGAAATTGTGATTACACACAATTATTAGGAGTATATCCTTCCCATGGACAAGCAGAACATGGCATACAGGGTAGGAGAGCAAGTACCCAACCATTCAGATAAGAGGCAAGGATTAATCAATATTTTACCCATACAACGGTGTTTGGATAACTGACCAAGAAACATTTAGTATCGCGCCTCCAATGTTCTTGTTGATGAGCGGGGTATCATAGTCATGCTTCGAGGTAGCAATGATATGGTGCTTCAATCAAGGGCCGGACTTTGGATACACAAAGGATTCGTCGGAAACAACTTATAGGATAAGTCCTACAATTTCCTCATGGAAGAATGGATAACCTTGCTGAAAAAGAATCTATAACAATAGGGCCTCCGGCCAGGTGTGCTAGGCATGACATCACCTTACCGGGTCACATAAAGACCATTGTTATAACTCGTGGAAATATGTTCCAACCATCATATCTGACCGAGATTCAGATCTGATTGGTGTCAGGATACCTCAAACTCACGACGCTCGAGGAGAAAAGGTGCGACACAAATTGACGAGATGACATCGAAGATTCTCGGGAAATGAACTATGGAAGCGAGTTCCGAAACAACAGTTCATCATTAAATCAAGAAGAGGATGAGGAGGTGACTGATGGACTCAGCGATAATTCATCGAGGTATCCAAAAGATGGATCTCCACAATTATGTGGATTAGGAGATAACATTTGTCATATCAAATGATATAAGGAAGTAAGCTCGAGGAAAACATACACAATTAAACATTGGTTGAAAGGTGCGGCCGAAATATTTGTTGGGTTGCACGACCAATGTCAGAATAGTGATTCAATAATTAATAGTCTAAGAATGAACGACCGACCATTAACTTCGAAGCAATAGGGTTGCTAGAAGTGCAAAATCCAAACAACACCGCTCACCTGTTGGTACCCCGGTTGGAATCAACATGAGTACCAAGAAAGAATGGTGATGGTGAGAAGTATCACTATACCAAGAATTCTTAAGAGGTGGAGTAATCCTCACGACATTCGTGACATAAAATATGGTAACACTCCAAGGTAAAGAAGAATAAATGCTGGAGAGCAAGGAACTCAAGGTATAACACAAAACACGAACAAGTTTGTGTTGGAGGGAAGGCAATAAAGTGGCCGATGATAACCCAACTCAACGAGGGCAAGGATAGTATTTCCCATGAAGAATTCAATAGATATTTTGGAAGAGCATCAAGATGTTGATGATGATCATGACACATTTGTCAAGAGAAATCATGAAGATGTAATCAATCGGCGATGACATCAAGTCAAAGGAATGATGAAGCGAAAGGTTATTGGAACCACGAGTACGACACAAACTCGAAATCAAGCTTGCTGTTCAAGGTGAAATGATATGACAAGGAAAATCGACGCAAGCTTAGCTCATCATCGAAAGTGGTGCTCCGAGAATAAGGACCAGGTAGCACCGTTAAAATCATCACGACAATCATATAGCCAAACAGGCTATGAGTGCGGTGATCGGGTACAAACTCGTACGCAAGGAAGATTACTAAGAGTTGTTGAACCGCAGCGCGGACTCGGTTCAGTTACCGGTGTCTTTGAGTGTTTAATAACTCGAAGCCCGTGAAAAATTGGAATCCATGAGAATGTAGTACTTGATGAAGAACTCGTAAGAAGTTATGCAGTGCCATGATAATCTCGAGATACCAGGGGGTGATACTCGATGACAGATCAAAGTAGAGGTTGGACTGGGGTATTGCTCTGCACAAGACAAGTGCTTAAACTTGCACGAGAAATGGTAAGTAAAGGAGAACATGGTCGGGACCACATTGCAAAAAGGCATGATCCCAGATATAAGATGAACTAATACCAAGGGAATAATTAATGTAAGAGAAGCTTTAATGAGAAGATCTACATCGTCTCCATGGGCATGAACATAAAGTTCAAGGTCGACTCCCACTTCTTCAATGCATAACCTTTCATTCACTGCTCTATTAAAGTGATTTGAGTGCGAAGACCTACTTGGTGAATTACTAGAGGAGTATGAACCTTGAAAAACTTTTGGGTTCATACCGATTAAGAAAGGCATAGGTTCAACCCATCTGGGCATCTTAGAAACATATACCACAAGCTTCGAGAGTAATTATCACCAGCTCGAAAGCAGAGCATGGTTGGCCAATTCAAAGTATAGGATTTACCAATGGTATTATGTATCAGGGAAATAACTCACAAGGTGATTAAGTATGAAGGACACTGTCGGATAACAATCCAACAAAGGACTTGATGGTCCACAAAGGATCTGATGTGAGTATCGATAGTCAACCAGAAGAGGAAAGAATGCAAATGCAACGGTTGTGGAATCACCTGAATAATTCGAAGCTCAAATGCAAAGGAATTATGATTCCAAATCGAAGGATCGGAAGCAAACGCTCTGATTAAGAATGGATAAGCTGAATAGACTTAGGGGTACAACCGACGGCAATTGATTGGTCGAGAACCAGCTCATGTTCAAAAATGATGTCTGAGCCAGAAGGATGAATTCTAGGATCTGATTAAGGATTGCAACATTCGCAACATATTGAATCAAGGGACCCAAGATGATAAAGGCAAAGGACATCCATGAATATTGCTAGTCATTTGGAATTAACCAAAATGCAGGCAGACAAGCATTTCAAGAGCCATAGGCTAATGAGGATTCTCGAAAGATCGGACAATATTTTGAAGAATTTTGTGAAACACATGAACAACTACGGATGAGAGGATACTCGGTAAGAGCGAGGAATTATCCGTAGGGGCATTCATGTGGCAAAGAACTGCAAGGCAGTAGGCACAAAGTATTCTTGAAACAATAGAGAGAATTTTGATGTATCTTGTAATAATAAGATCAACTGGGAAGCATTGTATGAATGGCGAGTATATGTGGTTATCCATAGGGGTTTATCGATGGAGGGGAATTGAAAAAGCGACGCCATAAAGTCTCAAGAGAACATCGGAGAGTATCTTCAAATGCTTCTGGTGCAGCAGACGATCATCTGTAATAAGGGGCTCTCCGGGAGAAAGTATTATCGAGAACCTAGAGTCAGAGTAAGTATAATCGTTTAACCCGAATAGAAGAGATGTCAGAGTCCCAGAGTATAGGTCGAGGAATAAAAGATCCTACTACCACCCAATGGTGACGTGTGCCCGTAAGACACACAACCATGTTAGTAAAAGTTTTGCAATGTCTAGACTCGACTTCGACCAAGGAGTTGGAAAGGGGGATTCCTACAGGCAGTCGGCTCTGATACCAACTTGTGACGCCCCCGATTCAATCGTACACTAATCATACATGCAAACGTGTACGATCAAGATCAGGGACTCACGGGAAGATATCACAACACAACTCTACAAATAAAATAAGTCATACAAGCATCATAATACAAGCCAGGGGCCTCGAGGGCTCGAATACAAGTGCTCAATCATAGATGAGTCAGCGGAAACAAAAACATCTGAGTATAGACATAAGTTAAACAAGTTTTCCTTAAGAAGGCTAGCACAAACTGGGATACAGAACGAAAGAGGCGCAGGCCTCCTGCCTGGGATCCTCCTAAACTACTCCTGGTCATCGTCAACGGCCTGCACGTAGTAGTAGGCACCTCCAGTGTAGTAGGAATCATCGTCGACGGTGGCGTCTGGCTCCAGGGCTCCAACATCTGGTTGCGACAACCAGGTAGAAGGGAAAGAGGAAAAGAGGGAGAAAAGCAACCATGAGTACTCATCCAAAGTACTCGCAAGCAAGGAGCTACACTACATATGCATGGGTATATGTGTAAGGAGGCCATATCAGTGGACTGAACTGCAGAATGCCAAAATAAGAGGGGGATAGCTAGTCCTATCGAAGACTACGCTTCTGGCAGTCTCCGTCTTGCAGCATGTAGAAGAGAGTAGACTGAAGTCCTCCAAGTAGCATCGCATAGCATAATCCTACCCGGCGATCCCCTCCTCGTTGCCCTGTTAGAGAGCGATCACCGGGTTGTATCTGGCACTTGGAAGGGTGTGTTTTATTAAGTATCCGGTTCTAGTTGTCATAAGGTCAAGGTACAACTCCAAGTCGTCCTGTTACCGAAGATCACGGCTATTCGAATAGATTAACTTCCCTGCAGGGGTGCACCACATAACCCAACACGCTCGATCCCATTTGGCCGGACACACTTTCCTGGGTCATGCCCGGCCTCGGAAGATCAACACGTCGCAGCCCCACCTAGGCACAACAGAGAGGTCAGCACGCCGGTCTAAACCTAAGCGCACAGGGGTCTGGGCCCATCGCCCTTAGCACACCTGCACGTTGCGTACGCGGCCGGAAGCAGAACTAGCCCCCTTAATACAAGAGCAGGCTTACGTTCCAATCCGGCGCGCGCCGCTCAGTTGCTGACGTCACGAAGGCTTCGGCTGATACCACGACGCCGAGTGCCCATAACTGTTCCCATGCAGTTGGTTAGTGCGTATAGGCCAGTAGCCAGACTCAGATCAAATACCAAGATCTCGTTAAGCATGTTAAGTATCCGTGAATGCCGAACAGGGCCAGGCCCACCTCTCTCCTAGGTGGTCTCAACCTGCCCTGTCGCTCCGCCTCAAAGTAACAGTCGGGGGCCGTCGTGAACCCAGGCCCACCTCTACCGGGATAGAGCCACCTGTCCTTCCAGCGCCCACATCGGAATCACCTGCGGGTACTCAACGAGCTGACCCAACTTTAGTCAACATCTGTATAGCATGTATGTATGTATAGTATATACCCGTGATCACCTCCCAAGTGTTCACGGCCCGACAGTATAGCAAGGCAGACTGACAAGAATGTAGGGCCAATGATGATAAACTAGCATCCTATACTAAACAATTAGGATTGCGGGTAAGGTATCAATGACTGTAGCAACAATGACAGGCTATGCATCAGAATAGGATTAATTGAAACAGTAACATGCTACACTACTCTAATGCAAGCAGGAGAGAGTAGAATAGGCGAAATCTGGTGATCAAAGGGGGGGGGCTTGCCTGGTTGCTCTGGCAATAACTAGGGGTCGTCAACTCCATAGTCGAACTGGGAGCGCCAACAGTCTCGGGTTTTACCGGAAAGAAGTAATGGAGGGGGAACATAATAAATAACAGAGCAATCAAAGCATCACAAAGCGTAACAAGGCAATACGCGGTGTTCCGTGTGCCCTAACGCGGTAGTAGGTGATACCGGTGAAGGGGGGAAACATCCGGGAAGTATCCCCGGGGTTCCGCCTTCTCGGGCAGAGGTATCGGAGGGGGAAAGTTGCGTGTTCAGCATGCTAGGGGTGTGTGGCGGACGAACGGGCTGCGTATCCGGATTCGTCTCATCGTTCTGAGCAACTTTCATGTAGAAAGTATTTTCATCCGAGTTACGGATTAAAAGATATGATTTTCTAAAGATTTAAATCATTTTCTGATTTTATTTATTCATTTAAATCCAACATTATCCAAAACAGTGAATGATTACGCAGGCATGACATCAGAGTGATGTCAGCAGGTCAACTGGTCGGTTGACCAGTCAAACCAGACAGGTGGGTCCAGTGGGACCCACATGTCATTGTCAGGACATTAACAGGGGGGTTTAACCTAACTAAATGGGTTAATTAGCGGGTGAGGCCCGGTAGTCAGTGAGAGGTTAGTGTTTAATTAACTAATTTAATTAATTAGCAAATTATCTATTTATTTTTATTTGTTTATTAAGGTGGGGCCCATAGGTGAGTGAGACAGGGGCGGCCCAGTCAGCAGTTGACTCAGCCAACTGGTCAATAGGGGGGCCCTGGGCCCACCAGTCGGTGATCTAGGTGGTGGGACCTGAGGTGCCAGGTCAGCAGGGCCGGCTCTCGCCGCCGGTGACCAAAGGCACGGCGCAGACCCACCGGAGTTCGCCGGAAATTTTGCACAGGGCACGGATCCGCGCGCGCCTGGGCTCGTTCGAACGAGCGCAGAGGCGCATCTAGTAAGGGTGCTGGCGACGCCGGAGACGCACCAGAGCGGCGACAGCGAGCAGAGAGGCGGCCGTCAGAGTTCGGTCGTCGACGGGTTCGGAGTTACGATGCGCTAAACGAACAGCGTGAGGCGTCTACGGCGTCTACACGATGCCGCGAATGCAGTGGGGGCACGCACGGGACCAAAAGGTCACCGCGGCCATGCCGGCGACGAGCTCGCGCGGCAGTAGGTTCGGCCGTAGTGGTAGGGGGAGCTAGAGAGCGCGCGAGAGGGGACAGAGAGATGGGAGAGGAATAGGGGCTCATCGTGCGGCACGCAAGATGGCCCGTGGTAGTTTAGTAGCAGCAGGGGCGTCGCCGAAGATGAAGAAGAACGGCGACGACCGGAGATGTGGAAGAAGGGGGGGGGGGCGTTGCAGCAGCGCCTCCGAGCTCCAGCTGTGGCCACCAGTCGACGAGGAGGACGACGGTGGTGACGACGGACAAATAGGCGCGGCGAGGCGATGGCTGTGGCCGTGCGATTCACGACGGCGGGTCCATGGTGGCGTTCGGACGTGGTGGGGAACGAGGGAGAGAGCGAGGTGTATCTGAGGGGGGAGGCGCGGGGGCCGAGGGAAGAGTGGGGGCGAGTGGGAGGAGAGACCGAGGGGGCGCGGCGTCGGCGTCCTTATCCACTCGTCGTCGCCAGCGAGAGGGTGCGGTGGGGACGCGCCCCTGTTCCGACCTGGGTCGGGGGAACAGGGAAGGGAGGCGGCAGGGGGAGGCGGGCCGGTTCGGCCGGATGGGCCAGGTGGGCCGGCCTGGCTAGTTGCGGTCCCGGGGGCAGGGGCTGTGGCGTGCGGGTGGGTTGGTGGCCAGCTGGGCCAGTCGGCCCAGTGGGGGGGGGTCTTTCTCCCCTTTTTGTATTATTTGTTTTCTGTTTATTAGTTTTCTATTTTATTTTGTATATATTTTGTTTTATAAAATATACAAGTAGTATCTAAATTAGTGTTACAAAATACCCCCATGCCACAAAAAGTTTGGTGACAAAATAAAATAGTTTAGTAATTTATTAATTGTAAAAGGCATTTAATTAATTGCTTTTGCTACTGTTTAAATCCTTATAGTTCATTTAAGCATTTTGTTAAAGCTTGGTTTCTCCACCATAATTGCTTACGATTTATTTGAAACAACCCGAACATTTTAGTTTTAATTTTTGAAAAGTTTTGTTGTTTGCTTTTCTTTTGAATTTGAATTTGAATCGGTTTCGAACTAACGCGAGATTAGCAACAATAATCGAGGTGACGTGGCATTATTAGCAGGGGTTACTGTAGCTTGATTATCCAGGCGTCACAGCAACCTGCAGGTGTGCTAAGGGCGATGGGCCTAGACCCCCTGTGCGCTTAGGTTTAGACCGGCTTGCTGACCTCTCTGTTGTGCCTAGGTGGGGCTGTGACGTGTTGATCTTCCGAGGCCGGGCATGACCCAGGAAAGGGTGTCCGGCCAAATGGGATCGAGCGTGTTGGGTTATGTGGTGCACCCCTGCAGGGAAGTTAATCTATTCGAATAGCCATGATCTTCGGTAACAAGACGACTTGGAGTTGTACCTTGACCTTATGACAACTAGAACCGGATACTTAATAAAACACACCCTTCCAAGTGCCAGATACAACCCGGTGATCGCTCTCTAACAGGGCGATAAGGAGGGGATCGCCGGGTAGGATTATGCTATGCGATGCTACTTGGAGGACTTCAATCTACTCTCTTCTACATGCTGCAAGACGGAGGCTACCAGAAGCGTAGTCTTTGATAGGACTAGCTATCCCCCTCTTATTCTGGCATTCTGCAGTTCAGTCCACCGATATTGCCTCTTTACACATATACCCATGCATATGTAGTGTAGATCCTTACTTGTGAGTACTTTGGATGAGTACTCACGGTTGCTTTTCTCCCTCTTTTCCGTCTTTCCATTCTACCTGGTTGTCGCAACCAGATGCTGGAGCCCAGGAGCTTGATGCCACCGTTGACGACAACTCTTACTACACTGGAGGTGCCTACTACTATGTGCAGCCCGCTGACGACGACCAGGAGTAGTTAGGAGGATCCCAGGCAGGAGGCCTGCGCCTCTTTCGATTGTATCCCAGTTTGTGCTAGCCATCTTATGGCAAACTTGTTTAACTTATGTCTATACTCAGATATTGTTGCTTCCGCTGACTCGTCTATGATCGAGCACTTGTATTCGAGCCCTCGAGGCCCCTGGCTTGTAATATGTTGCTTCTATGACTTATTTATGTTTTTAGAGTTGTGTTGTGATATCTTCCCATGAGTCCCTGATCTTGATCGTACACGTTTGCGTGCATGATTAGTGTATGATTGAATCAGGGGCGTCACAGACGGGGACGGCGAGCTCGATCGGGCAGCCTAGCTGTGTCGTCGGGGACAACTGATAGATGAAGTCTGAAAAATGCTAAGTATTGCCTTATATAGCAAAGCCATTGGTCCTGGTTGGTGGCACCAACCGGGACTAATGCCCCCCTTTAGTCCCGGTTGGTGCCACCAACGGGGACCAAAGGTCTCTTTTCAATAGCCCAAAGGGCGGGAAGCAGAGGCCTTCGGTCCCGGTTGGTGGCACCAACCGGGACTAAAAGGGGCATTGGTCCCGGTTGGTCAACCGAGATCAAGGCCCCCTTTTAGTCCCGGTTGGTGCCACCAACCGGAACCAAAGGCATTGTGCTGCCCGCATCGTGACCAAAGTTTAGTCCCACCTCGCTAGTTGAGAGAGCTTGAGAGTGGTTTATAAGCGTTGCTGCGCCCATCCTCTCGAACTCCTCTCAACTGCAGGCTTTCGGGCCTAACCTGTTAGTGTGTGCCTGTGGGCCTACAGGGCCTGCTGCGGGCCTGAATCCTGGCCCATGATTGGGTTTCTAGCCGTATTCAGGCCGTGGTGGACGAGTAGCTGGCATTTTTTTGCTTTATTTATTTTATTTTGTTTGTACTTACTGTTGCTATATTTATTTATTTTATTAAAGTTTATTTATTTTACTTTATTAAAGTTTATTTTGTTTCTACTTATTTATTAAAGTTTATTTTGTTTCTACTGATTTATTAAAGTTTATTTTGTTTCTACTTATATATTTTCTTTTCTTTTTTGCATTTTTATTTAATTTATGGAAATTCTTTTTTTGCTTTATTTATTTTATTTTGTTTCCACTTACTCTTGCTATTTTTATATATTTTATTAAAGTTTATTTATTTTAATTTATTAAAGTTTATTTTGTTTCTACTTATTTATTAAAGTTTATTTTGTTTCTACTTATTTATTAAAGTTTATTTTGTTTCTACTTATTTATTTTCTTTTCTTTTTTGCTTTTTTATTTATTTTATGAAAATTCTTTTTTTTCCTTTATTTATTTTATTTTGTTTCTACTTACTGTTGCTATTTTTATTTATTTTATTAAAGTTTTTTATTTTACTTTATTAAAGTTTATTTATTTTACTTTATTAAAGTTTATTTTATTTCTACTTATTTATTAAAGTTTTTTGTTTCTACTTATTTATTTTATTTTTTTCCTACTTATTTACGTATCTTATTGGTCCCGATTCGTGGCATGAACTGGGACCAAAGGGCAGCCTTTGGTCCCGGTTGAAGCCACCAACCGAGACCAATTGTGGTGGACTAGGAGCGAGGCCCATTGGTCCCGGTTCGTCCCACCAACCGGAACCAAAAGAGGCCACATGAACCGGGACCAATGCCCCCACGAGGCCTGGCAGCCCCCCTGGCCTCACGAACCGGGACCAATGGGCCCATGGGTCCCGGTTCGTGACTGAAACAGGACTAATGGGCTTATCTGGCCCGAACGTAAGCCTTGTTTTCTACTAGTGATCGTGATTATTAGTAAACATAGGATTGACTAGGAATTATTCTAGCTTGTCTTGTACTCCAAGAAGATCATGTACTCCAATATATATGCCCACGAGTCTCAAGCAATACAATCATCGATTCCACCAATCCTCTCTATCCCTTCTAACATCCGTCAGCTTACCTTCGGATTCTTCTCTAGTCTCACCGTTTGCGTCGCTAACGTGGTGACCGAGGGGGATGTTTAGTGTCATGATTATTAGGAAACATATGATAGACTGGGAATTATTCTAACTTGTCTTGTACTCCAAGAAGATCATAGGCTCAAGCAATACAATTATCGATTCCACCAATCTTCTCCGCCCCTTTTAACACTAGCGCCGAGACACCAATGGGAGCTTGAACTCCATCGCATCCGCCGCTAGCTCCTTCGGGTCCCACCAGTAGAATGTGTTCCACGATCGCATGTCCGATGCCTCGCCCGTCCCGCCACACGCTGCTCTAGATCAGGAGCAGGGCGGGCGTCTCCCATCCCCCTCTGGTGCCAGCACTGGACATGCAGCGGTGGGTGCTCGTGCCCGCGGCCCCTGTGCGCATGCGCATGACGGAGTTCGAAGCAAATGCGGCTAGCACGCGAGCGGCAAACGTGGAGTGGGTGCGATAGAGCCCGGCTCTTCCCGCCAGCGTGCATGCTCCGTCCCGGTCGATGCAGAGGAGGCGCTCCTTCGCAAGGTCATCCGACGCTCGCTGACCATGGCGGGGTTCGACGCGAGGCGCTTCCGGCGCAAGAACCCGAATGCGCTCCTCCTCGGGCTCAAGATGTCCGAGCACTTCATGAGGGATAAGGAGAGAGGGAAGTTGACACACCACACGTGGGAACAGGGCTGCACCATCCGCTGCCTATCGGGCTACATCTCGTCGGTGTCTGAGAGCGGCGTCACGACGACGACGACAATGATCCTCCCCCGTTGTGTATGCGTGTACGGAGAAGATGGACAGCCGCACCGCCAATCGCAAGGGCAAGGCCCGAAATGATTATCTCCGCCTCTCCTATATGAATATTTTGTATGTAATAGAATCCGGTGAAAAATGTATTTTTGTGTCCGATGTACTATGTCATGTCTAACGAAACAGTCTATCTATATTTCTCATTAGATCTTGGTGTTGACCTACGTATGTTTTAGTTGTTGCATACATTGTATGAAATTGGGTATTCGGAAATGGAGACTGTAGTCGTGGACAGGAGGAAATGGGGACCCTTCGTGATAGAAGAACGTGAGTGCGCATGAGAGAGTTTGTGGAGTGGGTAGATTTGCTAGACTGGCCAGTCCTGAATAAAACCTCCTACGAATTAATAGGGTCCTTCACAGGGAAGGAGATACCATTTCTAATAAAAAGATGAATTTCTATTAACTCAAAATGAAGCATTAAGGGAGAAGCAAAATGAGCATACATCCACCTCAGTATAACTACGATGCACAAAGCTAACACCAACGCATACAGACAAATAATCACGCTGGCAAGTAGCAAAACCAAACAAGATGGAAGTTACGCCTATGTGGAGTTAAATTAGAAAACTAAAAAGTTCAAAGCAATGATCAACAAGCTACAACAGCGATCATACCCGCACTAACCATTTATTGACATGACATAGTACAGGAGAGGGGACTTGACTTGCTCAACTCCATTACCCTTTTCATCTAAGGGTCTCAATTCAAACCATTATCAGAGAAATATTGGAGGATTCTAAACTTTAGATCGGCACAAAAGTCAGACGGATAAAGTATGAAGCCTTGAACCCGGGACTCGGCCTTCCAAGTCGTGCGCCCGGCCAGCAAGCACGTCGCCTTGCTGTATAGTAGCAAGTCAGCTCTCGCCCAATGTGATACCCGCTTCTCACTGAAATCTGGGCACCACAACAAGATTTCAAGAGAAGGTTAGGGTAGGGTATACCCGTCAGTAACCCACCGTGCAAACTTCCTCGTGTGCCCCCTCGAGTCGGACGTACGTACGGCGCCGTGCAGGCTGTGTACTGGTAACAGCGATGTGCAGTGGACGTTGTCAATCATGGTGGTGTTAATGTGATCATTACGCCGGGGTTTGTCAACCGAAAACCAACAATGTATATTAGGCCCCATTAACTGCTCTTGCATATGCAATGGAGCAATCAACGGCGGCAAGTCCATGGCTGCTTCTTCTCTGCCTCGCTGTCGCTGCCTCGGGCGGCGCACTCCAAGCTCGTGCCCAGACGGACGTCAACGGTAAGCTCAAAACCCCTAGGAAGGCTATTCCACAATGCAATTAGTTCACGGGAGTTCGTCCACGTACTGTCAATGGCAGGTTTCATAAGCATTGACCGCGGGCTCGCCGGGAAGACGACGAGCTACGTGGACGACACCACCAAGCTGTTGTACACCAGCGACACCGATTTCATCGGCAACGTTGGCTCCACCCACAACATCTCCACCCAGTACATGGTCAGGCCGACGCAGCTGTCGAGGCGCTACCACAGCGCGCGCAGCTTCCCCGACGGCGTGCGGAACTGCTACACGCTCCGGTCCCTCGTGCCCGGGGGCAAGTACCTCCTCCGTGCCTCGTTCATGTACGGCGACTACGACGGCCTCGGCAGTCTACCCATTTTTGATCTGCACGTCGGTGTCAACTATTGGCAGACCGTAAACATCTCAAAGCCAGATCTCGAGGTGACCGCGGAGGCCGTCGTGTTTGTGCCCGATGAGTTTGTTCATGTGTGCTTGTTGAACACCGACGCCGGGACGCCCTTCATCTCGGACCTGGAGTTGAGGCCGCTGAAGAAGAAGTTCTACCCGCAGGCAAATTTGACGCAGGGTCTCGTTCTGGAACACAGGCTGAACCTCGCTCCCCCGGACACCAACATCGTCAGGTGCGGAAAAGATTTTCAGTTGTTTTACTCTGTCCTTTTCCTGTTAGAGAACTATACTATTAACTGTGTACATACAATTCATGTTAATAATAAGTAAGATATTAACAGTATTGCACAGTAATTTAGTAGACAAGATCTACTTGAAAAATATATTAGGCAAGATATAAATTTCATATTAACGTTATGTAGGATATAATTACTTTGATCATCCTGACGTTGATACTAGGTATGATATTAATTAGTTTTTATTTTTTTGGAAAGGAGGTTGACCTCCGGCCTATGATATTAATTAGTGGAGGACGCCAAACATTAGATATATAGACGTAGACCGTAGGATATATGCGGTTGGATGGGGGAGATTTGTTGGATCTCTCTACAACTCACTTTTTTTTTTGCGGAAATCACTTTTTTTATATTGGTATAGATATAGAAATAAAGGATCGCGCATCACTGCGCTGTATTTTTACATCCCCTAAATTTTGTCTGAAGTCAGAAGTAAAACGAAAACATAAGAAAATAACATATTATGACTTATATTTTGATCTTATGACTATATTTTGGTTTTCTTATGCCAACTTTTAAGTATTCAATCAATATGAACATAACTATTTGTAGATCAAACTTATTTTTTTATGAAACGGTCATAAGCTTACTGCAGGTGCAAAATAACGTATTATGCGCCCTAGGTGATGAATAACATTACTATAGATACAGATATAGAGGTATAGATATAGATAGATTAATTAATGAAAACATACTCGACTGATTATGAAAATCTCAATCCCTCGTCATATGTTACAGAAATATCCTGCTAGGTTTCTGACCTGATTTAGAATATGGCCCCAATATACATCTCACGTTGCATTAGAAAGCTAACTTGAGCGAATGATCGTTTCCCCGGGTAGGGAGGATCGAACGAACATTTCTGCTCGCTAAAATAACACTCAGCAAACGCTCAAGAATTACCATATGAAAGCTTATAAAATTGTTTGTAAAAAAATTGCGTGTTCTATAGTATAATTTTGTCATGTTGTGTAAAGATTGACAGAAATCGCCATGCTGCAAAAGAGTGATTTCCATGCATTTTTGGAGATTTTCCATAACCGTAGCATCAAGAAATTTGCCAGCCAAAAAAAGAAATGAATAAATTTCCACACTCAGGGTTTAGCATGCGGCCCAAAGGAAATTACGACCCTACATGAACAAAAAAACGTGAGAATTGTCATGCTCTACAAACATAAATTGCCGCCCCAGATTTGTTTGCTCAAACGGCCATCCTAAGTGAACCAATTATTGTCGGCATGACGCAGTTCGCTCAGAGGGTGCATTTGGAGTGATAAAAATTGGGATTTGTGCACGGGATCCGATGGCTAATAGGGAGTTCACATGGAAAACCAATAAATTTGACGTCAGTTTTATATCATTCGAGTTTAGAATATGTGTACATGCGATTTGGGGTCCATTGACCCGATTCGTGGTAGCAAGAAAACGTGTTTCACCAGGTGTCCAATGCACACGCTTTGAAAGGCATGAACATGTGTGTTGGCGGGCTCATTACACAGACTTTATTTTAGTGAATTTTGTGCGGTGTAATTATACACAGTAGGATTTTTTTTTACAGTAGCCCTGAAATAAGAAAAATTGCTAGAATATTTTACACAAATACACATAGACAAATACATAGAGGGCACACAATGTACACATTCATTAGAAGAGTTGCCAACATTACACTAGTAGAAAAACACCTAATAGTCCCGGTTCATAAGGGCCTTTAGTCCCGGTTCATGAACCGGGACTAATGGGTCGTTACTAATACCTCCACCCATTAGTCCCGGTTCAAACACGAACCGGGACCAATGTGCCTCCACGTGGCCCTGTGCGCCGAGCCCAGTGAGGGGGCCTTTGGTCCCGGTTGGTGGCTCCAACCGGGACCAAAAGGCATCCACGCGTCAGCATTCCAGTGGCTGGGGTTTTGTTTTTTTTAAAGGAGGGGGGGTTGGGGGTTTTGGGGGGTTAATTTAGGTGTTTCATATATTGTATTAGCTAGCTAATTAATAGAGAGAAGTGTCCTCTCTTATGTCCGTGCTTGGTCGACGCTACGTACTATATATACATAAGTGATCGAGAGAACCATTCAGTACAGAAGTTTGTCATGCATACCGAGATAAGTGATCGATCGACCTCTCCTTCTCTGAGAGATTGGTCGAACAACAAGTTTTTGTATCATGTATCCGACGCTACTGGCTACATACATGTACAATATGTATAAGATCTCTTAATTACAAACCCCTAGCATTTGAAATCAATTTCCACATGGTATTCTCCGGCTTTACTGATGACGTGGTCAAGAAAGAATCCCGCCAATTCCTCTTGAATTGCTTTCATGCGATCTGGTTCTAGGAGTTCATCCCGCATCTGCCACGTCTAATTTGAAGAAGGGGGTTAATTAATACATATATATGAATGAAACTCAACAGAAATGATGGTGTAATAAAATGAAATTGTGAATATTATTGCTTACGCACTTCATATTGTCTTTTAGAGTAGCCCCGCTTGTTTTTCAAAGTCGCGGTGTGGATGAACTCGCACACGTAGTATCCACAGAGATCATTCCCTTCCTGATAATGAAGCATTATAAATGGCATTGATGAAAGTATAGCTATAGAATCAACGGGAGATGCGCGCAACTAGCTAGCCAGTAGTACTTACTTTCGGGTATTTATATCGCAGCTCCTTCGGCAGTCCCGGAGCTTCTGCGGTGAACTGTTTCCAAACCCTGCAAGACAAAGAAAATAATTATTATTACTTGAGATATCAGGAAATGAACAAAAAGTTGCCGATATGGTGCGATAATGATCGATTGAACTTACTTGCTGAGCATTTCAGTGATGTCCGCATAGGTTTTGGGATCTTTCCGTCTCGAGTCTAAGATGGTTACTAGTCCACGCTCAAGCTTAATCTCCAGAAGAATATAGTGGTACCTGCGCACGCATGCATAACTCATCAATTACATTACTATAAGCTCGCTTGAGTAATAAGGGAAACCGAATATGCACACGACAGTAACACTCACGGGCCGTTGTAAGGAAAGAGTATGGTATCTTTGTTTTGATTTTTGATCAACGATTGTAGCAAGTTGTCCTCGGCCTCTTTGACGTTTTTTCAACCAGAAATACATCTATGATATTTGTGTTAATGAACCCAATATCATAAATTTCTTGTTTTTTGCACTCGACGATCTTCAATCTGCATAATATATTGAGGATAATTAATTATAAATACATGCAATGAAAGAGCCGAGCTATATATAGAGACTTAATGACAGAAATAGTACTTACAGGCAGTAGCAAAAGACCATTAATTTATCGAGGGCCTTTTGATTGAAGAACTCGAAGAACTCCTCAAATGGAACAGTCAACAGATCATTTGCAACGAGATCGTGCTCCTCTTTAATATGCAGATACAAAGCATTCTTACCCTCAGACTCTCTGCAGGTTTCCATGTACCAATTATGGAATCTTCGCATCATTGTTGTCAGAGATTTTTCATCTTTGACGAGAGGCTTCCCGTACTCGTATCTGTGTTCGTCCACCTCCAAGAAATCAGGAAGTGCATCGTCAGGCAGGTAATCGTCAAGATTGCCATAACCGGCCACCGTCCCCGGAGCATTAGACACATTGAGCGGGGGGCACGATTGCTGTGCTTGTTCGCCGAGCTGGGCAATTTTTTCCCCTTTGCTCGTTCTTTTGACCTTTTAGCACTGACAGTAGTTCCCGACCGCTGGGCTTGGAGATATGTCTATTCAGTAATGCACTCATAGTTGGTTCTCGGTGGAGACTTTGGTGGTTTCCTCAGGGCATCGATAGTGCGCTTTGCTTTCACCGGATCTACCTTCTTCTCCGGAGGTGGATGTCTCTTTGCTTTCACCCCTTCAAAGAACTCCTTCACGTGGGTCCGCACAATCGTATCGTTTTCCTCCTCGGACCTCTCGTACGGTAACTTCTCTAGAGGCTTGAGAGATGATGGACCGTATTTGTATTGCTTCCCGCCGCTGGTTGTGCTGCTAGACGCCGGAGCAGACGGAGCGGCTGCAGCATCTGTCTTCTTTCGTGCTTGCTTACAAGGCGGAGGAGAAGGAGTACGACGCGCCGGAGCAGCCGGGGCGGCGGCGGGTCTCTTCCGCCCTTGCTGGCGAGGCGGAGAAGGAGGATGCTGCTGGCTGCTCGGGAGCGCCGGCGCAGGCGGAGAAGGAGGCGGAGTGCCGCCATGCGCCGGAGAAGGAGGCGGAGTGCCGCCACGCTGCCCCGGAGGAGGAGGCGGTGGAGGAGGCGGAGTGCCCTGACTCGCCGGAGCAGGAGGAGGAGGCGGAGGCGTCCAGTTCAGAAGGTTGATGAGCTCCTTCTTCCATAGGCATGGAGTCTTCAGAGCAGAACCCAGCCTAGTCTCCCCTTCACTGGTAGGGTGGTCAAGCACGAGGTCCTCAAATCCCTCCGTTATTTCATCCACCATCACCTTAGCATATCCTTTTGGAATCGGCTGGCAGTGATAAGTTGTGCCGGGTCCACTAGGATAAACTTGGCCAACAGCCGCCTTGACCTTCAAAGTCATCCATCGCGCCATCATGTGGCAATTTTGAGACTCCGTGATACCATCCACGGGATAGCTGGCAGGAGCCGTCAAGACATGCTCCGGCTGAAGCAGCTCGGTGGAAGCCACGCTGCTTCTCCGCTGAGATGGCGGGGTAGCTTCGGGGGAAGCTTCGGCAGGTCGTTTGCTGCGATCTGCTGCTTCTCGTTCCTCTTCTCGATCCTCTAGCCCCATTACCCTTTCGTGCAGCGCCTGCAGTTGGTCCTGCTCCAGTTTCTTCCTCCTCTCGTGGGTTTTGTAACCCCCTGCGTCCGGAAAACCAACCTTCCACGGAATGGAGCCTGGCGTGCCTCGTGTCCGTCCAGGGTGCTCAGGATTCCCAAGGGCCATTGTGAGCTCGTCCTTCTCCCTGTTTGGAAGGAACGTCCCTCGCTGCGCTGCATCGATATAGTGTCGAAGGTTCTTGACTGGTATTTCCAGTTGCTCGTCCGTCCACTGGCAAAACCCTGTTACAGGGTCCAAGGTTCCGCCAGACCCGAAGAACCAAGTCCGGCAACGGTCTGGCCATCTCATTGTCTCTGGTTCGATCCCTTTTTCAAGCAGATCATTCTCAGCCTTGGACCACTTAGGCCGGGCTTGCAGGTAGCCACCTGACCCCGTGCGATGGTGAAGCGTCTTCTTCGCAGCATTTTTCTTGTTTGTCTCCGACATCTTCTTACTCTTTTCCGATGTCTTGTGGGCCACAAATGCGGGCCAGTGATCTTTGATCTTCTCATATTTGCCGATGAATTCTGGTGTCTTTTTATTTTTGACAAACTGGTTCAGCTCTTTCCTCCACCTCCTCATTAGGGTTGCCATCTTCTTAAGAGCACAAGACTTGATTAATTCCTCTTTAACTGGCTTCTCCGGATCCTCCTCTGGCGGTAGGGTGAAATTTGCCTTCAGCTGAGTCCAAAGATCTTCTTTCTGCATATCATTGACATAAGACACCTCAGGGTCTTCCTCCTTAGGCTTATACCATTGCTGGATGCTGATCGGGATCTTGTCCCTAACAAGAACCCCGCACTGAGAAGAAAATGCCTTCCTTGTCCGGATGGGTTCAATCGGTTCGCCGTCGGGCGCGATTTCTATGATCTCAAACTTTTCATCCGAGCTCAACTTTTTCTTCGGGCCTCGTCTCCTTACCGAAGTTGTGCTCGATCCGGAGGGCTAGAAATTATAAGGAAGAAAGACGAGAGTAATTAATATGTGTACATATACCAAAACAATGGAAGCATCAATTAACTAGTCAGCACGGGCTTAACTAATATATATATACCTGGCCGGGCTCGGTTCGGTCACCGGAGCAGTCAGCACGGTCTCCTTCTTGTTCCTCCATTGTGTCATCGGAGCCATCATGAACATAGTCCTGTTCTTGTACCGGCATTAATGGGCCGAAGCCATCATGAACATAGCCCTCTTCTTCACCCCGTTCTTCCAGCTGACCAACGGAGTCGAGGAGAAATGACGCAACTTCATCCCTTCCATTTGCGATTATGTCCCTCAATATCGCTTCTGTTTCTTCGTCTCGGCAGTGCTCCATAGTTTCTGCAAATATTTACAACATGTTTATATATGGTACAGATGGCAAACGTAGAACTAGCCAGCTAATCACAATAAGGAATCATGTTAGTGGCCTCGACGCTGCTTCTCTAGGGTTTGGGGTCGCCTCGACACAACAACGCTTCGAGAGAGTTAATTTGTCGGGTAGGGGCGCGGCGGGAGGGGGTAGGAGACCAACATCGTTTTCTCTCTAGGGTTTGGGTGTCCTCGAGAGTTTTGGTCGAGCGAGAGGGCCGAGGGGGGGGGTATTTATATCGACCGCCCCTCATGTCGAAGTTATCTCGAGGGGGTTATATCGACAACGACGCGACAACGACGAGAAAGGAAAATAATTAAGGAAAAGGAAGAAAAGAGGAAGAAGGAAGAAGGAAGAAGAAGAAAAAAAGAGGAGAAGAAGAAAGGAATAGAGGAGAAGAAGAAAAAATAGAATTTTTTCTATTTTTTCTTCTTCTCCTCTATTCCTTTCTTCTTCTCCTCTTCTTTTTCTTCTTTTTTCCTCTTCTTATTTATTTCTCCTCTTCTTCCTCTCCTCTTCTTCATCTTCTTATTTTCCTTTTTCCTCTCATTCTTTTTCTTCTTCTTTCTTCCTTCTTCCTCTTTTCTTCCTTCGACCCTCTCGATCCCTCGACCCTAGAAACCTCGAACCCTCGACCCTGAAACCCTCGACCCTTGACCCCTTAACGACCCTCGACCCTCTACCCTAGTTCCCGACCCTCGACCCCTCGGCGATCCTCGACACCCTCGTTCCCGATAAAAATTAAGAAGAAGAAGAAAAAAAAGAGGAGAAAAAAAGGAGAAGAAGCTCCTCTATTCCTTCTTCTTCTCCTCTTTTTTTCTTCTTCTTTCTCTTCTTCCTCTCCTCGTCTTCTCCTTCTTCTTCTCCTTCTTTCTCTACTTATTTTCCTTTTCCTTATTTTACTTTTTCCTCTCCACTAACATAAAATGCACTATCCTAAAATGCAACAAACATAAAATGCACTAAATTGATCAACTAACCTAAAATCAGTGATAAAATGCACTAACCTAAAATCGATATCTACTAACAACTTAAAAAAATAATACATATATGAAAAAATGCATATATGAAAAAAAACATCATCATATCATCAACAGAAAAAATAGTATTTTTTCTAAAAATCTATCTTTTGCATATATACATCAACATATATATACACTAACCTAAAATGCACAAAAATGCTATCGGAGAGGGGGTATATCGACCCCCCTCATGTATCCACATACATACATCTATACATACATATATACTTACATATATGTATAAATTTTTGCAGATATAAACTTTTGCATATATAAAGTTTTTCTAAAATCTAACTTTTGCATATATGAACATATATACACAGAGAACATATACATATATACACAGAGAACATATACATAAAATGCACAAAAAAATAAGAGGAAAGGGCGCCGGCGGCCGGACCGAAGGCGGCGGCGTGTGGTCGGGGCGACGGCGACGGGGTTGGGGACGGGGCGGCGCGCGCGGCGACGGCGACGGGGTCGGGGAACGGGTGGCGCGCGCGGCGACGGCGACGGGGTCGGGGCAGGGGCGGCGCGCGCGGGCGACGGCGACGGGCGAGGCGGTGCGGGGGCAGGGGCGGGCGGGCGCGCGGCGACGGTGTCGGGCAGTGGCTCGGCGGCGGCGACGGCGAGGTGGACCAGCCTGACGGCGTCGGGGCAGGGCTCGGCGGCGACGGCGACGAGGAGCAGAAGGCGTCGGGGCGAGAAGAAACAGATGGATTTTGGCGAAAACTGCTAAGTGCTGTATATATACGAAGGGCATTGGTCCCGGTTCGTGACTCCAACCGGGACTAATGCCCCCTTTAGTCCCGGTTGGTGCCACCAACCGGGACCAAAGGCCTCTTTTTCGGCAGCCCAAAGGGCGGGAACCGGCGGCCTTTGGTCCCGGTTGGTGGCACCAACCGGGACTAATGCCACCCTTTAGTCCCGGTTGGTGCCACCAACCGGGACCAAAGGCCTCTGTGCTGCCCGCCTCGGGGCCAAAGTTTAGTCCCACCTCGCTAGTCGAGAGGGGCGCGCAGTGGTTTATAAGCCCCACTGCCGCACCCCTCTCGAGCTCCTCTCCACCGCAGGCTTTCGGGCCTACTTGCTATTGCTTTGCCTGATGGGCCTTCTGGGCCTACTGCGGGCCTGAATCCTGGCCCATAGTAGGGTTTCTAGTCGTATTCAGGCCGTGGGGGCCCAGTAGGAGGCATTTTTTTTTTTTTGTTTTCTTTACTTATTGTTGCTATATTTATTTTTTTCCAGTTTTTTCTTTTGTTTTCTGCATTATTTATTTTCTTTTGTTTTTTGCTTTATTTTTTAATTGTTTTTGCTTTTAGTTTTAGGAAAATTATAAACTTTCTGTTAGTGCCATTAGTTTTCAAATTTGAAAACACTTTTTTGTTTTTTTGTTTTCTTTCTTGCTTTATTTATTTTATTTTGTTTCTACTTACAACAAAATACTTATTGTTGTTTTTTCTTTTGTTTTCTGCATTATTTATTTTCTTTTGTTTTTTGCTTTATTTTTTAATTGTTTTTGCTTTTAGTTTTAGGAAAATTATAAACTTTCTGTTAGTGCCATTAGTTTTCAAATTTGAAAACACTTTTTTTGTTTTTTTGTTTTCTTTCTTGCTTTATTTATTTTATTTTGTTTCTACTTACAACAAAATACTTATTGTTGTTTTTTTCTTTTGTTTTCTGCATTATTTATTTTCTTTTGTTTTTTGCTTTATTTTTTAATTGTTTTTGCTTTTAGTTTTAGGAAAATTATAAACTTTCTGTTAGTGCCATTAGTTTTCAAATTTGAAAACACTTTTTTGTTTTTTGTTTTCTTTCTTGCTTTATTTATTTTATTTTGTTTCTACTTACAACAAAATACTTATTGTTGCTATTTTTAATTATTACGAGGGCCGAACCATAAGACATTAAAGCATTTCAAATGAACTCTGAAAAAGTTGAAAGTTGGCATGGTATCATAAATTGACCCACATAGCATGTGCATGTACAAAACGGACAATGGTATCATACTCGTCAGTTACAAAGTTGGCATGGTATCATCATAATAGTTGCGGGAGAAAGTCTTCACTTTTTCTTCGCTTGTGTCATTTGCTTATTGCGCCGTAACCATGGATAATCTTCATCGTTTATCAGGATGCTGGGGTCAGCCTTGACTTTGAAGGGAGGAATTTCATGAAACTTTTCATAATCTTCAGACATGTCTGTCTTGTCCTCCACTCCCACGATGTCCCTTTTTCCTGAAAGAACTATGTGGCGCTTTGGCTCATCGTATGATGTATTCGCTTCCTTATCTTTTCTCTTTCTCGGTCTGGTAGACATGTCCTTCACATAGATAACCTGTGCCACATCATTGGCTAGGACGAACGGTTCGTCAGTGTACCCAAGATTTTTCAGATCCACTGTTGTCATTCCGTACTGTGGGTCTACCTGTACCCCGCCTCCTGACAGATTGACCCATTTGCACTTAAACAAAGGGACCTTAAAATCTACTCCGTAGTCAAGTTCCCATATGTCCACTATGTAACCATAATATGTGTCCTTTCCCCTCTCGGTTGTTGCATCAAAGCGGACACCGCTGTTTTGGTTGGTGCTCTTTTGATCTTGGTCAATCGTGTAAAATGTATTCCCATTTATCTCGTATCCTTTCCAAATCAATACAGTCAAAGATGGTCCCCTGGACAACAAGTACAGCTCATCACAAACAGTGTTGTCACCTCTGATACGTGCTTCCAACCAACTGCTGAAAGTCCTGATGTGTTCACATGTAATCCAGTCGTCGCACTGCTCCGGGTGTTTGGAGCGCAGACTGTTCTTGTGTTCATCGACATACGGGGTCACCAAGGTAGAGTTCTGTAGAACTGTGTAGTGTGCTTGAGACCAAGAATATCCGTCCCTGCATATTATTGAGTCCCTTCCAAGCGTGCCTTTTCCAGTCAGTCTCCCCTCATACCGCGATTTAGGGAGACCTATCTTCTTAAGGCCAGGAATGAAGTCAACACAAAACCCGATGACATCCTCTGTTTGATGGCCCATGGAGATGCTTCCTTCTGGCCTAGCGCGGTTACGGACATATTTCTTTAGGACTCCCATGAACCTCTCAAAGGGGTACATATTGTGTAGAAATACGGGGCCCAGAATGACAATCTCGTCAACTAGATGAACTAGGACGTGCGTCATGATATTGAAGAAGGATGGTGGGAACACCAGCTCGAAACTGACAAGACATTGCACCACATCACTCCTTAGCCTTGGTATGATTTCTGGATCGATCACCTTCTGAGAGATTGCATTGAGGAATGCACATAGCTTCACAATGGCTAATCGGACGTTTTCCGGTAGAAGCCCCCTCAATGCAACCGGAAGCAGTTGCGTCATAATCACGTGGCAGTCATGAGACTTTAGGTTCTGAAACTTTTTCTCTGCCATATTTATTATTCCTTTTATATTAGACGAGAAGCCAGTCGGGACCTTCATACTAAGCAGGCATTCAAAGAAGATTTCCTTCTCTTCTTTGGTAAGAGCATAGCTGGCAGGACCTTCATACTGCTTTGGAGGCATGCCGTCTTTTTCGTGCAAACGTTGTAGGTCCTCCCGTGCCTCAGCTGTATCTTTTGTCTTCCCATACACGCCCAAGAAGCCTAGCAGATTCACGCAAAGGTTCTTCGTCACGTGCATCACGTCGATCGAAGAGCGGACCTCTAGGTCTTTCCAGTAGGGTAGGTCCCAAAATATAGATTTCTTCTTCCACATGGGTGCGTGTCCCCCAGCGTCACTCGGAACAGCTAGTGCGCCGGGACCCTTTCCAAAGATTACGTGTAAATCATTGACCATAGCAAGTACGTGATCACCGGTACGCATGGCGGGCTTCTTCCGGTGATCTGCCTCGCCTTTGAAATGCTTGCCTTTCTTTCGACATTGATGGTTGGTCGGAAGAAATCGACGATGGCCCAGGTACACATTCTTCCTGCAGCTTGCCAGGTATATACTATCGGTGTCAAGTAAACAGTGCGTGCATGCGTGGTATCCCTTGTTTGTCTGTCCTGAAAGGTTACTGAGAGCGGGCCAATCGTTGATGGTCACGAACAGCAACGCCTTTAGGTTAAATTCCTCCTGTTTGTGCTCATCCCACGTACGTACACCGTTTCCATTCCACAGCTGTAAAAGTTCTTCAACTAATGGCCTTAGGTACACATCAATGTCGTTGCCGGGTTGCTTAGGGCCTTGGATGAGAACTGGCATCATAATGAACTTCCGCTTCATGCACATCCAAGGAGGAAGGTTATACATACATAGAGTCACGGGCCAGGTGCTGTGATTGCTGCTCTGCTCCCCGAAAGGATTAATGCCATCCGCGCTTAAAGCAAACCATACGTTCCTTGGCTCACTTGCAAACTCATCCCAGTACTTTCTCTCGATTTTTCTCCACTGCGACCCGTCAGCGGGTGCTCTCAACTTCCCGTCTTTCTTACGGTCCTCACTGTGCCATCGCATCAACTTGGCATGCTCTCTGTTTCTGAACAGACGTTTCAACCGTGGTATTATAGGAGCATACCACATCACCTTCGCAGGAACCCTCTTCCTGGGGGGCTCGCCGTCAACATCACCAGGGTCATCTCGTCTGATCTTATACCGTAATGCACCGCATACCGGGCATGCGTTCAGATCCTTGTACGCACCGCGGAAGAGGATGCAGTCATTAGGGCATGCATGTATCTTCTGCACCTCCAATCCTAGAGGGCATACGACCTTCTTTGCTGCGTATGTACTGTCGGGCAATTCGTTATCCTTTGGAAGCTTCTTCTTCAATATTTTCAGTAGCTTCTCAAATCCTTTGTCAGGCACAACATTCTCTGCCTTCCACTGCAGCAATTCCAGTACGGTACCGAGCTTTGTGTTGCCATCTTCGCAATTGGGGTACAACCCTTTTTTGTGGTCCTCTAACATGCGATCGAACTTCAGCTTCTCCTTTTGACTTTCGCATTGCGTCCTTGCATCGACAATGACCCGGCGGAGATCATCATCATCGGGCACATCGTCTGGTTCCTCTTGATCTTCAGCAGCTTCGCCCGTTGCAGCATCATCGTGCACATCGTCTGGTTCCTCTTGATCTTCAGTAGCATCACCGTATTCAGGGGGCACATAGTTGTCATCGTACTCTTCTTCTTCGCCGTCTTCCATCATAACCCCTATTTCTCCGTGCCTCGTCCAAACATTATAGTGTGGCATGAAACCCTTGTAAAGCAGGTGGGTGTGGAGGATTTTCCGGTCAGAGTAAGACTTCGTATTCCCACATATAGGGCATGGACAACACATAAAACCATTCTGCTTGTTTGCCTCAGCCACTTCGAGAAAATCATGCACGCCCTTAATGTACTCGGAGGTGTGTCTTGAACCGTACATCCATTGCCGGTTCATCTGCGTGCATTATATATAATTAAGTGTGTCAAAAATCATTACAGAACATCATGAATAGATAATTAAGTGACCAAATTAATAGAAGTTCATCATCACATTAAAACCAAAGTACATACATAGTTCTCATCTAACAACATAAAGCTCTGCAGAGCATCTAAATTAATTAAACCATACACTGAAACTATGTAAAACATTTCAATGCGAAAACAAATGCGATCATAATCGCAACCAATGTAACAACTGATCCAACGGCATAATGATACCAAGCCTCGGTATGAATGGCATATTTTCTAATCTTTCTAATCTTCAAGCGCATTGCATCCATCTTGATCTTGTGATCATCGACGACATCCGCAACATGCAACTCCAATATCATCTTCTCCTCCTCAATTTTTCTAATTTTTTCCTTCAACAAATTGTTTTCTTCTTCAACTAAATTTAACCTCTCGACAATAGGGTCGGTTGGAATTTCCGGTTCAACAACCTCCTAGATAAATAAAATCTATGTCACGTTGGTCGGCATAATTGTCATAAACAATAAATGAACCAATAGTTATGAAAAGATAATATATACCACATCTGAATCATAGACAGGACGAGGGCCGACGGGGGCGGATACCAAAACCATCGCACTATATAAGATGCAATAATAAAAGTAAGAAAATTATACAAGTATCTATATAAACATACAAGTAAGAGTTTTTTTCCTTTCAGAAAGAAGATAAGAACAAGAGGCTCACCACGGTGGTGCCGGCGACGAGATCGGCGCGGGCGATCGACGGCGGTGAAGACGGGGACGGGACGTGACGGACCGCTAAACCTAGACAAATATTGAGAAAAATGGAGCTTGGAGGTGGAGCTTGGAGAGGAGAAAGCTTAAGTAGTGTGGCTCGGGCATTCCATCGAACACCTCGTGTGCATAGGAGGTGAGCTAGAGCACCACAAAGCTCTCTCCTCGCCGGCCACGAAAAACAGAGCAGTGAGAGTGCTCTGCTCGCGGGGTATATATAGGCAATTAATTGGTCCCGGTTCGTGGCTTGAATCGGGACTAAAGGGAAGCCTTTGGTCCCGGTTCATTCCCCCAACCGGGACCAATGGTGGTGGGCCAGGAGCAAGGCACATTGGTCCCGGTTCGTCCCACCAACCGGGACCAAAAGGTCCAGACGAACCGGGACCAATGGCCCACGTGGCCCGGCCGGCCCCCGGGGCTCACGAACCGGGTCCAATGCCCCCATTGGTCCCGGTTCTGGATTGAACCGGGACTAATGGGCTGACCCGGCCTGGACCATTGCCCCCTTTTCTACTAGTGTTACAACAACAACCTAGTTTTACACATCACATGGCATGCAAAAATGTCATGTACCCTGCACACCACATATCATGTAGCCAACATGAGAAACCAGTTCGACCCTTGTGCAATTTTTTCAAGTATCCCATGTGCGATGCCTTAAAAGTATCCACAAATCTAGGGAATAATATCACTCGCCCAGATTGCTATATCCGAACGGGCGACTTTCGGCGTGGCGGAAGTTGTGCCTAGGGTTCAGCAACTGTGAATTGGCTAAATCAAAAAATGTTTGTACCCTTCTCTTTATATAGACGTCTCTATAATGGGTTTCAAATTAGAGGCTCATTGGGACCTTGCACCTACTCTCATTTAGATCCTACTCTGAATTAGGCTCCAACCCCTTAAGTGCGCAACCCTTCATGTTCATGCACGTTTGGACATGATCCAAGTACTCCAACTTGGTCACTAGTTGGTACATGACGTGCCAATTCCAAAAATTCACATAAATATCATATCAGTTGAACATTCACAATGTTACCTACATGCCACTCCATTTGCCTCATGATAATTGTCAAGCTCAATCTTGACCTCTCTTTTCTCGATCACATGACTTGGAATCCTTTATTAGGTCAACTCTTTAATATTGAGTAACATGGTCATGCATTTCTGGGTCCGATCACTCGAGATGCACAATGATATCTCTGTCATTATAGAGGGGTAATTTTATCTTGATCCACCACGCCTCAATACATGCTTTATAACGCCACAATTATAGAGTAGTGTTCGGTAACCCTAAGTAGGTCACTACACATCCAAAGTACATGCAGTAATCTCAGGTCTAAGGACATAGCCTACACATTGTAAGGGACAACGGCAAAACATTCCCACTATGCATGTCTCATGTTGGGTCTGTCCAACCCCATGTTCTCTAGCATGTGTTCACATTATTGATTGGACATCTCCTTGTCCATGACCTGCGAAACATGGTAATCAACCAATACGTGTGCTAGTCTAATATTCATATGTGTCCTCACATCAATTCCATACTCCAGAATACTTAAGAATAATCATTCAAGCATAGAATTTCATAAATAAATCACATTATTACCAATCAATACAAATGTTATTTTTCATGAAATATTTGGAACCAAAAAAATCATGGATTCACGATAATAGAATAATCTCTATGAGTACCTCTAGGGCATATTTCTAATAAGCGGTTGTGGCGAATATATAAAGAAAATGAACGAAAGAGTGCTATTTTCCTAATATATTATATATTGAAAATAAATGATGGGTTAACCAAAATAAAAATAAAGAATTTAGTTTAGAAAATCCCACATTAATTAGAAACATCTACCCATTAATTTAGGAGAGCTTTAATAGCAGCCCTTAGATTCTACTCCTATTTGTCTATTAAAAGTAAATAATGGGTTGGCCGGAAAAAATTAGCTAGAAAATCTCACATTTGTTAGAATCATGTGACCATTAATTTGGAAGAGCTTTAAACAACTACCGTTAGAGTATCTACAGCTGGACCGGGCTAATCCAACCCCTCAAATGTCCGCGGACTGAGCGAACCAGCTTGAGAAGCTCGGCGGAGGCTCCCGCTCCCCCGCTAGGGTCCCCCCCCCCCCCGCCGCCGCCGCCACTGCCGCCGGCCGCCCGGCTCCTTCCCGCTGCCG
Source organism: Triticum aestivum (assembly GCF_018294505.1). Lineage (NCBI taxonomy): Eukaryota > Viridiplantae > Streptophyta > Magnoliopsida > Poales > Poaceae > Triticum > Triticum aestivum. The sequence continues at coordinate 595,249,525 of NC_057795.1, read as the reverse complement.
CCAGTCGCCCGCGCAGGCCTTCCTTCTCCCTCCCCTCCCCCCATCCCCTCCTCCCCGTCCCGCCGCCTCCGCCGTCTCCCCGGGAGGCGGCCGGGGCAGCGCGCGCCTCCCCTCCCTCTCATCCGTCCTCCTCCGCCCTTTCCCCCCGCCGCTGCCGGCGGTCGCCCCCGGGTCCGGCAGCGTGGTGTCGGCGGCGGCGGGTCGTTCGTTACCCGCGCGCTATCCTCCTTCCCGGGGTGGGGGAAGGCGGCGGTGGTGCTCGGTTGGTGGCGGCCCGGCGTCCTGGTGGCGGAGGCTAGCGGCGCTCGCCGCGGTGGTGCTGCCTCTTGGCGGCGGGGCGCTCCGGTGGTGCTGGATGGCCGGTGGCGCGTCCACGGCCCAGATCTGGGCCCATAGGGCCCCATCTAGGTCCTTGCGGGTCGGCTCCGGCGCGACCACGATGCTCTCTATATGGGAAGGCTGGGGAGCGGCTTGGACTAGGGCTGCAGCGTCGACGGCGTGCCAGCTGCTGCACGGAGGCAGGAGCTGTCCGAGCCTCGGAGGGCCCGGCCGGGCTTGTGGGTCCCCGCGCCCGGTAGGCTCCTGCTTTGGCGTCCGGTCGGCTACCGGCATGGACGATGGAGGTGGGGCCCTTCCGTATGCTGACAGTGCTGCTGCCCTACTCCTGGCTCCTCTTCTTTGTTGTGCAGCCATCTTCACGGTGCCATGGTGAGACAGCGTCGGAAGCTTCGTGTCCGTGTTGGCGCTGGGTGGTGGTCGGTTTGGTGGCGAGCTCCAGAGTGCCTGAGGTGGAGGATGGGATTGGGAGAAATCCCTCTTGGCTTGGCCGACACCGACGCGGTGGCGCCTGAGGGTACCACCGGACCTTCCTGGAGGGCGTCGGGGCTACCCTTCCTCTCTCCTCGCCGTGTACCGGGGGAAACCCTTAGCAGCAGCGTCGCCATCGTCGCGTCCCATCTTGGAGGTGTTGATTGGTACCGGCCCTTCGGAGTCTCGGAGCTTGGTGGGCGATTTCCGGTGGACGCAGCGGTCGCGAGGCTTCGTCGTTTTTGTCGATCCGCCGTTATCGGCATTTGTTTCTTTTCTTTTTCTCTTTCTTTCTTTTTGGCGTGCTTGTGCTGCTTCCGCCCCAGCACCTATCGTTGGCTTTATCGGATGGTTGCTTCAGAATACAAAGCGGGGTGAAACCCTTTTTCTCAATGTCCGCGGACGCGACCGGGCGTGTCTACGGACAGTGACCGCTGACGCCTCTAATATTTGTTTCTACAAACAGACACATCAAATCTATATTGTTAGATGCAACATAAACTGATCTTTAAGCGTTGCTCGTCTGGCTCCGACATGCCCATGTCTGGCTGCTGATTGCGATCCCCAGAATGTTCGTCCGGTCACTGGAAAGGTATAGTAGGGCATGGGACACGAGCCGGCTCATCGGACTTAACACGCAGCCGTCTCTCATGCCATGCTCTTCCTCGTTGGAGCCCAGAACCCGAACAGTGTCGGTGGACATTAGATCGATGATGGATCCATCCAGGGATGAGCCGGCAACATCCACCACGACGCGGTTGTGGCGCCCGGATTGCTACACCATACGGGGTGCTAGAGAATGCGACTCTGCCTCGCCGACGTCCACCGCCATCTCCCGCGCCCGCTGCCTCCCACGGTGGGCACGCCGCACCATGTTTTCGTTCGACGACGCCCATGGTGTGTCGATGGCCTCGGCGCGCCAAGGGTAGCGTGCCTGCCACCACGTCCGGCGAGGCAGCGACGCCAAACCTAGCGCTGGATCCATGGGCTATTTGGTGGATGCAATGGTTTCCCGACGGAACGAGTCCGAGAGCTGCCTCGCACGGGCATCCTCTCGAGAGCAGTGGAGCACAAATTGGACGGCCATCTCCTCCTCGGGGCTGTGTGGGATGAGCTCTGGGTCGACCAATTTGGAGGTGAAGGTCTCGGATTCGCTGCCCGCCGTGCTGAAGACGGCCGAAGATCGTCGGACAGGAGCTTGGGGTAGCGGAGGGTAGTTGAGTGAAGTGGGTAGGGTTTGGTCCGGCGAGTGGATGAGGAATATATTTAGGGTAGGGTGGGCCAGCATGGGCCGGGTTCAACATGTCGAACGCCCCCGGGTGCCTCATATCTGCCCCATATTTCTGTTGGATATGAGGGGTGCCGATTAGTCCGGGCATTTGAGGCGTCCTTATGAGTCAAATTTTCGTGAGAGGTAAATGACTGGACCGTCTAACCGAGCATTTGAGGCGGGTTTGAGACATCTGACTGTAGATGCTCTTAGAAGTTCATAACCATATGTGGACCCGCACATGAGCTGATACTTTCACAACATGTATATTATACGCAAATATTTGCAATCTCATCGATCCAGTCGCACATGCAGATCCATGCAACAAAGAAAAGTCGCACACGAATGTATGATGTCAACAAAAAAAAGTTGCACATGAACATAATCAATTTGCACACGTATGCAACATTGTCCAAGCCAAACACGTCCGTTGCACCTTCCATGCTTGCAAGTAATAGCACATATTTCGTTGCGTAATTATCTAATCATGGATGCGCACTCGATCGCTCAAATGAGCGGCCGGCCTCACACGCTTCCATGTGCAAAAACTTTGCACATCTCTCTAGTAAGGGTTGTTTCGCCGGGGTGCTAGTAAGGAAAAGCTACACATTCACGGAGATATGGGAGAAATTTGCACATCTCTGTTAGGCAGTTGGATAGAACAACATTCAAAGTTGCACATCCACCGTTAGACAGCTGGCCGAGTTAACAAATAGTGAAATCCACACATCCATAAGCAAAGAAAAAGTTGCACATCAACTAATAGTGAAATCTGAACTATATTGTCCACTCGGGAGCCATACCTAGCAAGTGCCCACTAGAACCGTCTAGTTCCTTCTCCTCCTCCCGTGCACATACCTTATACTAACCAATCTAATTTCCCCTAAAAACATAACCAATCTAATTCATCTGTCCATCACGTCCGTCATATCCCTCTTCAATCAAACCTTATGCTTAATCGAATGACCTCCGAAATACAGCTAGGGAGCTGATTGGTTATGCTCCGGTAGTCTGAGTAAGAACGGCCTGCACCATAAAAGAAAAATGGATAGCCTACAAAGGCAGCTAGCGGCTGCCACAAAGTAATATCCATCAACAACACATTAACCAGTTCCAACTATGTCACCTTGCATCCGATACAGAGTACTTATTTCTGTTGAGCATGAATATTTTTTAAGAATATGCCTCTAGAGTTTCATACTTATTGACTAATTGGCCTTTCACTTATACTACCTCTTTTTTTTTAGTCTTTCACTTATACTAGCTAGATATGCCCACGAGAGAGCGAAGTTTTGGTGGACGGGTGCATAGGAGGGCTTTATTTCAAATGATTAAAAAAATGATATTTCCAAGTTTAAATAAATCAATTTTTTTGCTGAAAACTTATATATATTCACTATGGATCTGTAAAATTTCGTTTAATAATATTATGATTTGCAAGCTGCACAAAAAAAGACCCGGCATAACAACAAAAGAGAATGTGCCATATTTGTTTACGTATTGTTTTTTGGTCACCGACACGTATGAAAGTATATTGTTATGAAAACTTCCCTGAACATGTTATATATCTATTTGTGTACACAATTTATTGATATTTTTGTGATGTAGAACTACATTATTTATGTTCTTCGATGGACACGTCCACAGTTTGCACTTTTCGAGCCCATGATCTCTTCTTGGTGCCTACTATTACATCCTTCCAATATTAACATGAAAGAATTAGTACATCCCATGATATCTTCTTCGTGCCTACTATTACACCCTTCTAATATATATTTTGTATTAACATGAAAGAATTATATAGGACGACCAAGCCGCCTATTTTTTATAAGTTATTGTGATAAACATGTTTGCTAAGTAATACATCAATTTATGACTATGTAAACAATATATGTTGCACTTGTAAATAAATGCATGCAACTATTTGTCTTTGTTAATACAATAAAGTATACGTGTCCAGTACGAGTTAGTCTTCCCACACACAAAAAAACATGAATTAGTCTTGGAAGTTGAACCGGTGGGAAGCAACTGAATTTGAGATTAGGGGCACGGTTATCCATAACCTGTTGACATAGTTGGTGTCAAACACAAGATATTATCAAATTCTAGTGTGCAGAAGATCTTTTTATCTTGGTGGTTCGTTGAATGTCATTCGAGAGAAATTGCAAGTTAATGTACAATCCATTGAGTAGCAATACGAAAAATTTAGCACTTCTATGATCTTTATTCTGGACTAATGAAGAATATTGTATTGTTGATCCAACATACTTAATTTTTGTTTTTTAAGTTTAAGTAAAGACTAAAAAATCGCCATATAAGCAGACGCACATATATAGTTTTCTCACAAATATTTAGGAAACACAATGCAAAATAACTTGAGGATAAATATTTTAGTATTTATCTACTAAAATCGAGGCAATATGTCTGACACATTAAACATCTGTCAATAATGCAAGAGATGTTAAAGTGGTTATTTGGCACACATATTTTTTTCAAGGGAAATCCCAAGAGGAATTACTATTATTATAAGCATTGAAGCTTAACTAAAATGTAGATCTGAAGCATTATTTATTAAGAGGAATACAGTTTGGATTTTGTAGTGTGCACGTTAAGACAATGTGTGGATTGTTGTGGCATGCGCGATAATTTGCAATGCATATAGTAGCAATACCAAAAAAAATTAGCAATGCATTTGCAATGTTTATTATGGGCGCAAACAAAGATATCATGTTGTTCTTTTCTTTTGAAAAAACACCTAGATCTATTATAAAAGTTTACTAGAACTATAAAACACTTCAAACATAATAAAAATCATATTGAGATCTCTATCTCAACTAGAACGAGCCACCAACATGCTGCATTGCTGGTATTGTTTGACCTCCATACTTTGTAAATTGTGGAAGTAAGGACACAAAAATGGATACACATACTAATGTATTTATAGTTCTTTAGCAAATAGTGGAGAATATAATGCAAAATCTTGATAGATAAATATTTAGTAGGTAGATGTTAATGTTGAAAATGATATATCCCATATTTTTAGGTATCACCTATATTAATAAAATGATATGTTTTTACGGAAAAAATTACTATCTACTCATCATTTGTCATGGCAGTATAATGAACACCAGAAATAATAAAAACCACAACCAGATTCGTAGACAACCTAACGACGACTACAACCACTTGAGCGAGTCAAAGGCGTGGCGCCATCATCGCCCTCCCTCATTGGAGATGGACAAAACTTGTTGTAGTAGATAGTTGGGAAGTAATCGTGCTAACGCCCCATAGGATCAGGGCACCAGAACAACAACCATCAATGATGAAGAGAAGCGTAGATAGAAAATATCAAATTTGTAGACATATGAACGAACACGAAAGAAAAATGGATCCACGAAGATCCATCGAAGACCAATACTGACCGAATACCACGTGATCCGTCGGAGACACACCTCCACACGCCCTTCAGCGATAGTAGACGCACCACAAGGACGTGGGCAATGCAGGGAGCAGCCTATGCCATCTTCAGGGAGCCACCGCTGCCACACCTTCTTAAACAGGACACAAACCCTTATCGGCCTTGAAAAAACATGTAAACATGAAGTAGGAACCCTCCCACCGGCAAGGGCCGAGGTCCTCCACGCCTCCATGGACCTAAGGCAACATGAGATGAGGCAGACTGGCGGCAGTGCCGATGAGAGGTTGAGAAACCGTAGCCGTCTGTGAACTCATTTGTTAGTTAACTTATTATCAATATAGAAAGAAATCAATACCATAGGTTAACTGTTCACTGCTCCGAAGACAACTATGAGGATAAACACCGAGGGCAAGACATCATATGCTAAAATAACAGTTTGACGCATAAATGTTTCTATAGGAAAATTAAAAAAATATTACATTTAGTAGTGAAAGTTGTGAAGCTTGCAGAAACATGTTAGATTTCCGTACCAAAATAATTTAATGTGGATAATACAAATGAGCAATTGGGATTGTTTTATTGCATACATTACGACATATCAGTTTGCAGGCCTACATTTGAGAGAAAGTACAAGTTACTCTATTTTGACAACTATTAGCAATATATTTTTCCATACTTACGTTATGGGTGCACACACAAAATGATATGGATATGCATCATTTATCCAGTATATAAACAAATTGTTCTTGAATAGGTAGCAAGCCATGAAAAATGCTAAAAATGGATAAAAAGGATGATAGTATGAAACTATACAAAGAGAATAACATATACAAATTTTAAGAAGAAATTATTTAGGTTATTCATGGAACTGATACATATAATTAGTACTACAACTTCAGATGGACTTTTGGATTTTTGTAACTAAAGAGTAATAATTTTTTTACAAAAATAAAATCTATAGAATACAACTAATCTGTACAACAAGACAATTTGGGTGCATAGCTTACGACGAGGTAGGTCACTGAACTATCCTAAAAGACAAATAGCAGGTTAGTATGCAATTCTAGTTGTTCCAACATTACAATTTTATTCACCCCACCATGCTAACAGTTCCAATGAATATGTGGACCTGTATCGCCCATCCTACATATAAGCTATACATAATTTATATGTTGAAGTAAATACATAGTTGTTATAGTACGAATAATCTCAGAAACACATTTTTAGTTGGTTATTCATGAAAATTGAAACCACATATATCTCACTTCGGCCACTCAAGCGTTCCACCACATATATCTCACCGAGCTTGCCGCGTCTGGGGAGGAATTGGGGACACTAAAATAACATGGGTTGTGTTTCTAGAGAAATGGCATGGGTTGTGGTGGTTAAACCCGGGTGATGTGTCAGTTTGGTCAAAACCGTGTCCACCTCAGATGAAAACCCCCTGAAGTGGTATACGGGACTAAATTAATCTGGTTTGAGAAGTTGAGGGACTAAGTTTTGCTGGTTTTGGAAGTCAGGGAGCATGTCTATATTTTTGTAATAGTTGAGGGACAAAAAAGTTATACTTTTCCCATATTTAATTCAAAGTAGTAGTTTAACTATATGCATTGCACTAGAGAAAATCATAGATTTTTCTACCACTATCTAAAGCTTTAGTTTACTTGTAACATTCCTAAATCAAAGGCCAACGATGTTAATTGTTTAATGTGAACTGCTTTGTGGGGGGTTGTTAATACAAACCACAAACATGATTGATTGATCAGGTACCCCTGTAGATCCACACGACCGTGTATGGCTCCCTAAGGGACAGAGATCCAGTGACTTGCCTCTTGCAAGTCACGTTGTAACTGGCCCCCTTCCATCTGCCATCCAATGTAGATCCAACGTGTGAGATTGGCCCCCTTCCATCTGCCATCCAATGTAGATCCAACGTGTGAGATTCGCCCAGGTGAAACCAAGCCACAGCTACAGACTTCCGGGACGGACGAGGGCTATGGAGGGCAAAAGCTAGGGATTTGGCGGGAGGCCGCGGCGCGGACGAGAGGGTTGAGGGCGGTCGTCTCCGTCGCGGAGGAGAGGAAGGCGAGCCAACACGCAGGGGAGAGTCCAGGGAGAGAGAGGAAAGCTGCGCAAGTGCCCCTGGAAGCGAGGCAGCTCGGCGCCGTCGCGGAGGAGGAGCTACGCTTCCATGGAGTAGAGCGACGAGGGGCTCCGCCGTCGCTGCAGAGGAGGGAGGAGATCCGCCGCCACTGCACCGGACGATTCGACGGGAACCTCTCTGGATGATTCTATCGTGAGTCCCCTGCTGTTCATATTCAGACTGCAACATTTTCTGAATTTTACTTTGGCTGAAGTTGTTCTTCCTGGTACACCAGATCAGCCGTATAAATGCACTATATGTTCTGCTTGACTTCTTTTTTTATCTTAATAAAATTGCATATCTGCAGCATCTTGACTCGCCTTTCTGAAATTGTAGCTTATCTCTGAAATTGTATATGTACTGATTTTATTTTAGCCTATCTCTGCTCATGTGTGCATCTGGTTCACTCTTTGGATTAAACATAGCCAAGTGTACAACTATACTTGCCTAATATATCCAGTGTTCAGTGTCAAAATTGTCCAGTTTGAAAAGGTTCCATTACTTTACTGGCATTGTTTCTTCTGTATTCACTAATCCTGCAAGTGTAGGCTGAGAACTATACAATTTGGACAGGTTCCAGTGTTGTGTTGCTGCCGTACATAATATGCAATTTGGACAGTTTCTTGTGTTTTTATTAAGCCAAATGCCCTGTTCAAGAATTCATCCGATTAACCAATTAACTTGCCGATTAAAAATCCCTACTCGTAGGGTCACCGGGTAGCCTATAAACCGATAAATCATTCGATTAATTGATTAAATGGCCGATTAACTTGCCGATTAGCCGATTAATCCCCTACTCACCAGCCAACCGAGCAGCTATCAGTTAACGATTTCCTCAACAATGGTCAAATGTGGGCTGTGAAATATGTAATTTGGAATATCTTAGTGCTTTGTTGCTGTTGTCATTATGTACTAGCATTAGCATTTGTGAAAATGGGCAATCTGAAGAGGTTTTGAGTGCCATGTCGGCCCTGTTTCTATGCTTGTGCAGTTGTGCTTTTGCCAAGTCTGTAGGTATGGGCTGTTTTGCTTTGGGCAAATCTCATGCGTTGGATCTGCATTGGACGGCAGATGAGAGGGGGCCAGTTACAATGTGACTTGCTAGAGGCAAGTCCCTAAGAGTGATGCAAAAATGTGGAGCAGCATATCAACTACGGAGACGGTGCAGAGTGATGGCGATGTCTTCGAGGTACCATCGATGGTGATGCAGACAGCAGTCACGCCGCTAAATGCCGCCATGAACCTCGAGATCATTTGGAGCCCCAACCCTCAGCCCCCGAACCAGTCCCTAGGATATCTCATCATCATGCATTTCTCCGAGCCGCAATTCCTTCCTAGCAACGCCGAGCGCCAGTTCTACATCAGCATTAACGACATGCAGTTACCCGAACCTGTTAGCCCACACTACCTTGGCACGGGCTTCGTGTCCAATGGAAATGCACGTTACCGAGACAACAAGTACAACATCTCCATGTACGCCACCGCCAACTCGACGCTACCACCTGTAATCAGTGCCGTCGAGTTTTTCTTCGTCATCTCCGCCACCAACATTGCCACTGACTCCCAGGATGGTACGTTCCTACGCAAATAACTGACATGTAGCTTATGATTAATTCTTTAGGCACACAGGTCGAACACGCATGCTAATCAAAACATGTTGTGATTAACAATTAACTGCAGTATCTGCCATCATGGCGATCAAAGCGAATTATGAGGTGCAGAAGAATTGGATGGGTGACCCATGTGTTCCAAAGACTATGGTCTGGGAAAGGCTGACATGCAGCTACACCAGTGACAACTCTCCAAGGATCATAAGCATGTAAGAATTGATTATTCATACATCTATATGGAACAATGGTCCGTTTTTGAAGAGAATGCTTTGTCTGGTCTGTTAATAAAGCATGAAGTGCAAAATTAATGGAGATATATATATATAGCAGGTTACATCTATGTATCTGGATGTCATTAACTCTAGCGCTGTCCCTTCCTCGATTCACGTGTGGAAAGTAAAGGTTCCCTTACGTATCAAAGTGTTTATGTGGTTTGTGCATAAACAAGTCATTTTGACTAAGGATAACCTGGCAAAACGCAACTGGGTGGGCTCATTTAGGTGTAGCTTTTGCGATCATAACGAAAGCATCAAACACCTCTTTCTCGATTGTCCGTTGGCTAAGATTCTGTGGCGGTCGATTCATATTGCGTTCAATATCAATCAGCCCACCTCTATCAATATGTTATTTGGAACATGACTTGATGGGGTTGATTCCGATACTGCAAGACGTGTTGGCGTTTGTGCTTTACTTTGGGCAGTATGGAATTGCAGAAATGATTTAGTATTTAATAGATCAACAAACATTCACTTTTTGCAGGTTGTCTTCAGGGCCACGGCATTCATCCGTATGTGGTCGCTACTCACTCCGACGGAGCCCAGGGAGCGTTTGGTTACTGCGTCTATCCGATGGGAGATGGTAGCGCGGGTTATCTTCAACCGATTTGGATGACGGTCATGTAATAGGATAGGCATGTAGTGCTCCTATTGTGTTTGCCAGCCGGTTGTGGCTTTGGGTTGGAGCTCTTTCGAGCCTTTTGTTTATCTTCGCAACTCGATACTTGACGACTTTGTTGCTGGACTTTATTTTTAATAATATGAGCCGTATGCATCTTTCTGATGCAGAGGCTGGGGTAAACCCCCTTTTCGAAAAAAAAGAAAAAAAATATAGCAGGTTACATAACTACCATGTCTAGTGGATCTGATACACTCGATATTTGCACTTTGCAGAAATCTTTCCTCTAGTGGCCTCAATGGTGATATATCCTCTTCTTTCACGAATTTCAAGGCCGTCCAGTACTTGTACGTGAATGGTTTTGGATCTATTTTGGTGACATTTTACTTGCTGCTTGTACCAAAAAAGATTAGAGAACAGATCTTGTTTTTTTATGTTGCAGGGATTTGTCAAACAATAACTTGACAGGCTCAATACCAGGCGCCCTTTCGCAATTGACATCATTGACAATTTTGTAAGTAGGTCGACTTATCTTTTAGTCTATTTTTTGCGACCTCATGTTAAATATTTGAGTCATGTATACAGTACTAGTAATTTGTATTTATAGAGATTTGTCAGGCAACCACCTCAATGGATCAATCTCACCTGAGCTCCGCAAAAGGACTCAAGATGGCAGCCTGAATCTAAGGTACCCCCTCCCACCCCACCAATTCCAATTCCAATTCTATGTAACTCGAGTAATTAATTACTATTTGTCATTAATAATCTCCAATTCCTTTTCTGGTAGACATGGCAACAACCCAGACATTTGCACTGACGGCAATTCATGCCAGCCTACTAAAACGAAGAACAAGTTGGCCATCTACGGTGTTGTCCTTATAGCTGTCATTGTGGTGCTGGTATTAGTGGCAGTAGCGCTCTTTTTCTTTCTAAGACAAAGAAATCCAGGTGAGGATTTAGAATCAGCACGTCAACTATCTGATATGCTTCCCCATCCTTGAATAGTCCTAATGTTTGTCATTACATTTTGCCACATGTGAAGAATCTATGAACAACTCCGTCAAGTCACATAAAGAAATGAAAAACGACGGGCATAGGTCAGAAAAGGATGGCTATGGGAACAGTCCACTTGGATTGGAGACTCGTCAATTCACCTACATCGAACTTGAGAGAATAACCAACAACTTCCGACGAGTGCTTGGCAAGGGAGGGTTTGGTAATGTCTAGGAAGGCTCACTAGAGGATGGTACACGAGTAGCGGTGAAGATTCGGTCAAAGTCCTTCAATCAAGGCGACAAGGAATTCCTCACGGAGGTAGAATTTACATAACTGCACTCCCGTTTCTCTGTGTTTCTTGCTTCGCTATATTTTACAAGTCTTGAAACTTCGTCATAATCATGCTGTCGGAACACGAACACTAGTAAAATTTCAAATTATAAAGAAAATATTTTACCATTGTTCCTCTAAAATTATTAATAAAGTAGTTTCTAGGCATCTATTAGTATCAGGAAATTGTGAAAATAAATTTGTGAAGTATTTTTCGGGTCACTTGTGTAGGTTCAAATTTTAACCCTCATACATCACAAGAACCTTGTCTCCATGATTGGATACTGCAAGGATGGGGAGCACATGGCACTTGTGTACGAGTTCATGTGAGAGGGCACCCTAGAAGAGCACATTTCAGGTACACAAGTTGCTTGCTGGTATGTATGTATGTATGTATGTATGTATGTTAGGTTGATGTAGAGACTTCAGGTAATGAAAAAAATCTGTTTAAAAAAAGTATTCTATGATTGCAAGGTGATCGGTGCATTTTAACTTGCTCTTTTCAAACCAACAATATTTAACTATTACTAATCTATATGGTGAACTGAATAAGTAGTCTGAAATTCACAATGTCGGATCATTCGCAGGAAAAGGCAACAATGCGGTATGCTTACCCTGGAGACAGAGACTCCGAATTGCAGTTGAATCCGCTCAAGGTATGTGCTTGAAAACAGAGTTTTCACCTCTACCTTTTGTTGATAAGTGTTTATGTTTTTCAATCTTGACTGCTGGTGTGCAGGGCTGGAGTACCTACACAAGGGGTGCAATCCACCTTTGGTTCACAGGGATGTTAAGGCCACAAACATCCTGCTGAATGCCAAATTAGAGGCTAAGATTGCTGATTTCGGCCTATCCAAGGCTTATCATCACAATGATGACACACATGTTTCCACAAACAGAATCGTTGGTACACTAGGATATGTGGATCGAGAGTATGTTCCCTCTCCCTCTGATTTGAAGTCTTTGTGTAGCATGCCACGTATTAGTTAAACTTGAAATGTTTGTGCAGCTACCAGACAACATGGCGGGCCACGAGCAAGAGTGGCGTGTACAGCTTTGGCATCGTGTTGCTTGTGCTTGTGACTGGGAAGCCACCCATCTTGCGTACCCCACATACCATCAGCATCATCGAGTGGGTGCAACAACGGCTAGCACAGGGAAACATCGAGGGTGTGGTGGATGTGCGGATCCATGGTGATCATGACATAAATAGTATGTGGAAAGCCACTGTTATTGCGCTGAAGTGCACCACTGAGGCATTGGCAGAACGCCCCACCATGACCGATGTCGTTGCTCAACTTCAAGAGTGCCTCAATCTAGAGGAGGACTTGGCTGACGGTGGGTCTGACAGCGGCATCTACAACGGCATCAATAGCGATGACATAAACTGGACAGATGATGCTTACTCTACAAACAAGTCTACAAACTCCAGGCAGAGAGCTGCACTTGAGACAGAGCATAATTTTGGCAGGGTCCCAACAATGGACACCGGGCCTGCCGTGCGATGAGAGGTGTCTACCATGAGCCATATAATTATATTTGACTTGTTATGAGGAATCTATATGAGCATGATAATGTTATTAGATTAAGTTTTTCTAGTTTAAATTTTGTCACCTCCACCCAACTACCATAATTTCTTATAAGTTGAAAGAATTGTGATATTTAGCTTCCCACCTACCGTACCTCGATGGTTTATCTGCGGCAAGTTGCACATGCCTTTGGTTTTACTTCCCTACTTGTTGTTCTAACTTGTAACCTTGATTAACGTTTTCATTATAGAATAACCATTTTTTTACTTGGGGAGGGGGGGGGGTGCACTGGTAGGGGGAATATATATCCAGTGATCCTTGCTGCGAAGAGACCAACTTTTTAAATTTAATCCAAGTGTTAGAAAAACAATATCTTTTGCTCAGTAAAAACATTTACCATGGGAGGCTGGGAACCATCATAACCACGTGGCAACCGATATGTTTACCCGATAACTAAATCCTTGACCCTGGCTCATTGGCTTGTTATCATCTTTGCCTTCCCGTCTCGTCGTGCCGCCACAACTTCTTGTTTACCTAGTCATCTCCCTCGTTGTCTCAAGGCATTTGGTGAGCTCCCTCTAGCGTTATTTTCCGGGATGCTCCAAGCCGAGCAATGGCCTAATATTCTACCTACTAATATATCCAGTAACATATCATCAGATGCCTTCATTCAGCGATTGTGTGTGATTGATTTTGACAGTTTGTTGCCCTTGTCAAAACGGTCTTGAGATCTTTGGTCCTTCGAACTCCATAAGGCGGCCATCCTTGTTGTGCGGTGGCACTGGGTCATGAGAAGGGGCATAGTAGAAAAGAAAATAGCTTTCATCCACGAATAGATCAACCTCTAGCTTGAAGGTACATCATCACATTGGTACGGAACAATGGATCATGTATGACTCAAAACAATACCACTAGAATCTACGGTGATTAGGGGGTTTCAGTGCAAAATATAATGAAAAACTTATAGAGCAGATCAGTCGGTGGCTCCTTCGCTCCTATCACGACTACACGGGGTCTCCATCTGTGACGACACTTAATCTAAGACTATACGCTGCACATGGATTGGGACGGGAGCTTATCCCTCGCCGACAAACGACCTCATCCTCCCCCTCCCCATGTTGCCATTATAGCGCTCGAGATTCCCCTCCTCTCCTCATGTGATGTGTCGACGCCTAGTTGTCTGACATCCCCCCCCCCTTCTCCTTACGCGCTGGCACCACATGGTACATTTTCTTCTTCTCTTCCATTGGCGAGGCCTCGTGCAACCTCTACCTCCTCTCCTCCATGATGGTAACTAGTCCTCCTTCGTCCTCGCCCCTCCCATGAGCGATGAACGATTACGTAGCTTTTCCTCGTCCTAAATACCAGATCTACTTGAGGAGGAGGTGTTGGTCCTCCCATATTGCGCCGTGCCATCTCGTTGGAAGTATGCGCGCGCGTGCGTGTGTGTGTGTGTGTGTGTGTGAAAGAGAGAGCACGCAACCGGTGTCTCAACCAGATAAGGTTAGGTCATAAGATGAGCCGGGCTTATATAATGCCTAGGCGCAGGTACATGAGCAAATTAAAACGTGCGCGATGTCTGACTCACATTGCACAGACAACAGAAAACGCACGGGGCAAACCGGAACAACGGTGTGCAATGTGCTAAACAGGCCATTTTCGCTTTGCACTTTGCGGATGGACTGGCTAGCGCAAATGAGAGTACTTAATGTATCACACATTGAGCCCTAACTGTGAGGATGAGAGGGGGGGGGGGGGGTGTTTACAAGCCTAAGCGGACCCCTTAACCGTCTAAAGCTTCAATGGTGGCCTCCTTGCATGGCGTGTTTGATGCACGATTGATGAGGCACTCACAAGACGTCGTTTGTGAGCTATGTGGCGTGTGTGTTTCCGTGGTGGTGGTGATAGTGGTCTAGTTTTTTTTAGAAAAGGAGTGATAGTGGTCTAGTGGATTTACTCTATGCTCTTATAGGCCACTCCTCGTCGTCCCCACGATAGCAAAATATTATTATTAACCAAAAACGACCATCTAACCAAGCTGTCATGGCGAATCAACCTGTGGTTGAGTTGGTTAGGTGGACAGTGGTATCCCCAACCCACCAGGGTTCAAATCCTGGTGCTCGCATTATTCCTGGATTTATTTCAGGATTTCGGGCGATGCGCTTTCAGTGGGAGGAGACGTTCCCGTCGACGACGAGGCGCCTACGGTGACTTCGTAAATCTCAAGATGATATGCCGGCTCAGTCTCTCGGAGGTGCTCATAGGGGTAGGGTGTGCGTGTGCGCGTTCATAGGGATGAGTGTATGCGCGTGTATATGAGCGCTTGTGTCTGTACTGATGCTCAAAAAAAAAAACCAAGCTGTCATGCCAAACTTGAATGAAAGCTAAAGTGAGGAGTTGTGGGCGCACGACTAACGGACTACGGCCGTACTATTGGTACCGTGCGACCGTTGAGAAACTAACTCCTCACAAGGTCAACCGCAAGCCAGCTCTTTGCCCGTTCTGAAATGGGTATATATTGAGTGCTTAGTAGGACGTATATTTTGTCCTAGTTACTAGCGGTTTGGTGCTTGCGGCCTGTACGCGTGAAGTGCAATGGGGCGATCAAGCCTGGAGGAACTCTCTGCCCGGCCATGGTTGACGCTCCTGCTCGGCCTTGCAGCCGCAGCCGGCATGCTTCAAGTTCGCGGCCAGCGCGCCCTAGCGTCGAAGGTGAGTTTATGATTATTATGAACATCGTAGCTAGGATGTGTTGCACCATATATGTGTTATTATTTGCTTGGACAAATCCATAAATCCACATCCATCGGCATTGAGCAATGCAGGTTTCATAAGCATCGACTGTGGCCTGGACGAGAAGACCAGCTACGTGAACGTCATCCAGATACCGTACACTTCGGACGCCGGCTTCACAGACGCCGGTTCCAACCACAACACCTCCGCCAAGTACTGGACCACGCGCATGTCCCAAACCGACCGCAACGTCCGCAGCTTCCCCGACGCGGTCCGCAGCTGCTACACCCTGCCGTCCCTCGTTCCGGGGTCCAAATACCTGGTCCGTGCCACGCTCAGGTACGGCGACTACGACGGACTCAACAACCTCCCTATCTTCGACCTCTACCTCGGCGTCAACTTCTGGCAGACCGTGAACGTCACTGAAGTCAACATGGCGGTGATTGCCGAGGTGATCGCCGTGATCCCGGACGACTCGGTGCAGGTTTGCCTGGTGAATGTCGGCTCCGGGACGCCGTTTATCTCGGCGCTGGTGCTGAGGCCTCTCGAGAACTCGTTGTATCCGCCAGCGAACGCGACCCAGGGGCTAGTCCTGATCGACAGATACAGCTTCGGCGACACGGGAAAAGTACCTATTAGGTGACTTTGCAGTGCTGCGTACATTGAATGCCTTTCTGTGAAATTCTGAAACATGCACGGTTTTTTAGTTGAAAAAACGTGTACATTTGTCTTAACATTTGTGCCTGTGACCACCTGACCAGTTACCCGGACGATCCATACGACCGGAATTGGCTGCCGTTTAGCTATCCAGAGGAGTGGTCCGACATCTCAACAACGGAGAAGGTAAAGGACAACATCGGCAATCTCATCCTCCACGCGCCGTCAGTCGTGATGCAAACTGCCATCACATCGCGCAAAGACTCCGATTCAAAGACCATCCAGTTGGCATGGGACATCAAGCCGAACCACGTGTACCCAGTGCCCGGGTACCACTCTATACCCTGACAGTAGAGATCTCAAATTTGATCAACCATCTAGAGTAGTAGTACATTCTTCAGTACGACCTAATCAATAAGCAACCAAATGTTTTTATGCTGTGATTCTCCTAAATCTATGTCGCCTTAGTTTTTCTTATACCTAAGTCGATTTATCAAACCGAATGTAAACTTACCCGATGAATATTATCCCGGCAACAAGAAAAGAAGTCGATGTGATGTGAGCCGTCTGATTGGATCCGCCTTGTCCTTGATATTCACATGATGCGAGGCTTTGCATCATACTTGGTCATAAGAAAACCTCAATCAACTGTTATTGCAAGCATATATATTTGTATTAGCAGTTTAATTAATATATGAGTACATGTTATAGGTGCATTGCTATCTTGTATGCCGCGGAGCTGGAGATCCTGGCCAGTGATGATGTTCGCGAGTATGATCTCATTATCAACGACAAGAGGACCAAGGTCCCGTACAGGCCCAAATACCTCATCGCTGCCGCCCTATACAACAACGAACCCCACCACGGTTTCAGCCAGTACAGCTTCACTGTCATCGCCACAGCGAACTCCACACTACCACCGATGATCAATGCCTTCGAGTTTTTCTCTGTCATCTCGACTGCCAACGTTGGAACAGACAGTCAGGATGGTAAACATTCAGAAATTTACATTCAGACGTGGGATCATTGTCTATTGATTAGTAGCCTTTTTCACGATAGAGATGTACATGCTTACGTGATCTGATAATTGTGCTTCTTTGTCTTCGGTGTCACCGCGGGAAAAAAAGTTTCTGCCATCAACAAAATCAAGGTTAAATACCAGGTGAATAAGAATTGGATGGGTGACCCATGTGCTCCGAAGAATTTTTCATGGAACGGGTTGACCTGCAGCTATCCTACCTCTGGGCGTCCAAGAATCACAAGCATATAAGTTCAAATTTAATTTCCTATCACGCATGAGAGATTTATCCAAAAGAATGAGAAAAGACAATCGTGTTGTTTCAACTGAAACATTTTGTGTTCTAACAGAAATATGTCAAATGGCGGTTTGAGTGGCGATATATCTTCTTTCTTTGCTGATATCAAAGACCTCCCGTATTTGTAAGTAGACCTTTTAAATCCATTTTCCATGTGAATATTACAGTACAAGGGAAGAAGTTCAAATATTTTGTATGTGTTGTCACTTATTTCAGGGATTTATCATACAATAACTTAACAGGATCAATTCCTAACGCGCTTTCACAACTACCCTCTCTCGTCGTGCTGTAAGAGTTCTGAATTATAGTATCTCTTTGATGACTAATATTTATGCACATTATTGTTTGACACAACGCTATTTGTCCCCTTAGAGATTTGACGGGCAACCAGCTTAATGGATCAATTCCAGCCGGGCTACTCAAGAGAACTCAAGATGGCTCCCTAGCTGTTAGGTCAGTCAATTGTATTTATAAATCGAATGATAACTGGTTTTCTCACCATTGCTTTGACATTTGCCATCTCTTTTATTTTGTCTTATTTATAGATATGGAAACAATCCAAACCTTTGTAGCGACAATGGTTCTTGCCAGACAAAGAAGAACAACTATATGCTTGCCGTCTATATTGGTGTTCCCATATTTGTTGTTCTTTTGATAGGAGCCCTTGTACTACTACTGATGTTCAGAGTGAGAAAGAAGAAAGGTGACACTCCGCATAAACCATGCCCATTGATAATTTCACATATCTGCACCTCCGCGGGGAGTAGTTTACTTTAAAGAGTGCAAGGTAATACTAATTTCATTCTTGAATTTTCAAGGATTGGCAAGGGGAAGCCATGGACATGGACGCCAACAAATGGAGAACCGCCAGTTCACGTACAAACAGCTGAAGGTCATAACAGACAACTTCAAGGTAGTGCTTGGCCAAGGTGGGTTTGGAACTGTTTATGACGGTTTCTTGCATGATGGTACTCACGTGGCAGTCAAGTTGTTGTCTCAGTCCTCCAATCAGGGTATCGAAGAGTTCATGACAGAGGTAATGTCTGGTCCAGTATGATTAGAGAATGGTAAATATTTAGATAATATTTGGAACTATTTACATATCTTCTCCTCGGTCAGGCTCAAACACTAACAAAGATTCATCACAAGAATCTTGTTTCCTTGATTGGTTACTGTAAAGAGGAAAAGTATTTGGCACTTGTCTATGAGCATATGTCTGAAGGAAACCTCGAAGATAAACTTAGAGGTGTGTTTGTCCATCTTTAAGAAGAGCATTAGAAATATCTATGCCGAATCCCACAATACTGACGACAGACATACTTTTGTAGGGAAAAACTGCACGGATGTATCCTTAACATGGAGACAAAGGCTCCGCATTGCACTGGAATCCGCACAAGGTATAGTCATTCTAATTTGGAAGTTGGGTCTTCTTACTGCTACTATTATCTATGTTCCGCAAGAACTTAAAAAAAGTTTTGATGGGCGGTTGCTATTTGTTACTATGATGTGCATTCAGGACTCGGGTATCTACACAAGGCATGCAGCCCTCCCTTTGTGCATCGTGATGTGAAGACATCAAACATCCTACTAAATGCAAATCTTGAGGCCAAAGTTGCCGACTTTGGCTTGATGAAGGCTTTCAATCATGACAATGATACCCATATATCCACGGTCCGGGTGATTGGCACAAGAGGCTACCTAGCACCTGAGTAAAAACCCTAGCTTGTTACCATATTTTTGTTGCCTGCATGACAAGTGTAAAGAAAATGCATCTCATGGATGTTGTACATATGTATTCAGGTATGCAACAGCTCTACAACTGAATGAAAAGAGCGACGTGTATAGCTTCGGCATTGTGCTACTGGAGGTGATCACAGGACACCCAGCCATCCAACAATTTGAAGAGGTCGTCCATATTGTTCAATGGGCACGACTACGCCTTACGGGAGGCAACATCGAGGAAGTGGTGGACACACGCATGCAAGCTGATTACAACATCAACGGTGTGTGGAAGGCCGTGGATCTCGCGCTGAAGTGCGCCGAGCATGCTCCGGGGCAGCGTCCCACGATGACTGATGTGGTGGCCCAGTTACAACATTGCCTTGAGCTAGAGGGTGAAGACCACACCAACGATAATAATGCTAATAGTGGCTTCTACATGAAGGACGACAACGGGGACCGTGGTTTGCTTATGTGAGTCAAAGCACCACTTTATTTGAGATGATCACCGTTAACTTCCGAGGGTGCCAACCATGGTCATCGGTCCTGCACTCCTGGAGCATGATAAACCCTCCATGTACTGTTCATTTGTAACATAGTTTTTTGGCATTGCAACAGACATCTTCTCCATTTTAACATAGAGTTCACCATTTTTTTAGACACTATTCCTTTAGATATAGTGTAGTTCTCGCCTCTGCCATTAATAAGAAAAACCTATTCAAGAATTTGTCCGATTAATTAGTTAACTTGCAGATTAATCCCTACTCGTAGGGTCACCAAGTAGCCGATAAACCGTCTGATTAATTGATTAAATGACCAACTAGCCTATTAATCTCCTACTCGCCAGCCAACCGAGCAGCTACCAGTTAACGGTTTCCTCAACAACGATAAAAACATTATTGAGAATGCTCAAACATGTCTAACTGGTATAAGGCTAAATATCTTAGCATGTGTGGTGGTTAGTGATCTGAAATGACATTTTCACTGTTAATTTTTTAGAGTGCAAAAACCAAAAACAAGGTGTTCTTGCATGAAGGTTTGGTGTGGACCTTTCCAGAGACATCTTAACAAATAGATAGAAAAGTGATTTTTTTGTTAGAAAATGCATAAACATGCATTTTTATATATTTAATTTTAATGCCAACACGTCGGGTGTGGCTACAGATACACGATACCGACTCTTGGGCTTTCTAATATACAAATAGATGTGCATTTTAACCCCACTGGGCTATCCCCCTCCCTACAAAGTGACATCAAATGCTTTGATTCACAATTTTTATCTATACAATTGTGAATCATTGTACTCACCTTGATGAACCAAGTAACCAACTCCTATAAATGAAACTAGACTAAGGATGGCAATTTTATCCATGGGTACGGGTACCCGCGGGTACCGTACCCGCATGGGTAGGGTATGGGCACACTTTTATACCCATGAGTAGTACCCATATCCTACCCATTAAGTCATGAGTAGGATACAGGTATAATCTTGTACCCACGGGTATACCCATACCCTGCCCGTTGGTGAACTAATGTTAAGTTGTCCTCAATTAGTCATTAATTTGTCATGTGACTCGTCTACTCCTATTGACTTAAGAGTATGTTGTGATTTTGATATTTGTCAATTACTCATCTACCTGTTATTGAGCTGACATAATTGATTTTTTTGTCAATTGTGCTATCAATGAGCGTAAAATTGTGAACAACTTGTTCTACCCGCTAGGTACCCAATGGGTACGGGTACCCGTCGGGTATGGGTATGGGTAAAGTTTCATGCCCATGAGTACGGGTATGGGTAGAATTTTGTGCCCACTGACTATTCGGGTATGGGTATGGTATTGCTCTGCCCTACCCATTGCCATCCTTAAACTAGGCAGGTGACCATTTGTATCAATTTTGTCATGTAAATGAAGACAGCGTGGTTGCAAAAACCCTGGGTGCTGTTACTAGACCTTGCTTTTCTTAATATTTCTGGTGGATCCCTTCCTGACAGCAAAAATTTGCAAATCTGGAAGCCTGGGTCGATGCCTTGTGCTGAGCTGTCTGGAAGCTCAGAAACAAACCTTGTTTTGATAAAAAGCTTGTTAGATCACCTGCTGAGTTTATTTGTTATGTATCTTCTTTCCTTCGCTACTGGGTAGGTTGGGGCATGGGGTGTATCTGATGCAACGGGTGACTCTGAGACGCATACTGGTGCAGAGGAAACACAGGAGAGGGATCTTCTCATGCTGGAAGATGCGTAGGACAATAGGATGGTACCACAAGCATGGAGGATGCAGCGATGCATGAGACTGAGGAAGATAACAATGTTTGATGCCAAAACTGAAAAAAGAGCTCTCGAGGGAGGTAGTAGCTTAGGCCTACACTCCCCTGGAGTAAACATCTGAATGTGCACCTGTGTGTGTGCATTGATCGTGTTTTGTGTCAAAACTTGATCTCTTTTGTAACTAGATGATACCCCGCGCGTTGCTGCGGGAACTCTTAGTCCTATGAACATGATGATAGATAAATTGAATAACTTTTAGCATAATTTATTAAGAAATTAAGATGAGAAAACTGCAATGGACACATCTTTATATGGCATAAGTAATCTCGTTTGACTTGCATGAATATTAATGTACATAAACACACTAACAGGGATTCCGAAAGAGACATAATGTGAAAGATTATGTACAAATGTTCGAGCTGTTGTTGTAAATCAATCTTCATATATGCATTATTGGCCACTGTAGTTGCTTTAGTTGCTTGCTTGCAATACTTGACCGTGAGTGATGGAGCTCCAATATCAACAAAAACGCATATTCCTTTCTCTCTGTTTGCCAAAGTGAGTACCAATTCTTTTTGTTCAAAGCATTAGGCTGAATAGAGCATGAGTAATTATACACGTAAGCACCGATCGAGATCCAAATTGTCGAGTTGAAAACAGAATTTGTTGCAACAAAAAGAAACTATGCATGAAACCTTATAAGCTACATTAAGTGAATAAAAAATAGAGGATTGCAATTTTTGTGGTTTAAAATCTCAAACATGACGAATTGTTTTGTTCAGACCTTGGACAAATAGGCATATTTAGTCAATTCAGCATATGCAAATTGCAGAATAGTTGGGAAGATAACACAGTCAGCACTGATTAATTTGTTTGGATTTATAAGCAAGATACTTAAACAGAGGAGGACATGTGGATGTACGATCCATCAAGGCTTAGTGCACAGAGATGAGTAGCGAACTGTCAACTACAAAAATTATAAAATAAAAGGGTTCAAACTTAAACTGATCCCATACCATAGATAACTTGGAGAAAAGTTGGACAACCGTCGTTTTCCATGTTCTGAATACACTGCAGTAATCTGCTTTTTTCCTTATTCTGAATATACTGCAGTAAGCTTAGAAAATGAATACATTGATGCAGTATATTCATTTTCTTGGTAATATTTCCATCAATCTTCCCATGACTGTAGTCCTGAATGAATGAAATATTTCCATACAACTGGGCATCATACTTCTCTTTTAATTTGATCAGTTCCTGGGATTTGCAAGAATACGTCATGGGACAAAATTAAACATAATAGATCCACACCTCTTCTGAACAAAATCAAGGAAAGTGACCATCTCATATCATTACCAAAGCTTGTCATATCATGATACCGTATCATAATAACTGCTATACTACTATGTGTCATGCATGACAATAAATAAAGTGGTACATGATACTAGTATATGATACTATGCATTAGGAAGGTAGTACCATACACTAGTATCATATGCATGATACTTGTATATGATACTTTCCATTACAACCAGCCTTAGTGCTAGCCAGGCGGATGAACTCAATGCCCTCGTCGTCGGTTGAAAAGTGGTCTTTTTTACTGGGAGACTATTCAGTTGTTTACATGCAAACGGAGAAGAATGATTGGATGATAACCACTAACATGGCATCTACGATGATGTGGATGGGCTGCATGTCAAGAGAAATATGTTAGTGAGGATGAACTATTTAGGCTGATTGTAATGAGAAGTATCATATACTAGTATCATGCATATGATACTAGTGTGATACTACATCTGTAATGCATAGTATCATAGAGTAGTATCATAGGTAGTCTCATTTATTACAATGCATGATACATAGTAGTATATAATTATTATGATACTAGCTATGATACTCAGCCCTTTCTTTCTTCATTTAATTTTAAACCACCTCATCAAAATGGTTTAGTTGGCATGCATGATACTAGCTATGATACTCCCGTTGCGACCAGCCTTAGGTATTATAGATGAGTGTTGTCCCTCTCCCTGTGGTGGAGTGGCAGTGCGTGTGTTGCCTCCTCCCGCTAGCATTGCATGCGGCGGTTAGGTCCTGTTGTGTGGAACCTTGAGGGTGGCTTGGTGTTTGGTTGCTCTTAGCTTTTTTGTTTTTGTTGTGCGCTATGGATGCTCTTTTACTTTTTCTTGGTGTTCACTTTTACATCTGTACTTAGTTTTGTAAAAATCAACATGCATGTTTAGAAATCACATACTTACACTTCAAGAAGAAAAGACAATAGAACAACTGACTGGCAATAAAACATAGAAGTCTTCAGCGTGCAGCAGGACCTTTGGACATTGTTGGTACCCTCATAAAATTATGCTCCATCTCAAATGATGTGTTGTTCTGGCTCACACTAGTGGACTGATCAACTGCGTAAGAATCATAACTCAAGTTCGGATCATTGCCGCTGGTGCCAGTGTAGAAACCATTGTTTGTGTTTTCAGTGCGGCCATTCTGTAGCTCGATACATTCCTGTAGTTGTGCAACTATGTCGGTCATGGTGGGCCGCTGCACCGAGGCTTGTGCAGTGCACTTGAGTGCGATGTCGGCAAGCTTCCACACTGCATTGATATCGTAACAACTGTGCATGGGTCCGTCCACCACACCCTCGATGTTGCCTTGTGCCAGCCCTTGTCGCGTCCATTGGATGATGCTGATGGGCACTGGCTCCCGCAGGATAGCCGGCTTTCCAGTGACTAGCTCTAGCGACTCCGAAGCTATACACGTTACTCTTGGTCGTTGGCTGCATGGTCACATGGTACTCTGGATCAACATATCCAGGTGTACCGACGACCGTGTTTGTGGACAAATGTATGCCATTGTCGCAACTGAAGGCCTTGGACAAGCGAAAGTCAGCAATCCTAGCCTCCATCTTTGTGTTCAACAGGATGTTTGTAGCCTTAACGTCCCTGTGGATGAGGGAAGGATTGCATCCCTTGTGTAGGTATTCTAGCCCTACACATCACATCACAGGCAGTTTGTGCTTAGCTTTTTGAGAACATTAAACAGTGTTAATGCTGAACTAGCAACAAAATGCATTCACTACCATACCTTGCGCTGATTCAAGTACTATCCGGAGTCTCTGTGTCCACGGCAGACATGCTCCGTTGTGGTTACTACCTGCAAATAGATTGACATTGTAAGATGAATAATGATACCATTCTTTCAGTACAAAGTGATCAAGCAACACCAAACCGCCTTCAGGTACTCAAGTCTAAAGCAAATATTTTCTCTAAGAATGACCGTAGAATCTGAAGCTATACCGCTAAACAACTTAGATACCTTCAATGTGCTCTTGTAGGGTTCCTTCCGACATGTACTCATAGACAAGTGCCATGTACTCCCCATCCTTGTAGTAACCAATCATAGAGACAAGATTCCTGTGATGAATCCGGGTCAAAATCTGGGCTGCAAAAAATTTCATAACGTCAAATTTCACTCTGAAAGTTCTGAACGCACATTTCTTTTTTCTTTTTTTCACAAGAAAACACACATTTTTATCTGTTGAGTATATGTGTTATGTGCATATTAAGCCCGCCTCCTAGTTTCTTGTATAGTTGAGGTCCGTAACTCACTTTTGTGCATTATATATACGTGCCTATGTACAAAGAGCAATACATCGTGCATCATAATCTTACATGGTATCAGTTTTTAGGTTCTAACCCTAATCTTCCGTTGCCACCGCCGCCATGCTCCTCCGTGCCGCCGCCGTCTGCGCGCCTCCCGCGCCGGCCGTCGCTCCTTCCCTCCCTGCGCGCGCTTCCCCAGCAGCCCGCTAGCCTCGCGTCGCGTCGCCTGTGTAGATCGTCGAGGCTCTACATACATACGCTCTACATACATACGTACGGCCAGAATCCATTGAGCTGCCTGCTAGCTTGCTAGCTATCTGGTTGCACGTACGTGGATCTCACCCCTCGCATCGTCGGTCGCTCGCTTCGCCAGCTCCTCGCATCGCCCGCTAGCACACTCACCCGATCGCCCAATAGCCTTGCCCGACGCCGCTCGCCTGCATCGCCCTCTCGCCTCGCCCGTCGCTGTCCCGCCCGCTCGTTCCGGATCGCCAGCATGCCTAGCCTGCTCACATCGCTCGCCTTGCCAGCCGTTGCTGCCGCCTGTCGCGATCCGCCACTGCCAGCCGCTCGATGGCGTCCACCGGTCCGTTCACCGCCGCCTCTGCCGTCCGTTGACGGCGCCCTCTGGCGTGGTTCCACCGCAGGTGTCCTACGGCGCAGCCCCTCCGCCGCTGGCGTTCTTCAGCCAGTCCGTCGTCACCTCGCCGTCGGCGCCGCCTCTGCCCGTCGATCATTTGCTGTTGTGCGGGGAGTTTGACGCACCCGTACCAACGTACGGGAATCCTACGTACGGGGCTCCCCCTGTGTACGGGTCTCCCGGGTACTGGTGGGGTCGTCAGCAGGCCAACACTCACAACAGCCTGACGGCGCCCAGTACCTGCAGCATCTGTCTGCGGGTCAGCAGATTTTTCCGGCGGGCCATCCGGCCTACTCAGCACCGCAGTCGCAGCTGGGGCTGCTACCCATACCGTATGGAGAGTACCGGTCGCCGCAACCGAGCGGTGGCTACGGCCTCCCCAAGGTGTCTCCGTCCCCCTCGCCGGCCCTGCCGCCGGCGCCATGGGACCTGGTGCTCCTCCCCACACTGCATGCCGCTCCTACGCTGAATAACTACACTGGAGGTGGTGATTGGTACATGGATACCGGTGCTACGGCTCATATGTTTGCTCATCCTGATAACCTTGTCTCCTTCACTCCTGTTTCTATCAACCCCCGCATCATTGTCGGCGACGGTTCCACACTTCCTATCACACACATTGGGCACACTTATTTTCCTTCTAGTTCTTCTCCATTATTTTTGTCTAACATACTTGTGTCACCCCATTTTATTAAGAATCTCATTTCTGTTTGTTGTCTCACTCGTGAAAATCCTGTTACCATTGAATTTGACGAGCTTGGTTTTTATGTCAAAGATGCTCGAACCAGGATGGTACTTCACCGATGTGACAACCCTGACGAGCTCTATCCGGTGCACTCGCTTTCATCCACCACCACCACACCGGTTGCTCTCTCCGCTGGAGTCGATCTCTGGCACACTCGCTTGGGTCATCCCAACCCGGTCACACTTCTTCATATTCTTAGTAGTTTCAGTTTCAGTTGCAATAAGATCAAGGATCACACTTGTCATGCCTGTCAAGTCGGCAAACATGTTTATCTGCCGTTTAATAATTTCATCACCATTGTTTCTTTTCCTTTTCAGTTGATTCATAGCGATGTGTGGACTTCTCCGGTTCCCAGTAACTCGGGCTATTTATATTATCTGGTCATTCTTGATGATTATTCTCATTATGTGTGGACTTTTCCTTTGCGCAGAAAGTCGGATGCACTCTCTACCTTGACAGCTTTTTACTCCTATGTCCGCATGCAGTTTAAGCGTCCCATCCTTGCGCTTCATACGGACAATGGAAAAGAGTTCAACAACCTCGCTTTCCGCACCTTTTTGTCGCATCACGGTACAGTTTTCCGCCTCACATGCCCGTACACTTCATAGCAGAACGGTCGAGCCGAACGCGTCCTTCGCACTCTGAATGACTGTGTTCGCACGTTCCTGTTTCATGCCAAGTTGCCGCCTCGTTTCTGGCCGGACGCACTCGCCACTGCATAACTTCTTCTTAACATTAGACCCTGCCGCCCACGTTGGAATTACGCACCTCACCATCTTCTCTTTGGTACGCCCCCGTCTTATGACGACTTGCGTATTTTTGGGTGCCTTTGCTATCCCAGCACTGCCGACACTACTTCTCACAAGCTTACACCTCGATCTGTCGCTTGCATCTTCATCGGGTACCCCTCTAACTCCAAGGGATATCGGTGCTATGATGCCGTCTCCCACCGTGTGTTCACTTCCCGGCACGTTTACTTTGATGAGCATGTGTTTCCGTTTCACCAGGTACCCCCGGCTGTTCCTCCCGCCACCAGTGACGCGGGCTCCTCGACGCCTTTCCCAGGGTGCTCGCGCGCCTCTCTTGGCCCGCCCCTGGCGTTGAGGCGCGCCCCCCGCATGCAGCGCCTTCTACAGCCGCGACGCTGGCGCCCGCGGCCCCTGCGGCTCCCCCGGCGCCCGCAGCCCCCTCGGCGCCCCCGGTGCACCTGGCCCCCTCGGCACCCCCGGTGCCCACGGCCCCCTGGCGCCTGTGGCCGGTCCGGTCACCTAGGCCCGTACCGGCGTTTTTCACCCGAGCTCGCGCTACGCCTCGGATGACTACGTCCATGCGGTGTCCACCTCTGAGCCGTCGCCATTGCCGTCCTCCTTTCGAGCCGCTCTTCATGACCCGCTCTGGATGGCTGCGATGCAAGAGGAGTTTGACGCCATGTTGCGCAACCGGATGTGGCAGCTTGTTCCCCATCCCCGGGCACGCCAACGTGGTTACCGGGAAGTGGGTCTTTAAACACAAGCTCCATCCTGATGGTACCCTTGATCGCTACAAAGCGCGTTGGGTCGTTCGTGGCTTCCGATAGCATGCTGGCATCGACTTCACCGACACCTTTGCTCCAGTCGTCAAGCCCGACAAGATACGCATGGTTCTCCACCTTGCGGTCTCCCGTGCTTGGCCGGTGCACCAGATGGACGTCTCTAACGCCTTCCTCCATGGTCACGTTGAGGAGCAGGTCTTCTGCCAGCAGCCCATCGGGTTTATTGACCCGACGCTTCCCGACCATGTGTGCCTGCTTTCGCGGTCCTTGTACGGACTTAAGCAGGCTCCGCGCGCTTGGTACCAGCGCATCACGGTGTTTCTACACCAGCTTGGGTTCCGCTCTACCCGCCGGGATGCCTCGCTCTTCGTCTATCACCAGGGCTCCGACACGGCCTACTTGTTGCTCTATGTTGACGACATCATCCTGACGACATGTACGACTGGTCTCCTCAGTCAGCTCATGGCTCGTCTTCACGCTGAGTTCGCCATCAAGGACTTGCGTCCTTTGCACTACTTCCTCGGTGTCGAGGTGATGCGCCGTCCCGATGGCTTCTTCCTTCATCAGCGGAAGTACGCTCATGAGCTCCTGGAGTGCGCCGGCATGCTTAGCTGCAAGCCCGCCGCTACGCCTGTTGATACGAATGCCAAACTTTCTGCCACGGAAGGTTCTCCTGCTTCGGATGCTGCTTTCTATCGGTCTATCATTGGTGCGCTTCAGTACCTCACTCTGACTCGACCGGAGATTCAGTATGCCGTGGAGCAGGTGTGTCTTCATATGCATGCTCCTCGAGACGTTCACTGTGATAAATGTTTCCCTAAAGGAAATATGCCCTAGAGTCAATAATAAAGTTATTATTTATTTCCTTATATCATGATAAATGTTTATTATTCATGCTAGAATTGTATTAACCGGAAACATATTACATGTGTGAATACATAGACAAACATAGTGTCACTAGTATGCCTCTACTTGACTAGCTCGTTGATCAAAGATGGTTGTGTTTCCTAACCATAGACACGAGTTGTCATTTGATTAACGAGATCACATCACTAGGAGAATGATGTGATTGACTTGACCCATTTCGTTAGCTTAGCACTTGATCGTTTAGTATATTGCTATTGCTTTCTTCATGACTTATACATGTTCCTATGACTATGAGATTATGCAACTCCCGTTTACCGGAGGAACACTTTGTGTGCTACCATACGTCATAACATAAATGGGTGATTATAAAGGAGCTCTACAGGTGTCTCCTAAGGTACATGTTGAGTTGGCGTATTTCGAGATTACGATTTGTCACTCCGATTGTCGGAGAGGTATCTCTGGGCCCTCTCGGTAATGCACATCACTATAAGCCTTGCAAGCAAATGTAGCTAATGAGTTAGTTGCGGGATGATGCATTACATAACGAGTAAAGAGACTTGCCGGTAACGAGATTGAACTAGGTATTGAGATACCGACGATTGAATCTCAGGCAAGTAACATACCGATGACAAAGGGAACAACGTATGTTGTTATGCGGTTCGACCGATAAAGATCTTCGTAGAATATGTAGGAGCCAATATGGTCATCCAGGTTCCTCTATTGGTTATTGACCAGAGAAATGTCTCGGTCATGTCTACATAGTTCTCGAACCCGTAGGGTCCGCACGCTTAATGTTCGTTGATAATATAGTATTATATGAGTTATGTATGTTGGTGACCGAATGTTGTTCGGAGTCTTGGATGAGATCGCGGAGATGATGAGGAACTCCGGAATGGTCCGGAGATAATGTTTAATATATGGGACAATGTTGTTTGGTCTCCGAAAGGGTTCCAGAATTCACAGGAAGGGGTTCCGGATGTTTCCCGAAATGTTTGGGGTACGAGAACACGATATTTGGGCCAAAGGGGAAAGTCCACAAGGTTTTTGGAAAGCGCAAAAAGAAGTTTTGCAGAGTCTAGGGGCCAGACGCCAGGGACCCTGGCGTCTGGGTCCATACGCCGGAAACCCTGGCGTCTGGCCCTGGAGTCCGAGAAGGACTCTTGACTTTCGGGTGAATTCGAATTTGTGGAGGATTTTACTCCAAGTTTCAACCCCAAGGCTCAACATATAAATAGAGGGGCATGGCTAGCACCAAATACACATCAAGAAACACCAAGCCGTGTGCCGGCAACCCCGTCCCCTCTAGTTTATCCTCCGTCATAGTTTTCGTAGTGCTTAGGCGAAGCCCTGCGGAGATTGTTCTTCACCAACACCGTCACCACGTCGTCGTGCTGCCGGAACTCATCTACTACTTCGCCCATCTTGCTGGATCGAGAAGGCGAGGACGTCATCGAGCTGAATGTGTGCTGAACGCGGAGGTGCCATACGTTCGATACTTGATCAGGGCGGATCGTGAAGGTGTACGACTACATCAACCGCGTTGATAAACGCTTCCACTTAGCGATCTTCAAGGGTATGAAGATACACTCTTCCCTCTCGTTGCTATCCATCACCATAATCTTGCATGTGCGTACGAATTTTTTTGAAATTACTATGTTCCCCAACAGTGGCATCCGAGCCAGGTTTTATGCGTAGATGTTATATGCACGAGTAGAACACAAGTGAGTTATGGGCGATACAAGTCATACTGCTTACCAGCATGTCATACTTTGGTTCGGCGGTAGTGTTAGATGAAGCGGCACGGACCGACATTACACATACGCTTACGCGAGACTGGTTCTACCGACGTGCTTTGTACATAGGTGGCTAGCGGGTGTCAGTTTCTCCAACTTTAGTTGAACCGAGTGTGGCTACGCCCGGTCCTTGAGAAGATTAAAACAGCACTAACTTGGCGAACTATCGTTGTGGTTTTGATGCATAGGTAAGAACGGTTCTTGCTTATTCCGTAGCAGCCACGTAAAACTTGCAACAACAAAGTAGATGTCGTCTAACTTGTTTTTGCAGGGCATGTTGTGATGTGATATGGTCAAGACGTGATGCTATATTTTATTGTATGAGATGATCATGTTTTGTAACCAAGTTATCGGCAACTGGCAGGAGCCATATGGTTGTCGCTTTATTGTATGCAATGCAATCGCCCTGTAATTGCTTACTTTATCACTAAGCGGTAGTGACAGTCGTACAAGCAATAGGTGGCGAAACGATAACGATGCTACGATGGAGATCAAGGTGTCGCACTGGTGACGATGGTGATCATGACGGTGCTTCGGAGATGGAGATCACAAGCACAAGATGATGATGGCCATATCATATCACTTATATTGATTGCATGTGATGTTTATCCTTTATGCATCTTATTTTCCTTTGATTGACGGTAGCATTATAAGATGATCTGTCACTAAATTTAAAGGTATAAGTGTTCTCCCTAAGTATGCACCATTGCGAAAGTTCTTTGTGCTGAGACACCACGTGATGATCGGGTGTGATAGGCTCTAGGTTCAAATACAACAGGTACAAAATAGTTGCACACGCGTAATACTCAGGTTAAACTTGACGAGCCTAGCATATACAGATATGGCCTCGAAACACTGAGACCAAAAGGTCGAGCGTGAATCATATAGTAGATATGATCAACATAGTGATGTTCACCATTGGAAACTACTCCATCTCACGTGATGATCGGACATGGTTTAGTTGATTTGGATCACGTGATCACTTAGATGATTATAGGGATGTCTATCTAAGTGGGAGTTCTTAAGTAATATGATTAATTGAACTTAAATTTATCATGAACTTATTACCTGATAGTATTTTGCTTGTCTATGTTTGTTGTAGATAGATGGCTCGTGCTGTTGTTCCGTTGAATTTTAATGCGTTCCTTGAGAAAGCTAAGTTGAAAGATGATGTTAGCAATTACACGGATTGGGTCTGTAACTTGAGGATTATCCTCATTGCTGCACAGAAGAATTACGTCCTGAAAGCACCGCTGGGTGCCAGGCCTGCTGCAGGTGCAACTGACGATGTTAAGAATGTCTGGCAGGACAAAGCTGATGACTACTTGATAGTTCAGTGTGCCATGCTTTACGGCTTAGAACTGGGACTTCAACGATGTTTTGAATGTCATGGAGCATATGAGATGTTCCAGGAGTTGAATTTAATATTTTAAGAAAATGCCCGGATTGAGAGATATGAAGTCTCCAATAAGTTCTATAGCTGCAAGATGGAAGAGAATAGTTCTGTCAGTGAACATATGCTCAAAATGTCTGGGTATAACAATCACTTGATTCAACTGGGAGTTAATCTTTCTGATGATAGTGTCATTGATAGAATTCTTCAATCACTGCCACCAAGCTACAAGAGCTTCGTGATGAACTATAATATTCAAGGGATGGACAAGACTACTCCCGGGCTCTTCGTAATGCTAAAAGTTGCGGAGGTAGAAATCAAAAAGGACCATCAAGTGTTGATGGTCAATAAGACCACCAGTTTCAAGAAAAAGGGTAAAGGGAAGAAAAAGGGAACTTCAAGAAGAACGGCAAACAAGTTGCTGCTCAGGAGAAGAAACCCAAATCTGGACCTAAGCCCGAGACTGAGTGCTTCTACTGCAAGCAGACTGGTCACTGGAAGCAGAACTGCCCCAAGTATTTGGCGGATAAGAAGGATGGCAAGGTGAACAAAGGTATATGTGATATACATGTTATTGATGTGTACCTTACTAATGCTCGCAGTAGCACCTGGGTATTTGATACTGGTTCTGTTGCTAATATTTGCAACTCGAAACAGGGACTACGGATTAAGCGAGCATTGGCTAAGGACTAGGTGACGATGCGCGTGGGAAATGGTTCCAAAGTCGATGTGATCACGGTCGGCACGCTACCTCTACATCTACCTTCGGGATTAATTTTAGACCTAAATAATTGTTATTTGGTGCCAGAGTTAAGCATGAACATTATATCTGAATCTTGTTTGATGCGAGACGGTTATTCATTTAAATCAGAGAATAATGGTTGTTCTATTTATATGAGTAATATCTTTTATGGTCATGCACCCTTGAAGAGTGGTCTGTTTTTATTAAATCTCGATAGTAGTGATACACATATTCATAATGTTGAAGCCAAAAAATGCAGAGTTGATAATGATAGTGTAACTTATTTGTGGCACTGCCGTTTGGGTCATATTGGTGTAAAGCGCATGAAGAAACTCCATACTGATGACTTCTTGAATCACTTGATTATGAATCACTTGGTACTTGTGAACCGTGCCTCACGGGCAAGATGACTAAAACGCCGTTCTCCGGAACTATGGAGTGAGCAACAAACTTGTTGGAAATCATACATACTGATGTATGTGGTCCAATGAACATTGAAGCTCGCGGCGGGTTTCGTTATTTTCTCACCTTCACAGATGATTTAAGCAGATATGGATAAATCTACTTAATGAAACATAAGTCTGAAACATTCAAAAAGTTCAAAGAATTTCAGAGTGAAGTGGAAAATCATCGTAACAAGAAAATAAAGTTTCTACGATCTGATCGTGGAGGATAATATTTGAGTTACCAGTTTGATTTACATTTGAAACAATGCGGAATAGTTTCGTAACTCACGCCACCCGGAACACCACAACGTAATGGTGTGTCCGAACGTCGTAATCATACTTTACTAGATATGGTGCGATCTATGATGTCTCTTACTAATTTACCGCTATCGTTTTGGGGTTATGCTTTAGAGACGGCCGCATTCATGTTAAATAAGGCACCATCAAAATCCGTTGAGACGACGCCTTATGAACTATGGTTTGGCAAGAAACCAAAGTTATCGTTTTTTAAAGTTTGGGGTTGCGATGCTTATGTGAAGAAACTTCAACTAGATAAGCTCGAACCCAAAGCGGAGAAATGTGTCTTCATAGATACCCAAAGGAGACTATTGGGTACACGTTCTATCACAGATCTGAAGGCAAGACTTTTGTTGCTAAATTCAGATCCTTTCTAGAGAAGAAATTTCTCTCGAAAAAAGTGAGTGGGAGGAAACTATAACTTGATGAGGTAACTGCACCTGCTCCCTTATTGGAAAGTAGTTCATCACAGAAACCGGTTCCTGTGACAACTACACCAATTAGTGAGGAAGCTAATGATATTGATCATGAAACTTCAGATCATGTTAGTACCGAACCTCGTAGGTCAAGCAGAGTAAGATCCGCACCAGAGTGGTACCGTAATTCTATTCTGGAGGTCATGTTACTTGATCATGGCGAACCTACGAACTATGAGGAAGCGATGATGAGCCCAGATTCCGCAAAATGGCTTGAGGCCATTAAATCTAAGATGGGATCCATGTATGAGAACAAAGTATGGACTTTGGTTGACTTGCCCGATGATCGGCAAGCCGTCGAGAATAAATGGATCTTCAAGAAGAAGACTGACACTGATGGTAATGTTACTGTCTACAAAGCTCGACTTGTTGCAAAAGGTTTTCAACAAGTTTAAGGGGTTGACTACGATGAGACTTTCTCACCCGTAGCAATGCTTAAGTCTGTCCAATCATGTTAGCAATTGCCGCATTTTAAGATTATGAAATATGGTAAATGGATGTCAAAACTGCATTCCTGAATGGATTTCTAGAAGAAGAGTTGTATATGATACAACCTGAAGGTTTTGTCGATCCAAAAGGTGCTAACAAAGTGTGCAAGCTCCAGCGATCCATTTATGGACTGGTGCAAGCCTCTCGGAGTTGGAATAAATGCTTTGATAGTGTAATCAAAGCATATGGTTTTATACAGACTTTTGGAGAAGCCTGTATTTACAAGATAGTGAGTGGGAGCTCTGTAGCATTTCTGATATTATATGTAAACGACATATTATTAATTGGAAGTGATATAGATTTTCTGGATAAAATAAAAGGATACTTGAATAAAAGTTTTTCAATGAAAGACCTCGGTGAAGCTGCTTATATATTAGGCATCAAGATCTATAGAGATAGATCAAGCCGCTTAATTGGACTTTCACAAAGCACATACCTTGATAAAGGTTTGAAAAAGTTCAAAATGGATCAAGCAAAGAAAGGGTTCTTGCCTGTATTACAAGGTGTGAAGTTGAGTCGGACTCAATGCCCGACTATAGCAGAAGATAGAGAGAAAATGAAAGATGTTCCCTATGCTTCAGCCATAGGCTCTATCATGTATGCAATGCTATGTACCAGACCTGATGTATGCTTAGCAATAAGTTTAGCAGGGAGGTACCGAAGTAATCCAGGAGTGGATCACTGGACAGCGGCCAACAATATCCTGAAATACCTGAAAAGGACTAAGGATATGTTTCTTGTTTATGGAGGTGATAAAGAGCTAGTCGTAAATGGTTACGTCGATGCAAGCTTTGACACTGATCCGGACGATTCTAAATCACAAACCGGATACGTGCTTATATTGAACGGTGGAGCTGTAAGTTGGTGCGGTTTTAAACAAAGCGTCGTGGAAGGATCTACATGCGAAGCGGAGTACATGGCTGCTTCAGAAGCAGCAAATGAAGGAGTCTGGATGAAGGAGTTCATATCCGATCTAGGTGTCATACCTAGTGCATCGGGTCTAATGAAAATCTTTTGTGACAATACTGGTGCAATTGCCTTGGCAAAGGAATCTAGATTTCACAAGAGAACCAAGCACATCAAAAAACGCTTCAATTCCATCCAGGACCAAGTCCAGGTGGGAGACATAGAGATTTGCAAGATACATACGAATCTGATTGTTGCAGACCTGTTGACTAAGCCTCTTCCACGAGCAAAACATGATCAGCACCAAGGCTCCATGGGTGTTAGAATCATTACTGTGTAATCTAGATTATTGACTCTAGTGCAAGTGAGAGACTGAAGGAAATATGCCCTAGAGGCAATAATAAAGTTATTATTTATTTCCTTATATCATGATAAGTGTTTATTATTCATGCTAGAATTGTATTAACCGGAAACATAATACATGTGTGAATATATAGACAAACATAGTGTCACTAGTATGCCTCTACTTGACTAGCTCGTTAATCAAAGATGGTTGTGTTTCCTAACCATAGACACGAGTTGTCATTTGATTAACGAGATCACATCACTAGGAGAATGATGTGATTGACTTGACCCATTCCATTAGCTTAGCACTTGATCGTTTAGCATATTGCTATTGCTTTCTTCATGACTTATACATGTTCCTATGACTATGAGATTATGCAACTCCCGTTTACCGGAGGAACACTTTGTGTGCTACCAAACATCATAACGTAATTGGGTGATTATAAAGGAGCTCTACAGGTGTCTCCAAACGTACATATTGAGTTGGCGTATTTCGAGATTAGGATTTGTCACTCCGATTGTCGGAGAGGTATCTCTGGGCCCTCTCGGCAATGCACATCACTATAAGCCTTGCAAGCAAATGTAGCTAATGAGTTAGTTTCGGGATGATGCAATACATAAAGAGTAAAGAGACTTGCCGGTAACGAGATTGAACTAGGTATTGAGATAACGACGATCGAATCTCCGGCAAGTAACATACCGATGACAAAGGGAACAGCGTATGTTGTTATGCGGTTTGACCGATAAAGATCTTCGTAGAATATGTTGGAGCCAATATGGGCATCCAGGTTCCGCTATTGGTTATTGACCAGACAAATGTCTCGGTCATGTCTACATAGTTCTCGAACCCGTAGGGTCCGCACGCTTAACGTTCGTTGACGATATAGTATTATATGATTATGTATGTTGGTGACCAAATGTTGTTTGGAGTCCCGGATGAGGTCACGGACATGACGAGGAACTCCGGAATGGTTTGGAGATAAAGTTTAATATATGGGATAATGTTGTTTGGTCTCCGGAAGGGTTCCGAAATTCACCGGAAGGGGTTCCGGATGTTTCCCGAAATGTTTGGGTACGAGAACACGTTATTTGAGCCAAAGGGGATAGCCCACATGGTTTTTGGAAAGCGCAGAAGAAAGTTTTGCGGAGTCCAGGGGCCAGACGCCAGGGTCCCCGGCGTCTGGGTCCAGACGCCGGGAACCCTAGCGTCTGGCCCTGGAGTCCAAGAAGGACTCTTGCCTTTTGGGTGAAACCGACTTTGTGGAGGCTTTTACTCCAAGTTTCGACCGCAAGGCTCAATATATAAATAGAGGGGCAGGGCTAGCACCAAAGACACATCAAGAAACACCAAGCCGTGTGCGGGCAACCCCGTCCCCTCTAGATTATCCTCCGTCATAGTTTTCGTAGTGCTTAGGCGAAGCCCTGCGGAGATTATTATTCACCAACACCGTCACTACGCCGTCGTGCTGCCAGAACTCATCTACTACTTCGCCCGTCTTGCTGGATTGAGAAAGCGAGGACGTCATCGAGCTGAACGTGTGCTGAACGCGGAGGTGCCATACGTTCGATACTTGATCGGGGCGGATCGTGAAGGTGTACGACTACATCAACCGCGTTGATAAACGCTTCCGCTTAGCGATCTTCAAGGGTATGAAGATACACTCTCCCCTCTCGTTGCTATGCATCACCATGATTTTGCATGTGCGTAGGAATTTTTTTGAAATTACTACGTTCCCCAATACACTAGGTTGCGGTCAAGCGGATTCTCCGCTATGTCTGTCGCACTATGGATCTTGGCGTCACGCTTCATGCCTCCGCCGACACTGCCCTCACCGCCTACTTCGATGCAGACTGGGCGGGCTGCCCTGACACTCGTCGCTCCACCTCGGGCTATTGTGTTTACCTTGGACCCTCACTTATCTCGTGGTCGTCCAAGCGGCAGCCTACGGTCTCTCGTTCCAGTGCTGAGGCTGAGTATCGAGCGGTGGCCAACGCCGTCGCCGAATGTTCGTGGCTTCGCCAGCTGCTTCAGGAGCTTTCTTGCCCTATTGACCGTGCCACAGTGGTCTACTGCGACAACGTCTCGATGGTCTACCTCTCCGCTAACCCGGTGCATCATCGACGGACCAATCATATTGAGTTGGATATTCATTTTGTTCGAGAACAGGTGGCCCTTGACCATATTCGTGTTTTACACATCCCTAGTTCCCAACAATTTGCAAATATCATGACCAAGGGCTTGCCTATGACGTCATATGACGTCATTTGAGGAGTTCCGGTCCAGTCTTTGCGTCAGCTACGATGCCGCTTCGGCTGCGGGGGGTGTTGAGTATATGCGTTATGTGCATATTGTGTACTGGGCCCGCCTCCTAGTTCCTTGCATAGTTGAGGTCCGCGGCCCACCTTTATACATCATATATATGTGCCTATGCACGAAGAGCAATACATCGTGCATCATAATCTTACACTATCCATGAATATTAATCGCAGTTAAAGAAACTCTACCTCTGCTAGAAACTCTTTAACACCTTGACTGGAAGTATGAGATCGCAACTTCACTGCCACCTGGGTGCCGTCCTCTAGGAAGCCGTCGTAAACTTACCCGAAACCACCCCGCCCAAGCACTCGGTGGAAGTTGTTCGTTATCATCTCGAGCTCCTTGTATGTGAACCGAAGGCTCTCAAGTTTGAGCGAACCATCCTCACAAACACCATTCGACAGTGCGTAGCTCTTCGTCATCTCATTCTGGGGCTTCACAGAGTTGCTCATTGATCCTTCATAAAAATGATGGCGTGACTAAGGTTAGCAGTGTTAACTGATGTAGAAGAAGGCCAGAGAATTTTTGTGCTGATGCAAAAGCCCCACCTGGCTTTTTTTGTCTTAGAAAGCAAAAGAGTAGTACTAGTACCACAATTACTATCACTAGAATCACGGCTACAGAGACAGCAATGTAAATGGTCAGCTTGCTGTTCTTTGTAGTTTTAGCAGGCTGGCATGAATCACCATTGGAGCAAAGGTTTGGATTGTTCCCATATTTAACAAAAAATGAAATTAATACAATTAATGAAATTTATCAAGTAGTGTAGTGTTGTACCGAATGGGAAAATTTTACCTCAGACTCAGGGAGCCATCTTGAATTCTTTTGAGAACTCCCGAGGGGATTGATCCATTGAGCTTGTTGCCTAACAAATCTCTGTAAATAGAAATAGAATATTTATTTGAATGTTCAATGTAAATCATGGGAAGGGAACAATCAAAAATTTGGCAAAATGTGCTCAACTTGCAACACAGTCAGTGAAATCAACTGGGAAGACGAGTACTTCATAATATAGGATAAGGTCTCCCCTCCCTCGACGCTCCTGTGAGTGCCGCGGGGGGGGGGGGGGGGGATCCCTAGCGCCGCCGCGAGCAGCCCCCCTCCTCGCTCCTCCCTCCCCTCGCCGCCGCCTCGACGTACTGGCGGGCAAAGCCCGGCCAGTGCTGGCGGCGGCGGGGCTCTCTCCTTCCCCCGCTCGATCTGGTGGGCGCGGGCCTCCGGGTCGGGCGGCGGCGCGGCGTTTGCTAGGGGCGCGGCGGCAGCAGCCGGCGGCGGACTCGCGGGCTGTGGGGGGCGGTGTGAATTGGCTGCAGCGATGGTGGTGCATGGTGGGTTCCAGCGGCGTCGGTCGGCCAGATCTGGGCCCAGGCGGCGCGGGCCGAGGGCGGCGCGAGCTGCGGGCGTCCGCCCATGCCGTGGCCGCGGCTGGTGGTGGTGGAGGCGCAGCGACGGTGGTAGGTGGGCGTGTTGGTCGGGCTCCAGGCGTTCCACTGGCTGAACGACGGCGGCAGCGTAGATGGGCTCCCCAGTGAGTATTCTCGGCGATTGGCGGTGGTCCGTGGGGATCCTCCTTGCCGGTGGTCGGATCTGCGTAGGTGGCTTTGCGCGGGTCTGCGTCAGCCGCTGCGGTGGGGCGGCACAGGGTTGTGTCCGGTGGGGAGGTTGGCTGGAGGGATGGGCGGCGCCGACGTGCTTGGGCCACCCGTCACTGGCACAGGGGTGGGCCGGTCCAGATGCGTCCGCTCCCCCACCTCCCCCTTTCCCCGTCCGTGTGCGAGTCATCGCGGCTCCGACGACGTTCAAGGCGGGGAGTATGCTACGGTTCGTCAGTCGGGGGAGTCCCTGTGGCTCAAAGTTGATCTCTTTGGATGGTCTTGGGGGTGTCTGGATGCTGGGCGAAGGCCCTGGCGGTGGGAGGCACGACGTTCGTGTGCAGAACTTGTGCCTCGGGTGCGGGCGAGCGGCCATGGCCACGCGGGTGAGTGGTCGCTGGTGGTTCGTGGTGTTAGGATGCGTCAGAGGGGTGGGCGTGCCGGGGTTCATCACTTGCCCAATCTTGTATTGGCCGAGGGCGGCGGCGTCCGTGGACACCGTATCCTTCATGAAGGCTCCGTCGCGGTGCCCTTACTCCTTCAAGTTGCTCCGGGTGAAAACTCAATCTTTGGGATTGGATGGTGGCGGCTATCAGTGATCGTTCCCTTCTAGGAGGCACCATCTTGGAGTCCTTGTCCCGTCGTTTTCCGTCTCACCTCTCCTCGGAGACTTGAAGGTCTCCGTTGGCTCCAAGCGGTTCATCCTCGCGCATGTCTAGTTGCTTGGTAGTTGTTGGGGTGGTGTAGCGG
The DNA here is from genome assembly GCF_018294505.1 of Triticum aestivum. NCBI lineage: Eukaryota > Viridiplantae > Streptophyta > Magnoliopsida > Poales > Poaceae > Triticum > Triticum aestivum. The sequence continues at coordinate 595,208,897 of NC_057795.1, read as the reverse complement.
TGCTCGGCACCTTTGTATCTTGCCTTGGGTGTGTGTGTCGTGTGCGGTGGTGGTGTGAGTTTGTATCGTGTTGCTTGTGGATCGTGCTTTATATATAAAGCAGGGCGAAAGCCTTGTTCGGTAATCAAGTGGGAAAGGGCATCTAGAATTGAGCCTGTCAAGTTATTGTTTGATAGATCCCTGATATATATGAAACCAATATTCTAAAACAAATTAGCAAAAGAAAACTACAAACAAATCTTCTTCAAAAAAAACTGCAAAGAGCAAACAAAAACAAAATAGATCTAGAACTCTTCACATATAAGTATTGAACAGCCTTGAGAGTTGTGAAAGAAGACGATATATCACCAATGAGACCAGTGAAGGACAGGTTTCTGGAGAGAGCAAATAGCCAGCGGGTCGGCTTAACCGCACTATAGTCATCCGGAGTATATGATCTCGCTTTGTTCAGTAATTCGAACAATACCAAAAATCCAACTCGATGCCTAGACTCATCTGCTCCCAGTCAGAAAAAAAATCAAAATAAATATTAGAAAAATTCAAAAAATTCATATTTTTTTGTGTGGTAGGTAATTTGATGCGTAAGATCCGCTTCAAATTTCAGCTCATTTGGACATCTGAGCGGCTCTCAGCAAAAAAAAAAAAATCGGGTCAAAACAGTGCATGAACAGTAAACTTTTTTACAGATCCCGATTTTGTCTTTTTTGCCGAGAGCTACTCAAATGTCCAAATGAGATGAAATTTACAGTGGACCTCACGCATCAAATTATCTACCACATAAAAAAATGAATTTTTTTGAATTTTTCTAATATTTGTTTTGATTTTTTTTATCAACGTGGGTGCAGCTGGAGCAGAAATGCCGCACTCTACGGACTACTTACACGCTTACTATCCTTGGAGAGCTGGCAATGGCGTAGCTGCAGGTCAACCTATCCCAAGCCATGGTCATGGGAACGTAGGGGTCACCCATCCAGTTCTTTTTAGGCTGGTCATAGTGGGAGTAACTTAGCTAGTAACATAGCGCATTTCAATTTTTTTTTGCTTATGTGGCAAGTAGTTAATGAGAGGTGGTAACATAATATGTTACTGTAAGGCTGGTCATAGTGGGGAGTAACTTAGACTAGTAACATGTATATGTTACTAGGCTATGTTACTACCTTTATAGTGGGTAGTAACATATATGTACTGTCATGCATCACTTCATTTATTATTTCATAGACTCATTTAGCATTGGGAACCGCTAGGTGATGGTAACATATTATGTTACTCTACTTGTCTCTCTCCTCATTAACTATTTGACACATCATTATTTTTGTTTATGTGGCATCTATGTTACTACTTATGTTACTTCCACTATGACCAACCTAACATAGCGCTTCCCAAGACAAGATTAGTCTACAATTTAATAAATGAAGCCATATATGATACTACTATTATGTTAGTTTGCAATATGAAGATAGTAACTTAGACTAGTATCATATGCATGATACTAGTCTAAGCTACTCCCTACTATGACCAGCCTTAACATGATATTTCGTCTTGATAGCCGTGATCGTAGACACTGCAGTTAAGTAACAAGATAACGTTGGTTGAGCTTAATCATCAGCACGGTCACGTATGTAAAGTATATTATGCCGGTTAGAAAAGGAACTATCTGATCTAAAAATTGCCATTTGTGTAAGTCAAAGGGATTATCTTCATCTAACGGTTATGAATATCATCGCAGACATAACTATTTTCTAATCCTGGCAAAACAGAAGGTTAGTGAGAAATAATCTTTTGCATGACATACGTACCATCCCGGGAGTCTGCCAACATTGGTGTTTGGGATGACGGAGAACACCTCGACAGCGTTGAGGACCGGCGAGTGAATCGTAAAAAACATCGACACTGAAGGCTAAGGTTGCAGGAACCACACTTTTAGGGGTTTGTGCCAAAAACCATTAATTTTGGGCTTAATTTTCTCAAAAAACACTAGTCACCCAGTTTGCTCGTTTTGAGCTCGATTATGACAGGTGGGCCCCGCTGGATAGGGTGATTGTTGGAAATATGCCCTAGAGGCAATAATAAAAGTATTATTATTATATTTCCTTGTTCATGATAATTGTCTTTTATTCATGCTATAACTGTATTATCCGGAAATCGTAATACACGTGTGAATACATAGACCATAATATGTCCCTAGTGAGCCTCTAGTTGACTAGCTCGTTGTGATCAACAGATAGTCATGGTTTCCTGGCTATGGACATTGGATGTCGTTGATAACGGGATCACATCATTAGGAGAATGATGTGATGGACAAGACCCAATCCTAAGCATAGCACAAGGATCGTGTAGTTCATTTGCTAGAGCTTTGCCAATGTCAAGTATCTTTTCCTTAGACCATGAGATTGTGCAACTCCCGGATACCGTAGGAATGCTTTGGGTGTACCAAACGTCACAACGTAACTGGGTGGCTATAAAGGTGCATTACAGGTATCTCCGAAAGTGTCTGTTGGGTTGGCACGAATCGAGACTGGGATTTGTCACTCCGTGTAAACGGAGAGGTATCTCTGGGCCCACTCGGTAGGACATCATCAGATGCGCAATGTGACCAAGGAGTTGATCACGGGATGATGTGTTACGGAACGAGTAAAGTGACTTGCCGGTAACGAGATTGAACAAGGTATTGGATACCGACGATCGAATCTCGGGCAAGTAAAATACCGCTAGACAAAGGGAATTGTATACGGGATCGATTGAGTCCTTGACATCGTGGTTCATCCGATGAGATCATCGTGGAACATGTGGGAGCCAACATGGGTATCCAGATCCCGCTGTTGGTTATTGACCGGAGAACGTCTCGGTCATGTCTGCATGTCTCCCGAACCCGTAGGGTCTACACACTTAAGGTTCGATGACGCTAGGGTTATAAAGGAAGCTTGTATGTGGTTACCGAATGTTGTTCGGAGTCCCGGATGAGATCCCGGACGTCACGAGGAGTTCCGGAATGGTCCGGAGGTAAAGATTTATATATAGGAAGTCCTGTTTCGGCCATCGGGACAAGTTTCGGGGTCATCGGTATTGTACCGGGACCACCGGAAGGGTCCCGGGGGCCCACCGGGTGGGGCCACCTGCCCCGGGGGGCCACATGGGCTGTAGGGGGTGCGCCTTGGCCTACATGGGCCAAGGGCACCAGCCCCAAGAGGCCCATGCGCCTGGGGAAACCCTAAAGGAAGAGTCCCAGCAGGGGAAGGCACCTCCTAGGTGCCTTGGGGGGGGGGGGAGGACTCCTCCCCTGGCCGCCGCCCCCTTGGAGATTGGATCTCCTAGGGGCTGGCGCACCCCCCCCCTTGGGATCCCTATATATAGTGGGGTAGGAGGGCCTCCCAAACACACCTTATGCCTTTGGTGCAGCCCCTCCCTCTCTCCCAAGTTCTTCTCCTCTCCCGTGGTGCTTGGCGAAGCCCTGCGGGATTGCCACGCTCCTCCACCACCACCACGCCGTTGTGCTGCTGCTGGATGGAGTCTTCCTCAACCTCTCCCTCTCTCCTTGCTGGATCAAGGCGTGGGAGACGTCACCGGGCTGTACGTGTGTTGAACGCGGAGGTGCCGTCCGTTCGGCACTAGGATCATCGGTGATCTGAATCACGACGAGTACGACTCCACCAACCCCGTTCACTTGAACGCTTCCGCTTAGCGATCTACAAGGGTATGTAGATGCACTCTCCTTCTACTCGTTGCTGGTCTCTCCATAGATAGATCTTGGTGTTACGTAGGAAAATTTTTAAATTTCTGCTACGTTCCCCAACAGTGGTATCAGAGCCAGGTTTATTGCGTAGATTCTTTGCACGAGTAGAACACAAAGTAGTTGTGGGCGTTGATGTTGTTCAATATGCTTACCGTTACTAGTCCAATCTTGTTTCGACGGTATTGTGGGATGAAGCGGCCCGGACCGACCTTACACGTACTCTTACGTGAGACAGGTTGCACCGATTGACATGCACTTGGTGCATAAGGTGGCTAGCGGGTGCCAGTCTCTCCCACTTTAGTCGGAACGGATTCGATGAAAAGGGTCCTTATGAAGGGTAAATAGCAATTGGCATATCACGTTGTGGTTTTGCGTAGGTAAGAAACGTTCTTGCTAGAACCCATAGCAGCCACGTAAAACATGCAAACAACAATTAGAGGACGTCTAACTTGTTTTTGCAGGGTATGCTATGTGATGTGATATGGCCAAGAAGAATGTGATGAATGATATGTGATGTATGAGATTGATCATGTTCTTGTAATAGGATTCACGACTTGCATGTCGATGAGTATGACAACCGGCAGGAGCCATAGGAGTTGTCTTTATTTTTTTGTATGACCTGCGTGTCATTGAAGAACGCCATGTAAACTACTTTACTTTATTGCTAAACGCGTTAGTCATAGAAGTAGAAGTAGTCGTTGGCGTGACAACTTCATGAAGACACGATGATGGAGATCATGATGATGGAGATCATGGTGTCAAGCCGGTGACAAGATGATCATGGAGCCCCGAAGATGAAGATCAAAAGGAGCAAATGATATTGGCCATATCATGTCACTATTTGATTGCATGTGATGTTTATCATGTTTATGCATCTTGTTTACTTAGGACGACGGTAGTAAATAAGATGATCCCTTACAAAATTTCAAGAAGTGTTCTCCCCTAACTGTGCACCGTTGCTACAGTTCGTCGCTTCTAAGCACCACGTGATGATCGGGTGTGATGGATTCTTACGTTCACATACAACGGGTGTAAGACAGTTTTACACAGCGAAAACACTTAGGGTTAACTTGACGAGCCTAGCATGTGCAGACATGGCCTCGGAACACGGAGACCGAAAGGTCGAGCATGAGTCGTATAGTAGATACGATCAACATGAAGATGTTCACCGACGTTAACTAGTCCGTCTCACGTGATGATCGGACACGGCCTAGTTGACTCGGATCATGTAATCACTTAGATGACCAGAGGGATGTCTATCTGAGTGGGAGTTCATAAGATGAACTTAATTATCTTGAACATAGTCAAAAGACTCTTTGCAAATTATGTCGTAGCTCGCGCTATAGTTCTACTGTTTAGATATGTTCCTAGAGAAAATATAGTTGAAAGTTGACAGTAGCAATTATGCGATCAGTAGAAAGCTTATGTCCTTAATGCACTGCACAGTGAGCTGAACCCCAAACGTCGTTTGTGGATGTTTCGAACATCGAACATACACGTTTTGATAACTACGTGATAGTTCAGTTAAATGGTTTAAGTAGAGGCACCAAAGACGTTTTCGAAACGTCGCGGAACATATGAGATGTTTCGAGGGCTGAAATTGGGATTTCAGGGTCGTGCCCACGTCAAGAGGTATGAGACCTCCGGCGATTTTCTTAGCCTGCAAACTAAGGGAGAAAAGCTCAATCGTTGAGCTTGTGCTCAGATTGTCTGAGTGCAACAATCACTTGAATCGAGTGGGAGTTGATCTTCCAGACGAGATAGTGATGTTTCCCCAAAGTCATTGCCACCAAGCTGCTAGAGCTTCGTGATGAACTATAACATATCAGGGATAGATATGATGATCCTTGAAGTATTCGCGATGTTTGACACCGCGAAAGTAGAAATCAAGAAGGAGCATCAATTGTTGATGGTTGGTGAAACCACTAGTTTCAAGAAGGGCAAGGGAACAAAGGGATACTTCATGAAACGGCAAATCAGCTGCTGCTCTAGTAAAGAAACCCAAGGTTGAACCCAAACCCGAGACTAAGTGCTTCTGTAATAAGGGGAACAACCACTGGAGCAGGATTACCCTAGATACTTGGTAGATGAGAAGGTTGGCAAGGTCGATAGAAGTATATTGGATATACATTATGTTAATGTGTACTTTACTAGTACTCCTAGTAGCACCAGGGTATTAGATACCGGTTCGGTTGCTAAGTGTTAGTAACTCGAAACAAAAGCTACGGAATAAAACGGAGACTAGCTAAAGGTGAGCTGACGATACGTGTTGGAAGTGTTTCCAAGTTTGATGTGATCAAACATCGCACGCTCCCTCTACCATCAAGATGAGTATTAAACCTGAATGGTTTATTGAATCTCGATCGTAGTGATACACATTTTCATGCCAAAAGATATAAGATAGTAATGATAGTACCACTTACTTGTGGCACTGCCATGTAAGTCATAATGGTATAAAACGCATGAAGAAGCTCCATGTTGATGGATCTTTGGACTCACTCATTTTTGAAAAGTTTGAGACATGCGAACCATGTCTATTGGTATATATGCATGAAGAAGCTCCATGCAAATGGACCGTTCGGACTCACTTAATTTTTGAATCACTTGAGATATGCAAATCATACCACATAGGCAAGATGACTGAAAAGCCTCGGTTTCAATAAGATGGAACAAGATAGCAACTTGTTGGAAGTAACACATTTTGATGTGTGCAGTCCAATGAGTGCTGAGGCATGCAGTGAATATCGTTATGTTCTTACTTCACAAATGATTCGAGTAGATGTTGAGAATATTTACTTGATGAAACACAAGTCTGAATTATTGAATGGTTCAAGTAATTTCAGGGTGAAGTAGAAGATCATTGCGACAAGAGGATAAAATGTCTATGATATGATCATAGAGATGAATATCTGAGTTACGAGTTTTGGCACACAATTAAGACATTGTGGAAATTGTTTCACAATTAATACCGCCTGGAACACCATAATGTGATGGTGTGTCCGAACATTATAGTTGCACCCTATTGGATATGGTGCGTACCATGATTTCTCTTATCGAATTACCACTATCGTTCATGGGTTAGGCATTAGAGACAACCACATTCACTTTAAATAGGGCACCACGTAATTCCGATGAGATGACACCGTATGAATTATGGTTTAGAGAAACCTAAGTTGTCGTTTCTTAAAGGTTTGTGGCTGCGACGCTTATGTGAAAAAGTTTCAGGATTAAGCTCGAACCCAAAGCGGATAAAATGCATCTTCATAGGACACCCAAAATAGTTGGGTATACCTCCTAATTCAGATCCGAAAGCAATATGGATTGTTTCTAGAATCGGGTCCTTTCTCGAGGAAAAGTTTCTCTCGAAAGAGTTGAGTGGGAGGATGGTGGAGACTTGATGAGGTTATTGAACCGTCTCTTCAACTAGTGTGTGGCAGGGCACAGGAAGTTGTTCCTGTGGCACCTACACCAATTGAAGTGGAAGCTTATGATATTGATCATGAAACTTTGGATCAAGTCACTACCAAACCTCGTAGGACGACAAGGACACGTACTACTTCGGAGTGGTAAGGTGATCCTGTCTTGAAAGTCATGTTGCTGGACAACAATGAACCTACGAGCTATGGAGAAGCGATGGTGGGCCCGAATTCCGACAAATGGTTAGAAGCCATGAAATCCGAGATAGTATCCATATATCAGAACAAAGCATGGACTTTGATGGACTTGCCCGATGATCGGCAATCCATTAAGATAAATGGATCTTTTAAGAAGAAGACGGACGTGGATGGTAATGTCACCATCTATGAAGCTTGACTTGTGGCGAAAAGTTTTTTTTTCACAAGTTCAAGGAGTTGACTACGATGAGATTTTCTCATCCGTAGCGATGCTTAAAGTCCGTCGGATTCATGTTAGCATTAGCTGTATTTATGAAATCTGGCAGATGGATGTCAAAACGAGTTTCCTTACCAGTTTTCGTGAGGAAAGGTTGTATGTAATACAATCAGAAAGTTTTTGTCGATCCTAAGGATGCTAAAAGGTATGCTAGCTCCAGCGATCCTTCTAAGGACTGGAGTGAGCATCTCGGAGTTGGAATGTATGCTTTGATGATGATCAAAGATTTTGGTGTATACAAAGTTTATGAGAAACTTGTATTTCCAAAGAAGTGAGTGGGAGCACTATAGAATTTCTGATGAGTATATGTTGATCAGAAATGATGTAGAATTTCTAGAAAGCATATAGGGTTATTTGAAAGGTGTTTTTCAATAGAAAACCTGGATTAAGCTACTTGAACATTGAGCATCAAGATCTATAAGGATAGATCAAAATGCTTAATAATACTTTCAAATGAGCACATACCTTGACATGATCTTGAAGGTGTTCAAGATGGACCAGTCAAAGAAGGAGTTCTTGCCTGAGTTGTAAGGTACGAAGTTAAGACTTAAAGCTCGACCACGGCAGAATAGAGAGAAAGGACGAAGGTCGTCCCCTATGCTTAAGACGTAGGCTCTTCAGTATGCTATGCTGTGTACCGCACCTGAAGTGTGCCTTGCCATGAGTCAGTCAAGGGGTACAAGAGTGATCCAAGAATGGCTCACAGGACAGCGGTCAAAGTTATCCTTAGTAACTAGTGGACTAAGGAATTTTCTCGATTATGGAGGTGGTAAAAGAGTTCGTCGTAAAGGTTACGACGATGCAAGCTTGACACCTATCCGGATAGCTCTGAGTAGAGAGACCGGATACATATAATGGAGCAATAATTTAGAATAGCTCCAAGTAGAACAGTTGTTTGGAATAGCTCCAAATAGAGCGTGGTAGCTGCATCTAGGAGATGACATAGAGATTTGTAAAGCACACACGGATCTGAAAGGTTCAGACCCGTTGACTAAAACCTCTCTCACAAGCAACATGATCAAACATAAAACTCATTGAGTGTTAATCACATAGTGATGTGAACTAGACTACTGACTCTAGTAAACTCTTGGGTATTAGTCACATGGCGATGTGACCTGTGAGTGTTAATCACATGGCGATGTGAACTAGATTATTGACTCTAGTGCAAGTGGGAGACTGTTGGAAATATGCCCTAGAGGCAATAATAAAAGTATTATTATTATATTTCCTTGTTCATGATAATTGTCTTTTATTCATGCTATAACTGTATTATCCGGAAATCGTAATACACGTGTGAATACATAGACCACAATATGTCCCTAGTGAGCCTCTAGTTGACTAGCTCGTTGTGATCAACAGATAGTCATGGTTTCCTGGCTATGGACATTGGATGTCGTTGATAACGGGATCACATCATTAGGAGAATGATGTGATGGACAAGACCCAATCCTAAGCATAGCACAAAGATCGTGTAGTTCATTTGCTAGAGCTTTGCCAATGTCAAGTATCTTTTCCTTAGACCATGAGATTGTGCAACTCCCGGATACCGTAGGAATGCTTTGGGTGTACCAAACGTCACAACGTAACTGGGTGGCTATAAAGGTGCATTACAGGTATCTCCGAAAGTGTCTGTTGGTTGGCACGAATCGAGACTGGGATTTGTCACTCCGTGTAAACGGAGAGGTATCTCTGGGCCCACTCGGTAGGACATCATCATATGCGCAATGTGACCAAGGAGTTGATCACGGGATGATGTGTTACGGAACGAGTAAAGTGACTTGCCGGTAACGAGATTGAACAAGGTATTGGATACCGACGATCGAATCTCGGGCAAGTAAAATACCGCTAGACAAAGGGAATTGTATACGGGATCGATTGAGTCCTTGACATCGTGGTTCATCCGATGAGATCATCGTGGAACATGTGGGAGCCAACATGGGTATCCAGATCCCGCTGTTGGTTATTGACCGGAGAACGTCTCGGTCATGTCTGCATGTCTCCCGAACCCGTAGGGTCTACACACTTAAGGTTCGATGACGCTAGGGTTATAAAGGAAGCTTGTATGTGGTTACCGAATGTTGTTCGGAGTCCCGGATGAGATCCCGGACGTCACGAGGAGTTCCGGAATGGTCCGGAGGTAAAGATTTATATATAGGAAGTCCTGTTTCGGCCATCGGGACAAGTTTCGGGGTCATCGGTATTGTACCGGGACCACCGGAAGGGTCCCGGGGGCCCACCGGGTGGGGCCACCTGCCCCGGGGGGCCACATGGGCTGTAGGGGGTGCGCCTTGGCCTACATGGGCCAAGGGCACCAGCCCCAAGAGGCCCATGCGCCTGGGGAAACCCTAAAGGAAGAGTCCCAGCAGGGGAAGGCACCTCCTAGGTGCCTTGGGGGGGGAGGACTCCTCCCCTGGCCGCCGCCCCCTTGGAGATTGGATCTCCTAGGGGCTGGCGCACCCCCCCCTTGGGATCCCTATATATAGTGGGGTAGGAGGGCCTCCCAAACACACCTTATGCCTTTGGTGCAGCCCCTCCCTCTCTCCCAAGTTCTTCTCCTCTCCCGTGGTGCTTGGCGAAGCCCTGCGGGATTGCCACGCTCCTCCACCACCACCACGCCGTTGTGCTGCTGCTGGATGGAGTCTTCCTCAACCTCTCCCTCTCTCCTTGCTGGATCAAGGCGTGGGAGACGTCACCGGGCTGTACGTGTGTTGAACGCGGAGGTGCCGTCCGTTCGGCACTATGATCATCGGTGATCTGAATCACGACGAGTACGACTCCACCAACCCCGTTCACTTGAACGCTTCCGCTTAGCGATCTACAAGGGTATGTAGATGCACTCTCCTTCTACTCGTTGCTGGTCTCTCCATAGATAGATCTTGGTGTTACGTAGGAAAATTTTTGAATTTCTGCTACGTTCCCCAACAGTGATGTGGCATGAAATAATGGGTTGCAAATAGACAAAATAACACGGACTAAATTGTAAAAAACTAAAAGAGGAGAAGGACATCTTTCACGTCGCCCCGGCACAACCTCCGTCGTGGCCTCCCTCCGACAGACCATTGGCGGCGCAACCACTGCCGCGGCCTTCCTCCAGCAAACCAACGGCGACACATCTACCTCCGCGGCTTCCCTCTGGCGGTGTAACCACTTGGATGTGTCGCCCCTGGTATTCCCGCCATGGCCGCCGCCTCCAACAGCCATTGGCACCACCGCCAGCAGGCCTCTTCTTCTCCCCTGACCTTCTCGCTGCTTGTGTCGCCGGAGGACGCAGCAGCATGAGCCGCCCCCCCAAATCCTCGCTGACTCGCTGGTCTTCGCTGCCTCGTCCCGCAGCCGGATCGAGCTCCGCCGCCCGCCGCCGGATCGAGTTCCGCTGCCGCCAGAAACAATGAGATCCGGCGGGCATCATCGAAGTCGGGCCGCTCCTGCATCCACCTCGTTCGCCTGAGGAACACCGCCTCAGCCTCACCTGTGCCGAGCTCCGCCACGGCCATGCCACTGGTAAGCAAGGTTCGCCACGGTTTCGTCCGGCGACGTCCCCCCCCCCCCCCCCCCCCGGTGCTCCACCTCCACCTCGTCGGCTCCCAGGGGCCTTGCCCATCCCGAGCCACGCCGCATCTCTTGTGCCCTACCGCCAGTGGCGGATTCAACACTAGGTGTTCAAAAAAAATTCACCCTAATATAGAAGCCAATTGGTTCATGAGAATACAGGCACAAATTGTTCAAAATACCAACAATATCTCAAAAGATAAAAAATTACAAAATATATTTTTTCTCTTTTTCGCAACTTCAGAGTTGGATGGGGACCATTCTCCTCCTCGGGGTCGGCGACTGCTGCGGTCGTCACGACGCTCAGCCCCACCCTCTGAGCACCACATTCCCGTTGCTCCTCCCCACCGGCGGCCGCGAACACGGCACTGCGGGGCTTGCCCATATCCTCCACAGAAACCATGGGGGCTCCGGCCCCGCTGCCTCCCTTGCCTGACCGTGGCTCACCATCGGTAGAGGGTCACGCTGCCTCCCTTGCTTGTCCGTGGTGTTGAATCGTGTGAATGCATGTATATTACTTTTTGTGTAACTCAATATAAGACTTTCTTGACACTGACTGTCATAGACTCTAAAAATGTCTTATAAAAAGTTACAAAGGCAGTATATTATTCCATTGGAATTGTAACTGCTGCACCCTATTCTTATTTTGTAGCTAGCTCTCCCACATCTCCTACTTCCACTCAGCTAATAGCTTACTATAGAGATTAGTTGAGCATCGAGAGTTGCTCATCGTATATGCAATGGAATTGATCGTGTTGTATCTCCAACTCTTTTTTAATCTCTACATGTGTCTCTCTCACTCTATACATGCGGGGAAGAAAAGTTGGATGCATGAGTCTCTTTCTCTCGTCCCGTACGAGCTTGCGTGGAGAAGTAGGGGCTGCTCCTGAAGACATGAACTGGGCCTATTGGGCTTATATATGCCTATTTGGTTTTTTGCAGGATCATTTTGCAAAACAAAATTTTATCGGGATGTAATTGGCTTTTTTATTTGCCACATCACCCTGTCTAGCGGGTCCACCTGTCATAATCGAGTTTAAAACGAGCAAACTGGGCAACTAGTGTTTTTGTAAAAAATTAAGCCTCAAATTAATGGTTTTTGGCAAAAAAAACGTAGAAGTGTGGTTTGAGGAACCCTAGCCTTTAATGTCGATGTTTTTTACAATTCACTCATTGAGGTGGCAGTGATGTTGACGGACATACTGTATTTGCTCTGCTGAAATGGGAGTCTGTTGTAGGTGGCGCCGGTGTAGAGGTAGCGCGGCGTGAAGCCGCCACTCCCGTTCGAATACAACTGCTGGCCGTTGAGGCTGGCGTAGAACAGTCGCACTGTGTTGCTAGGGAGGAGCTGCAGCTCGGAGAAGTGCAGGATGAGGAAATATCCCGGAGATGGGATGTGGAGCTGAGACTCAAAGTCCCAGGAGAGCTCCATGTTATCAGAGCCGTTCCGTGGGCTGATCGCCATCTGCATCACTGCTGTGGGCACCTCGAAGGGGACATGCTTTTTATTCTGCGCCTTCTTCAAGGTGAGTTAATTGCAAGGAAGTACCACATTTAAGGCAGTTGTAACGGATCAGTAACACTATTCAGATTTTTTGCAAGTCAGTACCATATTTGAGGCTAATCGTTGCACGAGCTAAACGCCGTATCTGACCACACGGCCCACCTGTCAGGTGACACGTGGCATATTGTTTTTGCAGATAAGACCCCGCCTTGCACTTAATGACGCAAATGCCCCCTCGATGTTAAAAAAAGAACTGCGCGCGCCGGGGATTGGAACCCTTGCCGTCGCGGTTTTTACGGAGAGGCCCTGCCACTACGCTAGCCCATGTTGGCTGTTATACCAGTATAGTAGCTTCATATATTATGTGACCTTTAAATAAATGCCTGCGCCTGCAACTGAAAGAAAGAACGCGCCAGCCACTGCAGTAGAAAGATGCCCGCGTCAGGCTAGTGGCATTCTTACATTTATCTAGTTTGACACGTCCTGGTTTTTTTTTTGAACGAACGTCCTGGTCTTTTTTCATTTTTAATTATGTTTTTTGTTTCGAATTTCTTTTTTACATAGGTTTAGTATGCAATATTTTTTGTAAATACAAACTAAACATTATTATATCAATAAACACTGAACATTCTTGTATAATGTACGATGAACAATTTTGTTATACACACTGAACATAAATATACGATGAACTTTCTAAAAAAATGCATAAATTCCTTTTGTTGTATGTGTTTTTTTGTTTCTGATTTCTTTTATCTTTTCCAGATCTTTGGTATTCTTCGGATGAAGTCTCTGCACGGCTGGGGGTTGCCTCGGCTCGGTCATGAAGTCTCTGCACGCATGGAGCAACAAACGCTTTGGTAATATCCTCCGAAAGCTTACCGAATTGCGTGCTGAACTGAATCATCTTCTAGGTAGTGGGGAAGACAAAGTTGACGTACATAAGGTCAATGATCAGCTTAACGAACTTCTGTATAAAGAGGAGATGCTATGGCTTCAGAGATCTCATATAAACTGGCTAAAGGAGGGTGTCGGTGTCAAAACCGGCGGATCTCGGGTAGGGGGTCCCGAACTGTGCGTCTAGGCGGATGGTAACAGGAGACAAGGGACACGATGTTTTTACCCAGATTCGGGCCCTCTCGATGGAGGTAAAACCCTACTCCTGCTTGATTAATATTGATGATATGGGTAGTACAAGAGTAGATCTACCACGAGATCAGAGAGGCTAAACCCTAGAAGCTCGCCTATGGTATGATTGTTGTTCGTCCTATGGACTAAACCTCTCCGGTTTATATAGACACTGAAGAGGGCTAGGGTAACACAGAGTCGGGTACAATGGAAGGAGATCTACATATCGTATCGCCAAGCCTGCCTTCCACGCCAAGAAAAGTCCCATCCAGACACGGGACAAAGTCTTCAATCTTGTATCTCCATAGTCCGGGAGTCCGGCTAAAGTTCATAGTCCGGCCATCCGGACACCCCCTAATCCAGAACTCCCCCAGTAGCCCCCGAACCAGGCTTCAATGACGATGAGTCCGGCGCGCAGATTTGTCTTCGGCATTGCAAGGCGGGTTCTTCTCCAAATCCCATATACCTGTCGAATAGTGTCCGGCTTCCGATGAATATTGCGCTCCTTGGCTTCTGCGCCCAATAATGACCATCTTCCACGTGTCAAAAGGATGCGAAAAGACATGGTGTTTTTTCATTTACCCCCCTAGCTGTGAAAATGGGCCGCCTATAAAAGAGGCGGGGACTTAGATCCGAATCACACCATCTTCCCTCCACGAGCATTCATCGGAGCGCATTCGACAAAGATCCATTCCATCATGGTCGGTTGACGCAGCTCCTCCTCTCGCCCCCCAGCCCGCAGCCTAGAGATTGGGAGAGGTGTTCCATCCCGCACGGCGAGCTAGTAGCGCTCCAAGCCAAGGGGCTTCTCCCCCCAGCTTACATGGTCCCAGTTCGAGCCGGATTGCCACTTATAATGGCGGAGAGCAAGCGGAGAGCGTCCCCAATCCCTCCAAAGGAGAGCGGGTATGCCTTGTCCCTTATTTAATAAGAGGGCTCGGATTTCCAGTTTATCCGTTTCTCCGAGGGCTCCTGGAGTTCTATGGTCTCCAGTTACACAACCTTACGCCTGCCTCCATATTGCATATTGCGGGCTTCGTAGCCCGTTGCGAGCTATTTTTGGGCATCAAGGCCCATTTCGCGCTGTGGAAGAAGTTGTTCTGCCTCGTGCCCCATTCTCAGGAGGGGTCGATATATCAAGTGGGCGGAGTCGAACTATGGCGCATCGCCGGGACCGGATATCTATCCGGAACCCCAAAGAAGGCGTCCGAAGACTGGCCTTCAGAATGGTTTTATATAGAAGACGTCCCTCTGCCGGACCCTGTACGGATCGACCTCCCTAAGTTTGATAATGCTCCCTTGAAGAAATGCCTGAGCTGGCGCCCACGGAGCCCTCAGAAGGAAAATGACAGGGACAGCATTTACCTGATGAGCCGGATAAGGTTGTTAGCTCATTCCGGACTGACCATGATCGATGTCATGGCCATATGCATTACGCGGGGGGTGCAGCCGCTTCAATACCGAGGCCACCCCATGTGGGATTTCAACGGGGAGGACGACGCCACCCGGTGCAGCCGTAAGGGGCCGGATTCGGCTGCCACTCTAACGAAGATCTTGTCCGCTTTGTACAAGGGAGAAGAGGAGGAATTCCTCCGTGTCAACCCACGGGGCGGATTTTCTATGTACAATCCTCGAAGCTGGGTAAGCGAACACGTTCACTTGCCCATCCGTTTTATATTCCCATAGTTAAGTACTTAGTCTAGCAATTTCAACGCCGGAGGTACGCCAGACTGTAAAGGAGATAAACAGCCCTCCTCCACAACCCGAGGACCCGGAACGGTCCCTCGACCCGGACTCCCATGAGGACCCAGACTTATGTGTGGAGCTGATTGATGGGGCGTTTCATCAATTGAGTAAGGACAACACCTTAGTGGCCATTACGGTCGATTATCCCGGACTACTTCCAGCCTCAAAGGTAACTGAGATCGAAGTCCCAGTACTTTCAAGAGGATCCATCCGTGCTTATTTTTTATCACCGTATACCAATGGCATTTTTTGCAGGGGAAATCCTTGAGGCGGAGGGCCGAGCCCGCGGCGGCTAGCCAACAAGGGCCATCGAGGCTCAGCGGGCTAAAAAGAAGTGCGAACCGGATCGAGACACCGACGCAACGGTACGACGTGTAACTTTAATGCCCAGGGTTTGTGCCCTCAAGGCATACTAACGCTCATGCTTACATTAGGAAGAAGAGCGCCCGCCAGACTATATCCACCGGCCAGGATTCAAGGCCGGGTCCGGAAGCGGAGGCGAACACGGGGCGTGTACTGGACGCTCCTCCGACAGAGGATGCGGATGGGCTGTCTGCCACCAATTCCGAGGTGGAGAGTGCCATGAACCACAGGCGTCGCCAGACTGTTCTTTGTGACGCTTGTTTTTCCCAAGAGGCGTTGGACGCTTTTATTACGGGAGACGCGTACCTCCATGCCGCTCAAAATGGTCTAGCCAGAGCCACAGAACATTATGTAAAAGACATACGGGTGAGAAAATTTGATGGTTACATATGTCAGTAGCCCCCGAGACTTGAAACAGTTAGAATGACTGATTTAAGGATCATTTGTTATGCAGGATCTTACAGAAAAGAATACCCGACTGTCCCAGGAGCTGGAAGAGTGCAAAGCCCAACTTGAGGCCGCACTGGCCGCAACAGGGAAGGCCAAAGAGACCCCCTCTAGTAATATACGCTTCGAAAGATAAGTATGTAGTGAAGTGCGGCATGTGTGCAATTCTGACAATAACAGTGCAGATGGCGCCGGAGTGGATCCGGACAAGCAACAACTCTTGCGCCAGTTAAAGGCCGGCGAGAGCTTACTTACAAGGGTGAGGCAAGAGAAGAACAAGCTTCAAGATGCCAACACCCAGCTGGGCGAGGAACTAAAGGATGTTCGTGCTTAGCTGTCGGACTCCATGAAGGAGAATCGGTGGCTTCGATGTGGCATTTTTAGTAAGTGCTTGAACGAACTTATGAAAAGAAGAGTTCGGCGAGGAAGTCGAATTGACAACATTATGTCTGTAGGTATGCTGACAGGTCGACCTGCGGAGGAAATGCCTGGTTCTACGAGTGACCTTCTTCCCGAGCTCTCACAACTGCACGAACGAGTTTGGCAGGTGATGCAAGGTGTCGCCCAGTCCTTGTGGCCATCCGTCTCCGTGCCCGAAGGCCTTGGAGAGCTTGTAGAGAAGCTGAAGGGAGCGCGGCGGCGCTTCCGATTATGGAAGATATCGGCCTGCCGTCAAGGCGCCCGGGAAGCCTGGGCCATGGTGAAGACGCGGTACACGAAGGCTGGCCCAAACCACATGGCCGAGGTTGGACCTGTGGAGCCCGATGGGAAGGAGATCCCTGTCAGTTTAGTGTATGGCCAAGTAGAGTTGGCTGCAAAATATTCCCAACAGGACTGTAAACTAGACAGCCTGTTGGATGGTATTGAAGAGGAATATACCCAATCAATTGACTATGTAATTTAAAATGACATGTAAAATGCCTTCTAGCCGGATTGTAGATCGTTTATCATAGCGGACCTTTTCGCTTCAACCTCGGGACCCGATAGTCCGGAGTGTGTCCAAATACTCTCTCGGTTATGTAAGAACCAGGGCATGCGTGGAGACTAGGCGTAGGGGTCATTAGTGCTTTAGCAGACAAGTGCCCAACTAGTTATGTTATATTACATGGTTAGTAAGAAACATCTTCCAGGGAGAATAGTTCCTTTAGGGGTTCCTTTCCCTGGGAGGCATGCCCTAAAGTGCATGTCCGAACTGCGAAAAAAGCAGGAAAGCATCCGGGGGTGGATAAATAATCAAGGTAAAAACATCTTTCAGTTCACCGACCGAATATTCCCTTAAGAACGCTAGCTTTCGGCTTCACCCAGTCTGAGGTACACATCCGGCTGACCCGACAGTAACAATCATAGAGGTGCTCCCTTTACCACCTAGCCAAACAATCGAGAACGTAGGGGTAAGCACAGGAGCCAGGCAACCCAGCTTGGCCAAAACTTAAGTCATATCGATGCATATAATGGTGAATAAAAGGGACATGCGGAAGTGTGATGCACGTCTTGGGCACGGGGCCCATATAAATAAGCTTCTGTTGAAGAAGCCCCCAAGTATAATGAGCGCGGATAGTGCGTCAATTGTGTGCGAATGAGGCGCGAATGAGCCCTTAAAAGGTTGTAAGAGAAAAGGAGGGAGAAGGAGAGAAATATAAGATAGGTAATGTGTAAAAAATAGACAGAGGAAGGAGACGAACATAGAGTCCAGCGCTAGGCGTAGAATCTTCGTAGGCGCGCGGGGTTCCATGGGTTCGGCACGAGTCGGTTATCCGATGAATTTCGCAGACGGTACACTCCACCAGTCAGGACTTGGTCGATTATGAAGGGACCTTCCCATTTGGGCTTGAGTTTGTCCTTTTTCTTGTCCGGCAGGCGTAGAACTAATTCGCCAACATTGTATGTTTTGGCCCGTACTTCTCTGCTTTGATATCTTCGAGCCTGCTGTTGATAGAATGCGGAACGGGCTTTTGCCACGTCGCGCTCCTCCTCCAATGCGTCCAAACTGTCCTACCGATCGAGATCGCTTCTCTTTCTTCGTACATGCGCACGCGAGGTGAGTCATGAATTATGTCGCAGGGCAGAACTGCCTCTGCGCCGTATACCATAAAAAATGGTGTGAATCCGGTAGTGCGGTTCGGCGTGGTCCGCAGCCCCTAGAGTACGGAGTCGAGCTCCTCTACCCAGTGCGTGTTAGATTCCTTGAGGGACCGCACTAGTCTGGGTTTGATGCCACTCATGATTAGACCATTTGCCCGCTCGACTTGACCGTTAGTTTGTGGGTGATAGACTGAAGCGTAGTCGAGCTTGATGCCCATGTTTTCGCACCAGAGTTTTACCTCGTCGGCCGTAAATTTCGTGTCGTTATCAGTGATGATGCTGTGGGGGACACCGTAACGGTGTACGACCCCTGATATGAAGTTTATCACTGGTCCAGATTCAGCCGTCTTGATAGGCTTGGCCTCTATCCATTTGGTGAATTTGTCAACCATGACCAATAAGTATTTTTGCATGTGGGTTTCCCCTTTAAGGGGTCCAACCATGTCAAGCCCCCAGACCGCGAAGGGCCAGGTGATGGCTATAGTTCGGAGGGCAGTGGGTGCCATATTGTGACGACCGGTTTTCTGGGTATTAATTTCCAGAAAATGACCCTTGTGCTCACCAGCCCCAGGATTACTGTTAGCTGACGAGGCACCGACTTGATACAGAAATCCCAAGCAAAATACAAAATATGCAGTAGAAGACCATTCTGGTCTGTGAGTACAACATATGGTTTCTAGTCGTTGAAGGCGGAAGCGGTTTGTGGATCATCAGCGTCTATGGGACTCCATTTCCCACAGGAACAGCTGACCAGCTTAACTCCTATCTTCGCGAGGCTTCTATCACCATTGCGTAGGTTCCGGGGCTGTCATCGAAACACTCCTCTCCACGCAAGAAATCTGGCCAAGACAATAGCCAGGGACAAGCCAGTGAGTACTTTGAATGTACTCGCAAACATTATGAACACAGGTATAATGTAACAATTGACAAACATGCTCAAAAAAATATTCTGTGATCACAACGGCAGTCATAAAAATAAAATCCTTGATGCATGCAAGCAGGTTATTAATATGTAACAATGAATACGTAATGATAGAGTAGGAATAAAATGCACCATTCGGATGTCTGAAGCGACATCTCGAATTGATGGTAAAAAAACAAACATGCCTCAGTCCGGTGTCTGAGTGACACCACATAAAGGGCTTATAAGTAAAACAAATAACAAGCATGCCACAGTCGGGCGTCTCAGCGACACCACATAAAGGGCTTATAAGGTAAATAAATAACAAGCATGCCACAGTCGGGCGTCTCAGCGACACCACATAAAGGGCTTATAAAGTAAATAAATAACAAACATGCCACAGTCGGGCGTCTCAGCGACTCCACATAAAGGGCTTATAAAGTAAATAAATAACAAGCATGCCACAGTCGGGCGTCTCAGCGACACCACATAAAGGGCTTATAAGGTAAATAAAGAACAAACATGCCACAGTCGGGCGTCTCAGCGACACCACATAAAGGGCTTATAAATAATCATAGTGAATATCCAGGAGGTAGAACCATCCCAGGGATATTTGATAATGCCAATAATATAACGGGTTAGTCCACAACAAAATAATAATCATAATCATCACAAGTCTCAAGTCGTGATCCCAATTCTGGTTTAATAGTTTCTCCTCCGAAGACCGACACTTGACCCATCCCAGACTGTAATCCTTAACCATGGACACGGCTATTCGAATAGGTTTAATCTCTGCAAAGAGTGTACTCTTTACCCACGAGTAACGGATTCCTTTAGTCCATCGGGACTAATTCCGTCTACGGCCTTTTGGTTGAAAACACACCTAACTTGCACACACCAGCTTAACTTACCGGTGTCTGGAATCACCCACGACACTTGTTAAGCAAAACTCTAAGTGGGGAGGCTACAACCTCACGTAGCATGGGATCAAATTTATATCGCACGCTCTAAGGGGTGGCCTCCCCTCTCGGTCTCAACCGGAAACACCCATGCCCCCGGACCAGGTGGCCTGCCTACCAGCTACAACTAGTATCTTCCACCATGGCCTCTCTGTATGGTTTGTGCTAGAAAGGGGTTGACGACTTACTGAACCGTACTCTACTTGTTGTAGAGACAAGTGGTAGTATGAAACAAGTATGGGGGTTACTAGAACAAGCCTCGATCTATGGTCGACTCAGGAGGTTTTAAGTATTCCCTGCATGATTAGCATAACGAATATAATTCATCCAACAGACAGAATCACCACTCATCATACCCCTCATGCCATGACGGACACACTCGTCTCGACGAGGAACTAGGGACAAGCTCGGGTCTACCCAAGACAGAGACTTTCCCATTTTCCTTCCGGTAGGCACAAAAGGCATACGAGGATGATCATTATCACAAGCATGTCCATTTCCAACATCAAGGAAATTTCCAATAAGCATTCATGCAAATGATCATATCACCACATAAAATAACGAGTTCTACGTATTGAGGTGGTGTCATGATCGTGTCAAACAACGCATGCAAAATATTATGCCAGGGTTCAGAATGCTTGCCTTCAAGGTGTGGAAAGCCAGCGTGCACTCCAAAACTTTTGAAAGCTTTCTCCTCTCTCCAAAAATCCTATTTAAAATATTTTTGAATTAACACACAATTTCAAAACAGCACAAAAAAGTTGTTTGATTTTTTTTCAAATAAATCTTAAAATAAACTATATTAAATTTGAGAGAGGTAGGAAAAAGAATCAATTCATTTGGAGTTATCATTAAAAAGTTATAGGCAGTCAAAGTTGTGGTCAAAATCTGTTTTAAAAAGAAAATAAAACAGAAAAAGGAAAAACGATTCGAACTGACCACGTCGAAGGCGTATTTTGAATTTACGCTTCCACTTACTCCAGCGTGGACGGCACGTGAGTCACTGACAGTGGGCCCGCCTGGCCCACTGGTTAGGTTTGACTGGTCTTTCCTCCCTCCTCTTCCTCTGCCCAAACGGAGGCGGGACTCCAGCGATGCTCGCCGGCGAACGGCGGCACCGTTCGGGAAACCGAGGCCATCCGTGGGCTCAGGGGGTCGAGGCGGTCACTCCGTTAGTCGCTTTGGTCTCTGAGGTGGACGGAGCTGCCGGCGGCAAGCTCCGCAGCTGACGGTGGCCGTCGGGCAGAGTGGGTTTTCTCCCGCGGCAAGTCCCGATCGAAATTGAGCAGGGGGACGGACTCACGAGGGGGAGAGGGAGCTCCTGGTGAAGAGAGTGGAGAGGGGAAGGCCCTGGTGGCGCCGGAGTGACTGGGACAGTGGCGCCGGCTGTGATTGCCGGAGATGAGGAAGACGACCCCTCTGGTCTTCCTACTGCTACGAGCGGATCGGTGAGGGAGTGAGAGAGGTTGCTTGAGGCCTGGACGAGCTCGGGGGGTCCTATTTATAGCGCATCCATGGCGGTTCCGCAGCCGAGGATAAGGGCGCCGGCGAACCGCCGCTCTGTAGCGGTCAGGGCGACGTGGCGGCGACGAGAGCTAGAGGAAGCTCTTGTGGATGAGTTTGAGCTGCTCCAGGGGCAGGTGGCGAGCAGGAGAGGCTCGGGCGGCGCCGACCTTAGCAGGGGCTGTCGGGCGGCCGTGGTGGCTCGCTCCTGGCTTGCCGGAGACGTGGCGAGGGGCTGCTTGGCGTGTTCTGGTGAGAGGGGGAGTGCGTGGCGTGACACTGCAGTGTGGGCAAAACCAGGGGCGCGACGCAGCGGCTCGGGCACGGCACGTGCAAAATGCGTGCTCTGCTCGCGCCCAGAGCACGCACGGGATGTGCTCGACAAAATGCCAGGGCATGCTAGAGGTCTCGTGTGAGGTTGGGGTTTAACAGACCTAGGTTAAAGTCATCTAGAGGCTTAGTGGACAGGTTAGTTTTCCCAGAGGTGCAAGGTCTCAGTGCAAAACAAAGATCATGTCAAAATTGATCATGCCCATAAGGTGTTCGTCATAATGTCAGGGGCACCTAGGCATTTCTTGGAGTGGCCAAATTCTCCAGGCTAGTGTCTCTTTGGGTGCAAAAGAGAGTGGTAAGGTCATTTGGGCAAAAGAAGAAACTTGCTAGTGCAAGTTTTGCAAATCTTCAGATTTGGATAGAAAGAACAGGGCATGATTGCAAGAACTAGAATTACTCCAATGAGTCCAACCTCTTGGACTTAAGGTTTTAGCAGGGAGGGCTACAAGTACGAAAATAAATCACAGCAACAGGAGCAAGTCAAAATATAGTTGTAGTACAATTCATCAAGTTGGACCAGAATGAAGTTGAGGTTGATTCACTCAAAATTTTCAAAGAGCATAACTGGGTTTTTGCAAAAAGTTAATTAATATACTCCTGTTGACATCCCAAAATTTTGGTAGAAGTTTTAAAGAAATATTTAAATAGGTTGTAGTGCAAAACTGCCCAATGGACCAGATTTGAAAACTTGGTGTAGAACTCAAGATATCCAAGTGATGAAATATATTTTTGCATAAAAGTGTTTTAAAAACATCACATGACATCTCCAATTTTTGGTGGAATTTTTGAATGAATTTATCAAAGGGTTGCAGTGCAAATGGAACCCTAAACTTATGAAAAACCAAATTAGAGAAATAAAATCTCAGGGGGAAAATGATTATATAGATAATCCCACTGATAAAAGAATTGTTTTATTTGAGAGGGCAAATGAGTCCAATAAAATTGGGAAGTTTTTCACTTGAGGTAAAGACTCCATAAAAATAAAGGGAAGAAAGGTTCTGAAATCAAAAGAAAATCCAGAAAACAAAAGTTTAAGTTTTCTGGCAAAATTTTAATTTATAAAACAAGGTTAAAATTTTGGGGTGTTACAACACTACCCCCCTAGAGAAAAAAAATCTCGTCCTCGAGATTTGTTAAGAGCTGTTTTGAGAAACAAATACTCCATGGTTATGAGATTTTGCAAGCAGGGTATGTGTTCGAGTAGTGGTGGTGCTGCGTGAATAAAAATAATCCATGTCATGAGAAGATATATGATGCAGCAACTCAAGGAGAAGAAATCTCACTCCGGGATTTTTTTTTGCAAGAGAAAACAGTAATATATTAGAGTCAAACCGCAACAGAACTACTCATATTAATAGAAACTAGATAATTTACTTGCCGCACAAACTAGGGTACCACGCATAAGTTACAACTTATAAGTAAATGTTGCCATAATAATCACAGCGGCGACGTCTATAATGCAAACGGTAGCTGGACGGGGTCCCGAGAAAACGTCTCTGGTACTGGGATGCACTCCTCCTCTATCGGGGAAAGCGGATTGATCAGCCGGTGAATGTGTCTCTCCTAGTCGGGCCTCAGTGGTCTGCCGATGGCGATCTGAGGATTTAAATCTGCGAAGACCGACACTAAGACCAACACTTGACCCATCCCAGACTGTAATCCTTAACCATGGACACGGCTATTCGAATAGGTTTAATCTCTGCAAAGGGTGTACTCTTTACCCACGAGTAACGGATTCCTTTAGTCCATCGGGACTAATTCCGTCTATGGCCTTTTGGTTGAAAACACACCTAACTTGCACACACCAGCTTAACTTACCGGTGTATGGAATCACCCACGACACTTGTTAAGCAAAACTCTAAGTGGGGAGGCTACAACCTCACGTAGCATGGGATCAAATTTATATCGCGCGCTCTAAGGGGTGGCCTCCCCTCTCGGTCTCAACCGGAAACACCCATGCCCCCGGACCAGGTGGCCTGCCTACCATCTACAACCGGTATTTTCCACCATGGCCTCTCTGTACGGTTTGTGCTAGAAAGGGGTTGATGACTTACTGAACCGTACTCTACTTGTTGTAGAGACAAGTGGTAGTACGAAACAAGTATGGGGGTTACTAGAACAAGCCTCGATCTATGGTCGACTCAGGAGGTTTTAAGTATTCCCTACATGATTAGCATAACGAATATAATTCATCCAACAGACAGAATCACCACTCATCATACCCCTCATGCCATGACGGACACACTCGTCTCGACGAGGAACTAGGGACAAGCTCGGGTCTACCCAAGACAGAGACTTTCCCGTTTTCCTTCCGGTAGGCACGCAAGGCATACGAGGATGATCATTATCACAAGCATGTCCATTTCCAACAGCAAGGAAATTTCCAATAAGCATTCATGCAAATGATCATATCACCACATAAAATAACGAGTTCTACGTATTGAGGTGGTGTCATGATCGTGTCAAACAACGCATGCAAAATATTATGCCAGGATTCAGAATGCTTGCCTTCAAGGTGTGCAAAGCCAGCATGCACTCCAAAACTTTTGAAAGCTTTCTCCTCTCTCCAAAAATCCTATTTAAAATATTTTTGAATTAACACACAATTTCAAAACAGCACAAAAAAGTTGTTTCATTTTTTTTCAAATAAATCTTAAAATAAACTATATTAAATTTGAGAGAGGTAGGAAAAAGAATCAATTCATTTGGAGTTATCATTAAAAAGTTATAGGCAGTCAAAGTTGTGGTCAAAATCTGTTTTTAAAAGAAAATAAGACAGAAAAAGGAAAAACGATTCGAACTGACCACGTCGAAGGCGTATTTTGAATTTACACTTCCACTTACTCCAGCGTGGACGGCACGTGGGTCACTGATAGTGGGCCCGCCTGGCCCACTGGTCAGGTTTGACTGGTCTTTCCTCCCTCCTCTTCCTCTGCCCAAACGGAGGCGGGACTCCGGCGATGCTCGCCGGCGAACGTCGGCACCGTTCGGGAAACCGAGGCCATCCGTGGGCTCAGGGGGTCGAGGCGGTCACTCCGTTAGTCACTTTGGTCTCTGAGGTGGACGGAGCTGCCGGCGGCAAGCTCCGCAGCTGACGGTGGCCGTCGGACAGAGTGGGTTTTCTCCCGCGGCAAGTCCCGATCAAAATTGAGTAGGGGGACGGACTCACGAGGGGGAGAGGGAGCTCCTGGTGAAGAGAGTGGAGAGGGGAAGGCCCTGGTGGCGCCGGAGTGACTGGGACAGTGGCGCCGGCTGTGATTGCCGGAGATGAGGAAGACGACCCCTCTGGTCTTCCTACTGCTACGAGCGGATCGGTGAGGGAGTGAGAGAGGTTGCTTGAGGCCTGGACGAGCTCGGGGGGTCCTATTTATAGCGCATCCATGGCGGTTCCGCAGCCGAGGATAAGGGCGCCGGTGAACCGCCGCTCTGTGGCGGTCAGGGCGACGTGGCGGCGACGAGAGCTAGAGGAAGCTCTTGTGGATGAGTTTGAGCTGCTCCAGGGGAAGGTGGCGAGCAGGAGAGGCTCGGGCGGCGCCGACCTTAGCAGGGGCTGTCGGGCGGCCGTGGTGGCTCGCTCCTGGCTTGCCGGAGACGTGGCGAGGGGCTGCTTGGCGTGTTCTGGTGAGAGGGGGAGTGCGTGGCGTGACACTGCAGTGTGGGCAAAACCAGGGGCGCGACGCAGCGGCTCGGGCACGACACGTGCAAAATGCATGCTCTGCTCGCGCCCAGAGCACGCACGGGACGTGCTCGACAAAATGCCAGGGCATGCTAGAGGTCTCGGGTGAGGTTGGGGTTTAACAGACCTAGGTTAAAGTCATCTAGAGGCTTAGTGGACAGGTTAGTTTTCCCAGAGGTGCAAGGTCTCAGTGCAAAACAAAGATCATGTCAAAATTGATCATGCCCATAAGGTGTTCGTCATAATGTCAGGGGCACCTAGGCATTTCTTGGAGTGGCCAAATTCTCCAGGCTAGTGTCTCTTTGGGTGCAAAAGAGAGTGGTAAGGTCATTTGGGCAAAAGAAGAAACTTGCTAGTGCAAGTTTTGCAAATCTTCAGATTTGGATAGAAAGAACAGGGCATGATTGCAAGAACTAGAATTACTCCAATGAGTCCAACCTCTTGGACTTAAGGTTTTAGCAGGGAGGGCTACAAGTACGAAAATAAATCACAGCAACAGGAGCAAGTCAAAATATAGTTGTAGTACAATTCATCAAGTTGGACCAGAATGAAGTTGAGGTTGATTCACTCAAAATTTTCAAAGAGCATAACTGGGTTTTTGCAAAAAGTTAATTAATATACTCCTGTTGACATCCCAAAATTTTGGTAGAAGTTTTAAAGAAATATTTAAATAGGTTGTAGTGCAAAACTGCCCAATGGACCAGATTTGAAAACTTGGTGTAGAACTCAAGATATCCAAGTGATGAAATATATTTTTTCATAAAAGTGTTTTAAAAATATCACATGACATCTCCAATTTTTGGTGGAATTTTTGAATGAATTTATCAAAGGGTTGCAGTGCAAATGGAACCCTAAACTTATGAAAAACCAAATTAGAGAAATAAAATCTCAGGGGGAAAATGATTATATAGATAATCCCACTGATAAAAGAATTGTTTTATTTGAGAGGGCAAATGAGTCCAATAAAATTGGGAAGTTTTTCACTTGAGGTAAAGACTCCATAAAAATAAAGGGAAGAAAGGTTCTGAAATCAAAAGAAAATCCAGAAAACAAAAGTTTAAGTTTTCTGGCAAAATTTTAATTTATAAAACAAGGTTAAAATTTTGGGGTGTTACAACACTACCCCCCTAGAGAAAAAAAATCTCGTCCTCGAGATTTGTTAAGAGCTGTTTTGAGAAACAAATACTCCATGGTTATGAGATTTTGCAAGCAGGGTATGTGTTCGAGTAGTGGTGGTGCTGCGTGAATAAAAATAATCCATGTCATGAGAAGATATATGATGCATCAACTCAAGGAGAAGAAATCTCACTCCGGGATTTTTTTTGCAAGAGAAAACAGTAATATATTAGAGTCAAACCGCAACAGAACTACTCATATTAATAGAAACTAGATAATTTACTTGCCGCAAAAACTAGGGTACCACGCATAAGTTACAACTTATAAATAAATGTTGCCATAATAATCACAGCAGCGACGTCTATAATGCAAACGGTAGCTGGACGGGGTCCCGAGAAAACGTCTCTGGTACTGGGATGCACTCCTCCTCTATCGGGGAAAGCGGATTGATCAGCCGGTGAATGTGTCTCTCCTAGTCGGGCCTTAGTGGTCTGCCGATGGCGATCTGAGGATTTAAATCTGCGAAGACCGACACTAAGACCAACACTTGACCCATCCCAGACTGTAATCCTTAACCATGGACACGGCTATTCGAATAGGTTTAATCTCTGCAAAGGGTGTACTCTTTACCCACGAGTAACGGATTCCTTTAGTCCATCGGGACTAATTCCGTCTATGGCCTTTTGGTTGAAAACACACCTAACTTGCACACACCAGCTTAACTTACCGGTGTATGGAATCACCCACGACACTTGTTAAGCAAAACTCTAAGTGGGGAGGCTACAACCTCGCGTAGCATGGGATCAAATTTATATCGCGCGCTCTAAGGGGTGGCCTCCCCTCTCGGTCTCAACCGGAAACACCCATGCCCCCGGACGAGGTGGCCTGCCTACCATCTACAACCGGTATTTTCCACCATGGCCTCTCTGTATGGTGTGTGCTAGAAAGGGGTTGATGACTTACTGAACCGTACTCTACTTGTAGTAGAGACAAGTGGTAGTACGAAACAAGTATGGGGGTTACTGGAACAAGACTCGATCTATGGTCGACTCAGGAGGTTTTAAGTATTCCCTGCATGATTAGCATAACGAATATAATTCGTCCAACAGACAGAATCACCACTCATCATACCCCTCATGCCATGACGGACACACTCGTCTCGACGAGGAACTAGGGACAAGCTCGGGTCTACCCAAGACAGAGACTTTCCCGTTTTCCTTCCGGTAGGCACGCAAGGCATACGAGTATGATCATTATCACAAGCATGTCCATTTCCAACAGCAAGGAAATTTCCAATAAGCATTCATGCAAATGATCATATCACCACATAAAATAACGAGTTCTACGTATTGAGGTGGTGTCATGATCGTGTCAAACAACGCATGCAAAATATTATGCCAGGATTCAGAATTCATGCCTTCAAGGTGTGGAAAGGCAGGGTGCACTCCAAAACTTTTGAAAGCTTTGTCCTCTCTCCAAAATCCTATTTGAAATATTTTTGAATTAACACACAATTTCAAAACAGCACAAAAATGTTGTTTGAATTTTTTTCAAATAAATCTTAAAATAAACTAGATTAAATTTGAGAGAGGTAGGAAAAAGAGTCAATTCATTTGGAGTTATCATTAAAAAGTTATAGGCAGTCAAAGTTGTGGTCAAAAACTGTTTTTAAAAGAAAATAAGACAGAAAAAGGAAAAACGATTCGAACTGACCACGTCGAAGGCGTATTTTGAATTTACACTTCCACTTACTCCAGCGTGGACGGCGCGTGAGTCACTGATAGTGGGCCCGCCTGGCCCACTGGTCAGGTTTGACTGGTATTTTCTCCCTCCTCTTCCTCTCCCCGAACGGAGGCGGGACTCCGGCGATGCTCGCCGGCGAACGGCGGCACTGTTCGGGAAACCGAGGCCATCCGTGGGCTCAGGGGGTCGAGCCGGTCACTCCGGTAGTCACTTTGGTCTCTGAGGTGGACGGAGCTGCCGGCGGCGAGCTCCGCAGCGGATGGTGGCCGTCGGGCAGAGTGGGTTTTCTCCCGTGGCGAGTCCCGATCAAAATTGAGCAGGGGGATGGACTCATGAAGGGGAGAGGGAGCTCCTGGTGAAGAGAGTGGAGAGGGGGAGGCCCTGGTGACGCTGCAGTGACCGGGACAGTGGCGGCGGCTATGATTGCCGGAGATGAGGAAGACGACCCCTCTGGTCTTCCTACTGCTACGAGCGGATCGGTGAGGGAGTGAGAGAGGTTGCTTGAGGCCTGGACGTGCTCGGGGGGTCCTATTTATAGCGCATCCATGGCAGTTCCGCGGCCGAGGATAAGGGCGCCGGTGAACCGCCGCTCTGTAGCGGTCAGGGCGACGTGGCGGCGACGAGAGCTAGAGGACGCTCTTGTGGATGAGTCTGAGCTGCTCCAGGGGCAGGTGGCGAGCGGGGGAGGCTCGGGCGGCACCGACCTGAGCAGGGGCTGTCGGGCGGCCGTGGCGGCTAGCTCCTGGCTTGCTGGAGACGTGGCGAGGGGCTGCTTGGCGTGTTCTGGTGAGAGGGGGAGTGCGTGGTGTGGCACTGCAGTGTGGGCAAAACCAGGGGCGCGACGCGGTGGCTCGGGCGCGGCACGTGCAAAACGCGTGCTCTGCTCACGCCCAGAGGACGCATGGGACGTGCTCGACAAAATGCCAGGGCATGCTAGAGGTCTTGGGTGAGGTTGGGGTTTAATAGACCTAGGTTAAAGTCATCTAGAGGCTTAGTGGACATGTTAGTTTTCCCAGAGGTGCAAGGTCTCAGTGCAAAACAAAGATCATGTCAAAATTGATCATGCCCATAAGGTGTTTGTCATAATGTCAGGGGCACTTAGGCATTTCTTGGAGTGGCCAAATTCTCCAGGCTAGTGTCTCTTTGGGTGCAAAAGAGAGTGGTAAGGTCATTTGGGAAAAAGAAGAAACTTGCTAGTGCAAGTTTTGCAAATCTTCAGATTTGGACAGAAAGAACATGGCATGATTGCAAGAACTAGAATTACTCCAATGAGTCCAACCTCTTGGACTTAAGGTTTTAGCAGGGAGGGCTACAAGTAGGAAAAGAAATCACAGCAACAGGAGCAAGTCAAAATATAGTTGTAGTACAATTCATCAAGTTGGACCAGAATGAAGTTGAGGTTGATTCACTCAAAATTTTCAAAGAGCATAACTGGGTTTTTGTAAAAAGTTAATTAATATACTCGTGTTGACATCCCAAAATTTTGGTAGAAGTTTTAAAGAAATATTTAAATAGGTTGTAGTGCAAAACTACCCACTGGACCAGTTTTGAAAACTTGGTGTAGAACTCAAGATATCCAAGTGATGAAATATATTTTTGCATAAAAGTGTTTTAAAAACATCACATGACATCTCCAATTTTTGGTGGAATTTTTGAATGAATTTATCAAAGGGTTGCAGTGCAAATGGAACCCTAAACTTATGAAAAACCAAATTAGAGAAATAAAATCTCAGGGGGAAAATGATTATATAGATAATCCCACTGATAAAATAATTGTTTTATTTGAGAGGGCAAATGAGTCCAATAAAATTGGGAAGTTTTTCACTTGAGGTAAAAACTCCATAAAAATAAAGGGAAGAAAGGTTCTGAAATCAAAAGAAAATCCAGAAAACAAAAGTTTAAGTTTCCCGGCAAAATTTTAATTTATAAAACAAGGTTATAATTTTGGGGTGTTACACATATGGCTTTGGTTAGCGAATAATTGGCAGCCGACGCATCGTTGGACTAAGTCCTAAGCATCTGTCCGGGCCGTAGGCCAATAAAATCCTGTACGGAAGGCCTTGCTTACGAGGGCCCGGGCTGCGACGTGGTGCCCGCCTAGTCCGGCATGAATTTCAGGCAGAAGGTTCTGCCCTTCCTCTTCGGATATATACCTTTGAAGGACTCCAGTGGTGCTTTTCCTATAAAGCTCTGCTTCATGGACTTTGTAGGCTTTAGATCACCGCACTATGCAGCGTGCCTCATTTTGGTCCTCGGGGAGTTCTTGCCTAGTTAGGTAGGCTAAGAATGGTTCTGTCCACGGGGCAATGACTGCCATTATTATGTGGGCTGAGGATGTTACTTCGTTGGCAGAGCCTCCCGTTGTGTCAGAATGTTCGGTGTCAGGTGGTGCGGCTGAGTCCGGATTGTTATTTCCGGACTCCCCTTCCCATTGGACAGATGGCTTGAATAGCCTCTCCAAGACAATGTTGGGGGGGGACTGCATCGCGCTTTGCGCCGATGCATGCCAAGACGTCTGTTGCCTGATTATTTTCCCGGGCTATATGGTGAAATTCGAGCCCCTCGAACCGAGCTGACATTTTTAGGACGACATTGCAATAAGCTGCCATTTTCGGATCCTTGGCATCAAATTCTCCATTTATTTGGGATATCACGAGGTTTGAATCCCCATGCACCTCTAGGCATTGAATGCCCATGGAGACTGCCATCCGGAGACCATGTAGAAGGGCCTCGTATTCGGCTGCATTGTTAGTCTGTATACATTATCTGGAGTACATATTGAACTGTATCTCCTGTTGGGGACGTCAGAACGACACCAGCC
Organism: Triticum aestivum; assembly: GCF_018294505.1. NCBI lineage: Eukaryota > Viridiplantae > Streptophyta > Magnoliopsida > Poales > Poaceae > Triticum > Triticum aestivum. The sequence continues at coordinate 595,177,408 of NC_057795.1, read as the reverse complement.
CCCAGACCCGCTAGCATTTTGGAGCCGTCTAAGTGCATGATCCAGTTGGAATATGTGCCATACTCTTTAGGGAGTTCTACTTCAGTCCATTCAGTGACAAAGTCGGCCAAAACTTGCGACTTGATAGCTCGTCGTGGCTTATAGGTTATGTCGAACGGGAGGAGCTCAATGGCCCATTTGGCAATCCGGCCCGTCGCGTCGCGGTTGTTTATAATATCATTAAGAGGCACTTCGGAGGTTACTGTTATTGAACACTCTTGAAAGTAATGTCGTAGCTTCCGGGACGCCATGAACACTGCGTATGCTATCTTTTGGTAATGTGGGTACCGTGACTTGCATGGAGTGAGGACAGTGGACACGTAGTAGACTGGTGTTTGAAGGGGAAATTTGTGTCCGTTCGTTTCTCGTTCGATGACGAGCACTGCGCTTACAACTTGATGAGTTACCGCAATGTATAATAGCATTGGTTCGCCGATGTTAGGCGCGGCCAAGACCGGGTTTGTTGCCAATATGGCTTTTATTTCTTCGAGTCCGGCAGTGGCAGCATCCGTACACTCGAAGTGTTCGGTGCGCCGGAGGAGGCGATAAAGGGGTAATGCCTTTTCTCCCAAGCGGGAGATGAAGCGGCTTAGAGCCGCCACGCATCCAGTCAATTTTTGTATTTTTTTTAGGTCCTTTGGAATATCCAATTGTGACAGAGCTCGGATCTTGGTTGGGTTTGCTTCAATTCCTCCACCGGATACAATGAAGCCGAAGAGCTTTCCGGCTGGTATGCCAAAAACGCATTTTTCCGGGTTAATCTTGATGTCATATGTTCGGAGGTTATCGAACGTGAGCCTGAAGTCGTCTATTAGAGTTTCGACATGCTTGGTTTTGACGACCACGTCATCCACGTATGCTTCAACTGTTTTGCCGATCTGGTTGGCCAGACATGTCTGAATCATGCGCTGATATGTTGCGCCGGCGTTTTTGAGCCCGAAGGGCATTGTGTTGAAGCAGAATGGGCCGTATGGGGTGATAAATGCCGTTGCGGCTTGGTCTAGCTCTGCCATCTTAATTTGATGGTATCCAGAGTATGCGTCGAGTAAACACAATGAATCGTGTCCTGCGGTAGCTTCGATGATTTGATCAATGCGGGCGAGGGGGAAGGGATCCTTTGGGCAAGCCTTGTTGAGGTCCTTGAAATCGACGCATAGGCGCCAGGATTTGTCCTTCTTTGGTACCATCACCAGGTTTGCTAGCCAGTCTGGATGTTTTATATATCTGATGAATCCGGCTTCCAGTAGTTTGGCTAGCTCCTCTCCCATGGCTTGTCTCTTAGGTTCAGAGAAACGCCAAAGAGCATGTTTAATAGGCTTGAATCCTTTTAGGATGTTTAGGCTGTGCTCGGCCAGCCTGCGTGGGATTCCTGGCATGTCTGAAGGGTGCTAGGCAAAGATGTCCCAATTTTCGCGTAGGAATTCTCGTAGTGCGGCTTCTACATCAGGGTTTAATTGTGCCCCGATGGAGGCCGTTTTTGTAGGGTCCGTTGGATGGACTTGGAATTTGACTATTTCACCTGCCGGTTTAAAGGAGGTGGACTTGGATCTTTTGTCGAGTATCACATCGTCCCTGTCCACCGTGGAGCGCAGCGCAGTTAGTTCCTCGGCCGCTAGGGCTTCGGATAATGCCTCAAGGGCCAGTGCGGCTGTCTTGTTTTCAGCGCGGAGTGCTATGTCCGGGTCACTAGCAAGAGTGATGATTCTGTTGGGTCCGGGCATTTTGAGCTTCATGTACCCATAATGGGGTATATCTTGAAAAATTGTGAATGCCTCTCGCCCTAACAGAGCGTTGCATCCGCTGCTGAACGGGGCCACTTGAAATGTGACCTCCTCGAACCTGTAATTATCCGGCGTGCCAGACACCACATCCAGTGTGATTTTTCATGTACAACACGCTTCCCGACTGGGGATTATTCCTCTAAAGGTTGTGTTGCTTCGCTCAATACGGCTCCAGTCTATTTCCATTTTTCGAAGGGTTTCCTCATAAATGAGGTTCAATTCGCTGCCACCGTCCATGAGTACCTTGGTAAGTCAAAAGCCGTCCACTATCGGAGTGAGGACCAATGCGGCTGGTGCTCGGGCTGTTCGGAATTTAGGTTCGTCACTGGCATTAAAGGTAATAGCCGTGTTACTCCATGGGTTTATTGTTGCTACCTGGTAGACTTCGGTAAGGCTGCGGAGTGTTCATTTCTGCACATTGTTTGATGCGAAAGTCTCGAAGACTGTTGATACCGTACTGGTATTCCTGGGGTGGTGCTCTACGGATTCTGGAGTTAGAAGCTCCTCGCCACTTTTTGCCACCTGCTGGAGTATCCAACATGCTCTAAGGCTATGAGTTGGTGTGACGCCCTCTGTACTGTGAATTTTACAGGGTCCATTGAGCCATCCCTCCAGTACGGTTCCAAACCCTATAGAGGGTTTTTGTTTTTTAGTGATTAACCCCTGTGCATGGCGATAATGCGCCCTTTTATTTCGGACTAGGGTTGTATTCAGGGCCGGATCGTCCCAGAATTTTATTTCGGTTTTCCGAACGCTTTCCATCGCATAGTATTTTCGTACCATGGATGCCAAGTCAGTGAAGCGTGTAATATCATGGTGACTTATGGCGTTGAGGATTCCGATGTCCGTGCAATTATTGCAGAAGGATGAAATTGCATCCTCCTCGCGGCAGTCCTCTATCATGTTCATAACCAGGAGGAATCTGGCCCAGTAATGATGTACTGTTTCCGTGGGCTCTTGCCGAACTTGGGATAGATCCATTATGTTAGGGTGGGCAGGTGGAGTTAAATCCGGAACCTCGCCCGATCTGAGGCTCAAGGGCCAAGGAGTTTCCGAATTCGGAAGCTTGGGTTCTTGGATGTTGTCCAATGAATCTGGCCCGCTGCCTGACTTTAGGTTCAGGGCTTGAGTGACGTCCTTCCCTCCGCGGGTATCCGGCTTGGGGGTCGGGAATCTGGACATATTTGGTCCTTAAGATGGGTATAGATTCGCTGCATTGTTCCTCCACCACTGCGATGTGGTGGGTGACCTGGGGAGAGTCAATTTCTCTTGGATCGGGTTTAAGCCTAATCTGATCGTAGTCTGTAGCGACTCCCAGGGCGGCGATGCGATCCAAGAGCTCGTTTAAGGAAGAGAGCTCCATCGGATCTAACTGCTCGGCGAGTTCCGAGTCGATGTGGAGATTGCTTTTGATGACCCGAGAAGTCATCGTCAGCGCGGCAGCCGGACCGGCGGTCATAAGAAAACCGCCTAGCCGGAGAGTTTGGCCGATAGCCAAAGCTCCTTTAGCAACAGTGCCGTCTTTAAAGATGGGACGTGGCATCCTTCCTGATGGCGACGACACAGTGGAACTCTCAATGAAAGCACCAATGTCGGTGTCAAAACCGGCGGATCTCGGGTAGGGGGTCCCGAACTATGCGTCTAGGCGGATGGTAACAGGAGACAAGGGACACGATGTTTTTACCGAGGTTCGGGCCCTCTCGATGGAGGTAAAACCCTACTCGTGCTTGATTAATATTGATGATATGGGTAGTACAAGAGTAGATCTACCACGAGATCAGAGAGGCTAAACCCTAGAAGCTAGCCTATGGTATGATTGTTGTTCGTCTTGCGGACTAAACCTCTCCGGTTTATATAGACACCGGAGAGGGCTAGGGTTACACAGAGTCGGTTACAATGGGAGGAGATCTACATATCGTATCGCCAAGCTTTCCTTCCACGCCAAGGAAAGTCCCATCCGGACACGGGACGAAGTCTTCAATCTTGTATCTCCATAGTCCGGGAGTCCGGCCAAAGGTCATAGTCTGGCCATCCGGACACCCCCTAATCCAGGACTCCCTCAAAGGGTGATCAGAACACATAATTTTTCCACAAAAAAGCTATCTGGCGGGCTAAGGAAAATAAGATTACCAAGCTGAAAGATGCAAACGGCAGGTGGGTCACATCTACGGATGAACTAGAGGCCTTGGCCACGGGCTACTTCCAGGAGTTATTTACAAGGGACCCCAACCTAAATCCGGAGGAGATTGTCAAGCTCTTTGAGAAAAAGGTGACACCAGAGATGAATGTGGAATTATGTCGTGAATTTTCAAAGAAGGAGATATCAGATGCACTGTTTCAAATAGGTCCCTTGAAGGCACCGGGTGTTGATGGTTTTCCGACAAAATTCTATCAGCGCAACTGGGGTATTCTGAAGGACAAAGTTGTTCCTGTGGTCCTGCAATTTTTTGCCAGTGGTCATATGCAATCAAATGTAAACCATACGACCATTGTTCTAATACCTAAAGTGGATCAGCCTACCACACTGAAAGAATTTTGGCCAATCAGTCTATGTACTGTCCTATATAAGGTGATTGCCAAGTGTCTTGCAAATAGGCTAAGTCCCCTGCTAGGAGATAGAATTTCTGCAAATCAAAGTGCGTTTGTGCCCGGTAGATTGATCACAGACAATGCATTGGTGGCATTTGAGTGTTTTCATTTCATTGAGCAGAATAGTAACCCCGGGAAGAATTTTTGTGCCTACAAGATTGATTTGTCGAAGGCCTATGACCGTGTGGATTGGGACTTTTTGGAGAAGGCGATGAAAGGCTTAGGTTTCACTCATCGATGGATTGGCTGGATCATGTCATGTGTATCCTCGGTGAGCTACTCAGTCAAATTAAATGGAACCTTGTTGGATTCGTTTACACCAACCCGTGGTCTTCGACAAGGCGACCCCTTTCGCCATTCCTCTTTCTGTTTGTAGCGGATGGGCTGTCGGCATTGCTGCAGAAGGAAATGATGGCACCATTTCCCACCTAAAGGTGTGTCGTGGTGCCCCTGGTATTTCTCACATGTTATTCGCTGACGACACACTTCTCTTTTTTAAAGCAAATGCATAACAAGCTACTAGAATGCAGCAGGTCATCACCTCATATGCCCAAGGTACAGGGCAACTTGTAAACTTTGATAAGTGCTCTCTCATGTTTGGGAAATCTTGTTCTGCCGAGATACAAGAGGAGGTTAAATCTGTCCTTCAAGTGTCACAAGTGGAATTTGAGCCCGAGTACCTTGGCCTTCCGACGCCGGAAGGAAGAATGCACCGGAGTATTTTCCAAGGGATGCAGGCTAAAATGCTCAAGAGACTTGTGTTGTGGGGTGAGTCTTCATAGGGGGGGAAAGGAGGTGCTCGTCAAGGCAGTTGCCCAAGCACTGCCCACATATCTTATGGTTGTCTTTAAGCTACCTGATGGGCTGTGTGAGGAGTTGACAAAGATTATGCAAAACTTTTGGTGGGGAGCGGCACAAGGACAGCGACGTACCCATTGGGTGTCATGGGACATTATGCTTAGGCCTAAATCACATGGTGGCATGGGATTCCGTGACATGAAACTGTTTAATCAAGCGTTGCTAGCTAAGCAGGCTTGGAGGCTGATTGTTAATCCTCAAAGCTTATGTGCACAGGTGCTCAAGGCGAAGTACTACCCCAATGGGTTCTTGGTGGATATAGTATTCACTGGCAATGCATCCTCGACGTGGAAAGCTATCGAATATGGGTTGGAGCTTCTTAAGAAATGGATTGTTTGGCGCATCGACAATGGCTCTCAAGTTCGTATATGGCGTGACCCTTGGATCCCTCATGATCATTCCCGGCGACCAATTACTCTGAAGAGACGCTGCCGTCTTAAATGGGTCTCTAGTCTTCTCAATCTGGATGGCACGTGGAACAATACCTTGTTGTGGCAACATTTCTATCAGCCAGATATTGATAGTATCATGCAGATCAGGACTTCGAGTAGACTCGAAGCTGACTTCCTTGCGTGGCACCCAGACAAGCGCGGATGCTTCTCAGTACACAGTGCCTACTATCTGGGGCTGCAGGAATACATGGAGGCGCAGGACGTTGGTGCGTCGAGTACGCGGCCGGATGGGCGGCGGTCGGTGTGGAACCTTATTTGGAAGAATGGGGCGCCAGCTAAAGTACGTGTGTTTGCATGGACTGCAGCCCAGGAGGCCCTTGCAACGCAAGCTAGTAAGACCCATAGACACATGGAGGAGGATCCTACATGCTTGCTTTGTGGCCATGCTGTGGAGGATGTGCACCATGCCCTCGTCCAGTGTCCCCATGCATCTGTTGTTGGGGAACATAGCAGAAATTCAAAATTTTCCTACGAGTCACCAAGATCTATCTATGGAGAGACTAGGAACGAGAGAGAGGGGAGTGCATCTACATACCCTTGTAGATCGCTAAGCGGAAGCGTTCAAGAGAACGGGGTTGAAGGAGTCGTACTCGTCGTGATCCAAATCACAGGAGATCCTAGTGCCGAACGGACAGCACCTCCGCGTTCAACACACGTGCAGCCCGGTGACGTCTCCCATGCCTTGATCCCGCAAGGAGAGAGGGAGAGGTTGAGGAAGACTCCATCCAGTAGCAGCACAACGGCGTGGTTGTGATGGAGTAGCGTGGTAATCCAGCAGGGCTTCGCCAAGCACCGCGAGAGACAAGGAGAAAGAGAGGTAGGGCTGCGCCAGGGAGAGGTGGAAACTCTTATGTATGGCAGCCCTAGAACCTCAAGTATATATAGGGGAGAGGGAGGGGGCTGCGCCCCCCCTATGGTTCCCACCCCAAGGGGTGCGGCTGCCCCAAAACCCATCTAGGGTGGCGGCCAAGCGGGGGAGAGGGGGAAACTTGCCCCCCAAGCAAGGTGGAGGAGCCCCCTCCCCAAACCCTAGGAGCCTTGGGCCCTTGTGGGGGGGGGGGGCGCACCAGCCCACCTAGGGACGGTCCCCTCCCACACTTGGCCCATGCTACCCTCTAGGGCCGGTGGCCCCACTTGGTGGACCCCCGGGACCCTCCCGGTGGTCCCGGTACATTACCTATAACACCCGGAACTTTTCCGGTGACCAAAACAGGACTTCCCATATATAAATCTTTACCTCCGGACCATTACGGAACTCCTCATGACGTCCGGGATCTCATCCGGGACTCCGAACAACATTTGGTAACCACGTATATCTATTCCCTATAACCCTAGCGTCATCGAACCTTAAGTGTGTAGACCCTACAGGTTCGGGAACCATGTACACATGACCGAGACGTTCTCTGGTCAATACCCAACAGCGGGATCTGGATACCCATGTAGGCTCCCACATGTTCCACGATGATCTCATCGGATGAACCATGATGTCAAGGACTCAATCGATCATGTATACAATTCCCTTTGTCCAGCGGTATTGTACTTGCCCGAGATTCGATCGTCGGTATGCCGATACCTTGTTCAATCTTGTTACCGGCAAGTCTCTTTACTCGTTCCGTAACACATCATCCCGTGATCAACCCCTTGGTCACATTGTGCACATTATGATGATGTCCTACCGAGTGGGCCCAGAGATACCTCTTCGTCAACCTGAGTGACAAATCCCAGTCTCGATTCGTGCCAACCCAACGGACACTTTCGGAGATACCCGTAGTGCACATTTATAGCCACCCAGTTATGTTGTGACGTTTGGTACACCCAAAGCATTCCTACGGTATCCGGGAGTTGCACAATCTCATGGTCTAAGGAAATGATACTTGACATTAGAAAAGTTTTAGCATACGAACTACACGATCTTTGTGCTAGGCTTAGGATTGGGTCTTGTCCATCACATCATTCTCCTAATGATGTGATCCCGTTATCAACGACATCCAATGTCCATGGTCAGGACAATGTAACCATCTATTGATCAACGAGCTAGTCAATTAGAGGCTTACTAGGGACATGGTGTTGTCTATGTACCCACACATGTATCTGAGTTTCCTATCAATACAATTATAGCATGGATAATAAACGATTATCATGAACAAGGAAATATAATAATAATAACTAATTTATTATTGCCTCTAGGGCATATTTCCAACATCTGCGCTCTGGGCAGCCATGCGAGAAGACTGGGACTTGCCGACCACTGCCGAGCAACGTGATGCCGAACCCGAGTGGATACTCCGCCTGCTTGAAAAACTGTCGGATGTTCAGAAGTTGGCTTCCTTGATGCTCATGTGGAGGATTTGGTATGCAAGGAATGAAATTACACATAACAAACCGCCGGTCCCGATCCAGGCCTCGCGCAGATTCCTCACGAGCTACATTACGTCCTTGCTCGCAATACAACAACATCCGTCGATAGACCTCACCAAGGGCAAGCAGGTGGCTCTATCAGGAAGCATGCAAAAATACGCACATACAATAACAACCACGCCACGCTGGGAGACGCCTGATGCATATCATGCTAAACTGAATGTCGATGGTGCTTTTGTGAAAGAAAATGGTACGGCTGGTGCTGGGATGATCTTGCGGGATCATGAAGGTGATGTTATCTTCGCCGCGACACGGACGCTATTTAATTGTGATGATCCCTTAGAAGCTAAGATGGCGGCTATGGAGGAAGGATTACGGCTTTCTCTACACTGGACGAACCTACCACTGATTGTGGAATCGGATTGTGCCGAGCTGCTGAAGTTGGTTCAATCCAAAGATGGCGATCGATCGAGGTATGCATATCAGGTTAGTGAGATCAGACGAATTCTGGCTCAAGAAAGGAACATTAGTCTAGCTAAGATTAGTATGCACGCGAATGTGGCGAGTCACACCCTTGCTTGTATGGGTCGATCGCAACAGCGCACATCATGTTGGCTCCGAAACACCCCTATGGAGATAGCTAGCATTGTTGATTCTGAATGTAATCATCATGGCTGATTAATGAAAGTTCTTTTCCCGCAAAAAAAAGAGAACAAGGCACAATATAAAACATTTACGCGTGCTACGTAAACAGAGGAACACTTGCGGCGCAGCGGTAGTGAGTGCGCGCTGCGTCACCCTCGTCGCTTGTTTGAATCCCGGCTGCGGCGCGCCCTCTCTGCGATCGGTACTTTTTTGGTTCGTTTTATTTATTAACGGTCTCATAATATAAGCTCTTAATATCCTAATTGAGCAACTGACTGGGCCTAGCATAGTGGAAGGGCCTCGCCATCAAAACAGGGAGGGTGCGGGTTCGAAACTCCGCTTGCGCAATTTCCTTTTTTTAACTTCGCGGGAGCATTTGTGTGATTAAGTGCAATGCGGGGGTCTTATCTGCAAAAACAATATGCCACCTGACACGTGGGGCCGTGCTGTCAGATACAGTGTCAATACATTGTTATACGGCGCTTAGCCCATTTCAAAACGATTAGCCTCAAACATGGTGAAAGATCGAGGATGTCGCCTAGAGGGGGGGTGAATAGGCGCTTTAAAATAATTACGGTTTAGGCTTGAACAAATGCGGAATAAACCTAACGGTTAATTTGTCAAGCACAAAACCTACAACAACTAGACTCACCTATGTGCACCAACAACTTATGCTAAGCAAGATAAGAAACTATGTGATAGCAAGATATATGACAAAGAACAATATGGCTATCACAAAGTAAAGTGCATAAGTAAAGGGCTCGGGTAAGAGATAACCGAGGCACGTGGAGACGATGATGTATCCCGAAGTTCACACCCTTGTGGATGCTAATCTCCGTTTGGAGTGGTGTGGAGGCACAATGCTCCCCAAGAAGCCACTAGGGCCACCGTAATCTCCTCACACCCTCGCACAATGCAAGATGTCGTGATTCCACTAAGGGACCCTTGAGGGCGGTCACCGAACCCGTACACTTTGGCAACCGTTGGGGGCATTCACCGGTACCCGTCAAATTTCTCGGGGTGATCTCCACAACCTAATTGGAGACCCCGACGCTTGCCCGGAGCTTTACACCACAATGATTGAGCACCGAACACCACCAACCGTCTAGGGCGCCCAAGCACCCAAGAGGAACAAGCTCAAGGGTACCAAGCACCCAAGAGTAATAAGCTTCTCAACTTGTAACTTCCACGTATCACCATGGAGAACTCAAACCGATGCACAAATGCAATGGCAAGGGCACACAGAGTGCCCAAGTCCTTCTCTCTCAAATCCCACCAAAGCAACTAATGCTAGGGAGGAAAGTGAGAGGAAGAACAAGAAGGAGAACACAAAGAACTCCAATATCTAGATCCAAGGGGTTCCCCTCACATAGAGGAGAAAGTGATTGGTGGAAGTGTGGATCTAGATCTCCTCTATTTTTCCCCTCAAAAACTAGCAAGAATCCATGGAGGGATTGAGAGTTAACAAGCTCAAAGAAGGTCAACAATGGGGGCAAAAACGAGCTCAAGAGATGGGGAACCATTGGGGAAGAAGACGCCCTTAAATAGGTCCCCACGAATATGCCCATTATGTGCAGAAAGACATAGGAGCGGTACAACCGCTATGAGCACCGGTACAACCGGTAACAGGCAATAAGCGGAACAACCGGCCCACAACCGCCCAACAACCACCCCACAACAGAAGCTAGTCCGGTGGTAGAGCGGTACATGGGCGGTACAACCTCCGGACCAATTCTGGAGCGGTACAACCGCTCCAAACACCAGTTGTACCGGTCAACCGGTACAACCTCTCTATGGGGCGGTACAACCTCTCTATGTAGAACATGCAATATCAAAACAGCCACAACTATCACATACGAGCTCCGAATTCGATGAAACCAAGTTTGTTGGAAAGCTATCAACAAGGGATAACACAATATTGAAAGAAATATCAATAAGAAGCAAATTAGAAAAGGTCCATAAGAAAAAGGTGAGAACCCTTCCTCGGATAAGACCGGTAAAACCTCCAACACCGAAAACATCATAGAAGACGCATGTGAACTCTGTTTTCAGTGAACTCAAGCTTGTCATCAAGATGACCATAAGCTCTAAGACTCACAAAGAGAACCAAACAAGAACCAAGAAACATGATGCAAGGATGCAATGGTTTGAGATCTCTACTAACGATACGATCAAGCTACCAACTTGAGAGCCCCCCTTGATAGTACGACAAACGATCCTATAACACGGTCTCCCAACTACCACCACGAGACCGGTAAAAGAAAAAACCTATCAAGGGCAAACCTTTGCCTTACACATGGTCCACTTGAGCTAGATGATGTCGATCTTGACTCCCTCAAGTTGGACCACCTTTGTTGATTGCGTTGGCTCGATGAAGAGTAGATGATTGCTCCCCCCATAGTCCACTATGGGTGAGCCTCTCTTTGGCACATCTTCACAAGACCATTGACACCACAAAGGATGGCAAGATTCAAGCACTTGATCTCTTCGTGATGCTCCACTTGAACTTGCACACGACAATCATAATGACGATCACCACTTGATGTCATCCTTTCCATGGGTTGTATGATATCTTCCTCTTGACGCAAGCCCATGGACACGTACCTAACCCCACATAGAACTCTCACATAGACCATGGGTTAGTACACAAAGTGCAATGGACAATGCTTACCATACCATGGGATCACTTGATCCCTCTCGGTACATCTTCTATGCTTTGTGAGTTGATCAACTTGATTCACTCTTGACTTAGTCTTGATCAACCTTGAATCTTTCCAACTCTCTTCATTTGGATAATGTCTTGAAGGTAAACATGAATGATCACACAATCTTCTTCTTCAAGACATGCTTGCAATAAGCTCAACACTCACATGACCAATCTTTGGATAATTCCTTAATAGCACCTTGGTCAACTCATAAACTCCTTGAAACCAACACATGGACAACAAGAAATGCCTATGGACAAATCCTTCAAATATAACTCAAGGCAACCATTAGTCCATAGAGATTGTCATTAATTACCAAAACCAAACATGGGGGCACTGCATGTTCTTTCAATCTCCCCCATTTTGGTAATTGATGACAATTACTTTCAAGAGAGTTTATATAAGGAATTATGCATCACCATGCAATGCAACAACCAATAATGCATGCGTAAGAGATGCAAACACTTGGGAACACAACCAAAGGAAGAAAAGATGACTCTCTAAACTTCTCCACAAAACTCTATGAAACTTCTCCCCCATTGGCATCGATTGCCAAAATGGGTGAAAAGCTTAGAAGGCCAAAAATAAAAAGTGTTCCTCCAAAAATTGTGTATTTCTCAACAAGAGAGAGGAATGCAATACACATATCCAACTGCCAATACATGGAGGAAGACAAACTATATTGAGGCCCAAAGATTGCAACAAAAAGAAATGCCACAAAGACATAACAAAGAGAGACACAAGCAATCGGAAGATAGCAATTGAAGCAAGCAATCAACGGATATCAATTGAACCAACTAGACCAATGATCCTACATGCCACAAGAATAAAGATATTATGATAAGCGCAAAGGAGTGTTCTAAAGAAACAAGAGAAGCTCCCCATGATTTGTGCACACATAAGAATTTTTGTATGTGAATACATGGTGCACAAAATAGGATCATAGCTCCCCCAAAATCAATAGAAACTCACAACCAGTGCAAGTGAGCATATAGGAAACAAAGCCTAGCGCTTGCAATAAGCACATGGTTGAGCAACATGTAAAAGAGGCATCTTAAGAATAGGCTCAACCAAAATGATGTGTGTGAGTCATGGCGAAGCACTTGAGAAGACTAAAAATTAGGATGAGCATTAAGCATCAACATAGTCTTGAAAGAATGAGGCACATGGTGCAAGGCCTATCATTCCCACACACAACAGCAAATGGGTTCACAAGATTACTAATAAGCAAAAGAGAACCTATGCTTGTGACAACCCATGGTAAAGATAGAAGATGAAGGTCTCATCAAGACGAGGGTTACCAATTAAGATGGCAAAGCCTCGTAAAGATAAGCAAGAGAAAAAATATCTTCACCGCAATAGAGTGCTTCAAGATGCAACGATATAAGATTCGCACTCAAGATAAATCCTTTCACATAACTACAAAGAAAAGGTGGACGTGAAAGAATAAGGATATCAACTAAAGATGTAACTTCTCTCAGATGTATAAGGTTCTAGGTAGACAAAATCATGATGATATATGTCTACAAAGAAGGATGTACACCCGACATAGTTACAGCACGAAGGAATAAGATATCCAAAAGGAAGTCATACATATACCAATAAGATATTTGCTTGGAAGCATAGCACATGGCTAGATATGGTCTTATTGTATATAAATGAATTCCTACCACACAACCATCAAAGACATCACAACTAGCAACATGAGATCATTGTTGGGATGCTTTGTGAAAGGAAACAAGTATCACAAGAAAGAATGAATTACATGCCATGATACAACCTACACAAGGTTGATGCAAGAAATGTGTGCATGAAGTAGATAATGATACTTGTTACCAAGATACCATTGGAAGGATGTAGAAGATACCAATTGAAGGTATATGGTAGTTCATTGATCATCCTAGCTTGACTCCAATAAGCACATGGTGGAAACACCTTCCTTGTGAGTGAGCCGATCGAGCATCCAATGCACCTCCAAATGTTCCTAGAATAACAAAACAAACTAAACGGTACCCAAACTCATTGGGACCACATAGTTAGAAACACCAATACATAGGACAAACTCCACATAAATATGTGAATATAGATATGAAAATTAATATCATGCACATCTCATCCAATTTGAGACTTGGTGGAGTTTCCCCTATATATTGGGTCAAAGAAAGAAAGCATGCCAAATAAAATACATGAAGTAAACATGCATGCTCAAAAGTTTCAAGAACCGAAACCAAATGAAAACAAAATGCCAAGTGAAAAAGGATACCAAATAGATAAATCATCACTTGGAAGATATCATTAAAAATACATCAAGGAATGAGATATCCATTGGAACACACAAAATTATATCAAACTCCCAAAAGATAGGATGGTTCCAAACAAACCAAGCTCTCTACAAAGTTTCATGATGGCACAAGTAGCAAAAAGAAATGGCTTGCCGTCCACCAACACACACTTAAAATAGATCACAAGATTGGTGTTTTATAGAAAATAGGATAGCTCCCCCACGAGTTGTGCATTATAGAGAATATGCAATTGAATACAAAATTCACAATGTAGGATCACCACTTTCACTATATCTAGAAAACACTAGACAAGAACAAGAAATTAACAAGATCCACAAGTGGTATGGAACACAACGGGAGTTGACACAAACCTTGGCAAGAGAAAAGGCAAATAAAAACAAAAGCCAATGTAAAGATGATCAATAAATTCTACCACACATAAGTGACTACCAATTGTCAAAAGACAAGAAGTATTTGGAAATAATTCCCGGTGGTAGATAACAAGGATATCCAACATCATCTTCACAACAAACACAAGCAAATTGCAACTTGTAGAGCTAACATGCCACCTAGGAACAATATAATTTACAATATCAATTCTAGGAGACACTATCTCAAATGTACACATTTTCTAGGATTGTAATATGCACATAGCATATTACTCCCCCATAATGTGATACCAGTAAGAACTTAACAAGAGGCAATAAGAGGATCCAACACGAGATAATCAATGGAATTTTTAGAATTTGAATTTCTCATGAGAGATATATCACCTAGCGGCTAGATAATCTTGTAATATCAATACTAGATGGTATTCCTCATGTACACACATTTATAGGATTGTGAGGTGCACAAAGCACATCACTCCCCCAAAATGGGATGTTCCATTAATCTCTCACATGAGCCAACTAGGATACACACAAGAAGCGAAAAGGCTCAACGCACGACACACACGTACATGATGTGCAAACCAACACACACATACTTGATTGCTCAAGATAAGCAAGTTGGAAGCACAATATATACAAACACATGCAAGGAAGAAAACCAACACATGCATAGGGGAAAGTAACTTTCAATGTAAACAATTTAAGTACAAGTTACCGCAAGGAGGCACATTGAATATAAGATAGAAACTTGACAATCCAATTGACTTGGCTTGAGACAATAAGAATGATGAAGTCCCCTTAATTCTTCATAATGTAGCCAAGTCTCCAATGCCCTCCAACAACACCTATTGATCAAGTTTGAGCTTGTTGGTCCCCAACCAAGTTGGGTCTTAAGAGGTTAGTCACAATAGGCTTGGCAACCCAAATGGTTCTTTTCTTGACACCACTTTGAGTACCAACAAACTTGGCAAACACATTGCCGACCTTATCCTTCCCAAGAGAATAGATATCATCAATAGTAATTGGGTTGAATAAGTTACCACTAGTGCATGAAGAAGCGACGTGGCCTTTCTTACAACATAAGTAGCAACGTCTACTCTTCACTTTCTTCTCACTTGATTTCTCAACAAGAGAAGCATTAACTTGAGTCTTCTTGGGAAGAGGCCTTTCTTTAACTTGAGGTTGAGCATGAGATTGAACTTATGCCCTATTCCCTTGTTGCTTGACACTAATGGCCTTCTTCTTCAATGGGCAAGATCTAACATGATGCCCTTCTACTTTGCACTTGAAGCAAACAATCTTGGCCGAATTCTTGACTTGTTCTTGGACCTTCCTTTTGTTCATCTTGGACTTCTTCTTCTTATTGGAGTTGAATCAAAGTCCACCTTTGTCATTGGGGGATTTTTGCACACTTAAGATATTGTTGAGTGTGGATTTCCCTTGATGACTCTTTTCCAAGTCTTTCTTCAAAGAAGTGACTTGGGCCTTGAGCTCTTTGATTTCCTCTACATGGTTAGTCTCAAAACAAGTACTAGAGGAAGTATAAGCTTCATCTTAGAGCAACAAGGCAAGCAAAGCAATTCATCACAAGATGTACCAACATTGTGAGTAGATGAATTACAAGGACTAGCACATGACAATATACTATTTTGACTAGAAGTAGTGCTAGTATCCACATGAGTCTCACTAGATGTTACCTTAGCAATCATGGCCTCATGAGCTATCTTTAGCACCCTATGGGATGCTAGAAGATCATCATGAGAGCTTGAGAGCTTTTCATGACTTTCTTCCAATTTCCCATAATTGCTAGATAGCACCTCAAGTTGAGCCCGTAGCTCAACATTCTCCTTCAAATGGATGCTTCACAAGTAATAGAGTTAGTAGCACAAGCATCATCATTTACAAAAATAGGAGAAGACAACTTGGCAAGCTCTTTTAAATAAGAAGCTTTAAGTTTGGCATGAGACTCGGTGAGTTTGATGAGCTCACCCTTGATGACCCTTGAGCCATTTTCGAGGTGCTCAAAATCCTCGAGGAGTCTAGCATGAGAAACTTCAAGCTTAGCATTTTTAGTTTTGAAATCATTGGCCACCTCAAGAGCTCTATCATGAGATTCCCTCACTCTAGATAATTCTATAGCAAAAGTCTCCTCAAGAGATTCGGAGGTGGTTTGTTCATGTTCAAGAGCTTGAGATAGCTCGGCGATCTCATTTGCGTAATCACGCCCATGAGCTTCCATTTTCTCAATGGTGGCCTCATGCTCCTCTAGATGAGATTCCAACTCCTCAATGTATTTCTTGCCATCAATGGCAATGGACATTATTTCCATGAAGTTGGAACGAGCAATTTTATTTTTATGAAGAGCTTTAAAAATCATTTCCCCCTTAGTTTTTAAGGAGGCAACATTATCATTCTCTTCATCATTATCCTCATCATCATTAGCATCAACATCATCATCAAGAGACATATTGGGGTACAAAGTAGGAGATACCTTTGACGCCTTAGCCATAAGGCAAAAAGCAATAGATGATGATGTAGGATCCCTTGAGGCACCATTAAACACCACATCTTGTTCCATGGAGTGTTCGGTTTCCTCTACATTGTTAGCACAACAACTCAAGGAAATACATGCATTTTTATCATGGCAACAAGATATAGCAAGCATATCATCATGAGATTTAGTCAAGCAATTTCTACATGATATGTAAGGACTATCAACACAAGCATGTGAAACAGTTGGAGTGCTCGAAGTGCTAAAGTCCAAAGATGAAGCATTGCAATAAGAAAGTGATGAAGGATTATCAACAATAAGCCCACTATCATATTGCAATGAACACCACTACTCACCATGTCATTACCTTGTGGAAAACCACATGTAGGTGAAGTAGAAGAAGTTGAGAACGCAACACGGCCGGAGGTGGAGGGAGAATGATCATCCTTACAAATCTTGGACACACCATATTTATCTTGAAGATTTGTCCATAACTCATGAGCGTCCCGGAACGGCATGAGTTGAAATATAACTACATTGCTCAAAGCATCGAAAAGCACATTAGAAGCTTGAGCATTGAGATAAGAGTTTTTCTCATCCTCTAAAGATAATCTTTGGGGATCCTTTGGAGGAGAAAAACCCATATCTACAATTCTCTCTAAATTTGGGTCCATGACCCCAAAGTGATTAAGCATGCAAATTACCCAAACATCAAAATTTGTGCCATTGAAACTAAGAGTGTCAGAGAATCCTAATCCCCTAGTCGACATCTTTACTCTCTAGGCGGTTAAGCCCAAGAAACTGAGATGAGGCTCTGATACCAATTGAAAGATCGAGGATGTCGCCTAGAGGGGGGGTGAATAGGCGCTTTAAAATAATTACGATTTAGGCTTGAACAAATGCAGAATAAACCTAATGGTTAATTTGTCAAGCACAAAACCTACAACAACTAGACTCACCTATGTGCACCAACAACTTATGCTAAGCAAGATAAGCAACTATGTGATAGCAAGATATATGACAAAGAACAATATGGCTACCACAAAGTAAAGTGCATAAGTAAAGGGCTCGGGTAAGAGATAATCGAGGCACGCGGAGACGACGATGTATCCCAAAGTTCACACCCTTGTGGATGCTAATCTCCGTTTGGAGTGGTGTGGAGGCACAATGCTCCCCAAGAAGCCACTAGGGCCACCGTAATCTCCTCACGCCCTCGCACAATGCAAGATGTTGTGATTCCACTAAGGGACCCTTGAGGGCGGTCACCGAACCCGTACACTTTGGCAACCCTTGGGGGCAGTCACCGGTACCCGTCAAATTGCTCGGGGTGATCTCCACAATCTAATTGGAGACCCCGACGCTTGCCCGGAGCTTTACACCACAATGATTTAGCACCGAACACCACCAACCGTCTAGGGCGCCCAAGCACCCAAGAGGAACAAGCTCAAGGGTACCAAGCACCCAAGAGTAATAAGCTTCTCAACTTGTAACTTCCACGTATCACCATGGAGAACTCAAACCGATGCACAAATGCAATGGCAAGGGCACACAGAGTGCCCAAGTCCTTCTCTCTCAAATCCCACCAAAGCAACTAATGCTAGGGAGGAAAGTGAGAGGAAGAACAAGAAGGAGAACACAAAGAAATCCAATATCTAGATCCAAGGGGTTCCCCTCACATAGAGGAGAAAGTGATTGGTGGAAGTGTGGATCTAGATCTCCTCTCTCTTTTCCCTCAAAAACTAGCAAGAATCCATGGAGGGATTGAGAGTTAACAAGCTCAAAGAAGGTCAACAATGGGGGCAAAAATGAGCTCAAGAGATGGGGAACCATTGGGGAAGAAGACGCCCTTAAATAGGTCCCCACGAATATGCCCGTTATGTGCAGAAAGACGTAGGAGCGGTACAACCGCTATGAGCACCGGTACAACAGGTAACAGGCAATAAGCGGAACAACCGGCCAACAACCGCACCACAACATAAGCTAGTCCGGTGGTAGAGCGGTACAACCTCCGGACCAGTTCTGGAGCGGTACAACTGCTCCAAACACCGGTTGTACCGGTCAACCGGTACAACCTCTCTATGGGGTGGTACAACCTCTCTATGTAGAACAGGCAATATCAAAACAGCCACAACTATCGCATACGAGCTCTGAATTCGATGAAACCAAGTTTGTTGGAAAGCTAGCAACAAGGGCTAACACAATCTTGAAAGAAATATCAATAATAAGCAAAATAGGAAAGGCCCATAAGAAAAAGGTGAGAACCCTTCCTCGGATAAGACCGGTAAAACCTCCAACACCGAAAACATCATAGAAGACGCATGCGAACTCCGTTTTCGATGAACTCAAGCTTGTCATCAAGATGACCATAAGCTCTAAGACTCACAAAGAGAAGCAAACAAGAACCAAGAAACATGATGCAAGGATGCAATGGTTTGAGATCTCTACTAACGATACGATCAAGCTACCAACTTGAGAGCCCCCCTTGATAGTACGACAAACGATCCTATAACCTGGTCTCCCAACTACCACCACGAGACCGGTAAAAGAAAAAACCTATCAAGGGCAAACCTTTGCCTTGCGCATGGTCCACTTGAGCTAGATGATGCCGATCTTGACTCCCTCAAGTTGGACCACCTTTCTTGATTGGGTTGGCTCGATGAAGACTAGATGATTGCTCCCCCCATAGTCCACTATGGGTGAGCCTCTCTTCGGCACATCTTCACAAGACCATTGACACCACAAAGGATGGCAAGATTCAAGTACTTGATCTCTTCGTGATGCTCCACTTGAACTTGCACACGACAATCATAATGACGATCACCACTTGATGTCATCCTTTCCATGGGTTGTAGGATATCTTCCTGTTGACGCAAGCCCATGGACACGTACCTAACCCCACATAGAACTCTCACATAGACTATGGGTTAGTACACAAAGTGCAATGGACAATGCTTACCATACCATGGGATCACTTGATCCCTCTCGGTACATCTTCTACGCTTTGTGAGTTGATCAACTTGATTCACTCTTGACTTAGTCT
Organism: Triticum aestivum; assembly: GCF_018294505.1. Lineage (NCBI taxonomy): Eukaryota > Viridiplantae > Streptophyta > Magnoliopsida > Poales > Poaceae > Triticum > Triticum aestivum. The sequence goes on along the minus strand of NC_057795.1, from coordinate 595,157,779 downwards.
TGATCAACCTTGAATCTTTCCAACTCTCTTCATTTGGATGATGTCTTGAAGGTAAACATGAATGATCACACAATCTTCTTCTTCAAGACATGCTTGCAATAAGCTCAACACTCACATGACCAATATTTGGATAATTCCTTAATAGCACCTTGGTCAACTCATAAACTCCTTGAAACCAACACATGGACAACAAGAAATGCCTATGGACAAATCCTTCAAATATAACTCAAGGAAACCATTAGTCCATAGAGATTGTCATTAATTACCAAAACCAAACATGGGGGCACTGCATGTTCTTTCACATGGTACTGACTTGCAAAAAATCTAAATAGTGGTACTGATCCGTTACAACTGCCCAAGTGTGGTACTTCCTTGAAATTAACTCCTTCAGGGTCGATATCACAGTTGCGTCTACGATCTTACCCCAAGGCATCCATATACGGTGTGTGAATTGTCGGGATACCTGACGACGGCGCTGTCATCTATCAGGCCGAAGTTGAGCCTGTGCAATAGGACCAGCCCCTGCGCCGTGGTTGCCTGCGGGTACAGCGTCATCTTCAGCGGCCTCAGATCCAGGCCAGAAATGAAGGCCGGGCCGGCCCTGAGTGGGGCGGGGGGGGGGCCACAAGTTAGGGGCCCCCACCCAGGTACTAGGTAGGCTCGTGTCAGAAAAAACAGTCAAAGGTGAGCCTTTCAGCCTAGGTGAGCCTTTCAGCCTTCACGCACACGCACAGGATTGCAAGCCAAACGAGCAGCAGCGGCATGATTAGCGACATGGGCGCCTTGATTAGCGATCACTTCCTTCATCCTTCACGCAAAAAAACAACGATATGCTATCCCTTCACGGCTTGACCTAAAAAGAGGGCGATCGTGATTTCCCGAGCTCCCAGCCTAGGCCGCCGGCACCGGACGCCGACACGCCGTACTGCAAGTCTGCCGCCCGGCTCTTGCTAATTCCTAATTCCCTTCTCATCATCTTCCTAATCTAGTCCACCGCTGATTTCAGTTCATGGGACCCCATCGTCACGCTTGGTCAATTGCTCCCTGACTTGCGCTGTAAACAACACACCGACTAACGCTCTCACGAATTCAACCATCAGGTCAAAATCAGGTATATTATATTTGTGATTTGCAGTTCCTTGATGTGTATGTGGCACTGTTTAATACCTTTTTCAGGATTGTGGGTTAGGATGCCGCCGAGAAACAAGACGTATGCATCGGATAGCAATAAAAGGAAAAGGAAACATTCTCTCTTGATGGTTCGTCTAATGTCGAGGTATATGATTTTATTTCTGAATTGAAGATTATGAGATTCACTTTGCGAGATGGCGTAATGCTTGCTATGAAGATTTTTGGGCATGTCATAGAAGTTGATCGTAATCCAAATATCTCATAATCTTATTTACCGTCCTTGTTTATCGCATCTTATTTACCGTCCTTGTGATGGTCGTATCGGCTCAAAAAAAAATCAAAGCTGAAACTGTTGAAGAATTATTTGAGGTCAACAATGACTCAGGAGAGGTTAAATGATTTGGCTACATTGTGCATTGAGAAGAAATTATTGGATGAGATTGACATTGACTCCATCATAAGTGACTTTGCGTTGACGAATGTTAAAAGAAAATTTTTAAGGTAATACTGTTTCAAATAGCCCGCTATAGCTCCGCTATAGCACGCTATAGCGTTTACAAAAGGTCTTGCGCTAAGAGACTTTGGTCCAAACAAATGAAAAAACATTTCAAATAGCGTGTTATAGCTCCGCTATAGCACGCTATAGCATTTGGAAAAGGTCCGGCGCTAAGATGCTTAGCGCGCTATTTAAAACTATGGGTAATATGCATAAATTAATTGGTATGCATCCTGATTTTCAATGCATTGTAGTGTTATAAATATATATATATCTCTCCCTAATAATAAAGTACGGATTGGGTCTCCGGGTTCACCGTCGTGCTGTTTTTCCGAAAACCTCCCTTTGATTTTTAATAATTGATCCCGCAGTCCACCCGTGGAAAAAACGTTTTGGATTTTTGCCCCACGCGTGGACACGCTTGACAAAAAAAAACCACCCCCAAGTCAATCGACCACGCCTCGCACCCCCATCTGGATCCGCTGCCTCCCCACCGCCGGCCCGCATCGTCCGTCGCGCCCTCCTCCCCGTGTCTCCGAGTCCTCCGCGTGCAGCTTGCCGACGTCGAGGCCCAGGCCGCCGCGCTCCGGGATCACGCCGGCCGTCTCGAGCGCGTGCCGCCGACTGCGACGGGCTGCTCAGCACACTCCGCGCCGCCACGGGCAACAGGTGGTAGGACGAGGAGAGGGTGGTGGAGACAGCGAAGGAGCTGGTAGGAGGAGGAGGAGAGGAAGGTGGAGGCGACAGAGGAGCCAGTAGGAGTATGAGAGGGAGGTGGAGGCGGCGGAGGAGGGGACGGGGATGACGGGGACAGATCGGACTACACACCGGAGGACGAGGGCATCACACCGCCTACCGATTCCTTCTTCCTCGCGTCCCGGTTACATGGCCGTCGCTGCAGTCGCCCAACATCGACCACCTTGCCCCGATTAGCTCTTGGGTACGCGGACGACCGGATGTGCTCCAGCGCGGCCGCCTATGGGCTGGTCCCACGGTTCGTGCTTTCCTCATGGTCATGGAGCTATCTCTTATTAAATCTGATTGTATCCCTGTTTGTGGTGATTGAGTTGGTGTAGATGAATCGACAACTAAGCTCGGGGACGTGATATGGTGCTCGGTGTAGGTGGCCATGGTGGACCTGAAGCTGGCTTAGATAAGCGATGGGGTCAGTGTTGTGCTCCTCCCATTCTCATTAACCAAATAGTGCAGACTGTGGCTGCATGACTGGTGTATATATTCACTTGGATGACCAAAATAAAACTGATAGCAAGAACCAGATATAGTGCTAAGTTATAGTTCATCAACAGATCCATATTAGTTCACAGATTCTCACAACAAATCTGTACATTCAGAATGACCACCAAAATCCAGCAGTACAATTAACTAGATTGGAGGAATTTATTTGATCAATATGTGCACATGAAACAATAAATTAACCCGCGTGAACTATATTTGAGTTAAGAAAAAACTGTTTGATATTCTTTTTGTGCTGCAGATCGAGCGGCGGCGCTCCCGATCTGATCGGGAGCAGGACGACGACGGCGAGCACATGGCGGACGAGAGGAGCAGGAGGGGAGGCGCGGAGGCGGGGCCATATGTGTCGGACGCGCGCGTTCGCCCGCAGTCAACGCGGACACAGCGGCCGTCCATGGCGGCTCGGGTCGATGTAGGAGGATGAGGGGAGGAGCTCGCAAGGCCCGACACCGGTAATGGAGCGGAGGCGGCTGGATCTGGCGATTCTAGAGGGGCTGACGACGAGCGGCTCCATGGGCGGCGACCTGCGGGGTTCAAGCGGCGGCTGAAGGTTTGTCAGATATACTTCCATTTTATGCATGGGTTGATCCCTCCCCTGGATACTGTCAAGGTTTGCATTTCAATGGAGCATTGCATCATTTTGCTTTAATTATTTAAACTGCCTAAATGGTACAAGTTGAGTATAGGTATGAGCGATCTGGTTTCCTCTTTTGTTGTTCTATACGAGGATGATCCAGATGCCTTTTGGTGTTTTGAGATGCTACTGAGAAGGATGGTAATTTGTATCTATGTCAAACCATACTGGCATATGTTAGGTTGGTATTTTTGCATGACTTAATGCATGATATAAATTCTGTTGCATCTCAGCGTGAAAATTTCCACCTCGAGGGACCGACAGGAGTTATGAAGCGGTTGGAAGCATTGTGGAAGATCATGGAATTGACAGATACGGAACTAATAAACTGGTAAGGATCAAACAGGCAAATGGAGTCCTAATTTTCTATTGGAAGTTCACATGACATGGTTCTATGTTTGAGGCTTCAACAGACTGCGTATGCCTCAAGATTTGAGGTGTGAGTGTGCGACTTGATTTTCTGTGTTGTTACAGTTAATCGGTAATGGATAAATCAAATTTTGTTATGTAGATTGGTAAAACTAATTAAGTTAATTTTTTCTTATTTATGGGTTATAATTTATTACTCCAAAAGCAGATTTGTGTATGTTAAATAGATTTTCATAGGGATATAAGACTAGAAGTGTGGATGTTTGTCAATTTTCAGAGGGAAATAAGCAACAGAATAGACATAAAAACATGGCTGCTTTGGAAAATTTTGGATGTTACCCATGGCTCATGCATGATGGTAGTTGTTGCGAAGATCATCTTATCTATCCATCATGAATCATCCCAGCACAACAAATTGTCTATTTAGTTCATCACAAACACCAGTATCACGGGGATAATGGAGGTAAATCAAAGCTCAATGCTGAACCCTTGGTACATCCTCCATGTTATGTTAGGACAAGAAAACAACCCAAGGGGCACCAAACCATTTCTGCTCCGCTAGCTTCAGATTTTTTGTTTTTGCATAATTAAGATGACAAGTTTGCAGACATACGATACTAGCTAGCTAATTTTAATCCCATTACAATGTTATAGATAGCTTCATTACAAATATATGGTCTGATTTTATATTATAGAGTGTGTGTATGAGAACTGATTTAGAGTATGTTGGTCATTTGCGTTCTCAAGCTTTTTGTTGTATGATTTCTATGGGAGAGAATGATACACGAGCCAGTAATAATAATAATACAACTAAAGTTTGTGAACATATCATTACAAAATGGTTGGCTAGATAATGTACACATTCTACTATATATGATCATTTTCTTTGTAGCTATACACTTATTTAGAATACTGTACAATTTTATCTATAGATCATTTTGTTAGGAATGATAGTAAAACAAGGAATGTTTTTCTACTTGTTGATCTTATATCCCCTATCCACCCCGTTTCACTCATGTTCCCACTTTCAAAGAACGGACGTGGAGCTGTGGGGTCTTGAACATGTTTTAATGTTTATTGGGGGCATTTGGATTTTTTTTTCTCCCGTTGCAACGCACGGGCATGTGTGCTAGTATGTATGTATGTATCTATATATATATATATATATATATATATATATATATATATATATATATATATATATATATTATTTTACTATGATGTGTTTATTAAGGGCCCCAAATTGTATTTTCGTCCTGGGCCCCCAAAATCTCAGGACTGGCTTTGAATGAAGGGCGTCCCATCCCCGGTGTTAACCTGGCAAACCTGTACGAAGTCATCCGTCACGACGACGACGGCCTCCACCATTATCGGTTCATCTGGCTGCGAGATGTTCACGGTGTGCAAGTAGTTGACGCCGATATGGAGATCGAACACTGGCGGATGGTTGAGACCGTCGTAGTTGCCGTACTTGAATCTGGCCGGATCAGGTACTTGAGCCCGGGCACGAGCAAGCCAAGCTTGTAGCAGTTCCTCAGTGCCGCTCGCGAATCTGCGCAAACTGTAGCTAATTTTTTTTAAATAATATATTATTTTTAGCAAATTTGAGAAATATTATGCCGTTTAGATTTATTTTAAAAATAATACGGCATCGGCCCTGGGGAAGCCGATTGGCTTCAGTCGGCCACCAGTAAACCGAGTGGGCCCAGTCGGCCACCGGTAAGCCGATTAGTGGCTGGTCGGCCAAGTGCGCATGCAGTCGGCCAACGGTAAGCCGATTAGTGGCAGCTACGCATGCAGTCGGCCGATAAGTGGTTATATGCCTGATGGACGGATGGGTGCAAGTGGGATGCTACCGCCTTGTATTTTAATCCTTACATGCAACGCGTGATTACAGCATCGTGAAGATGCTTTGCTAGCTCGAGCCATACATGCAACGCATGATTACAGTATTGGGAAGATGATTTGCTAGTTTATGAACGATGGCCAGCCGCGCGCTATCGATGGTGTGTAGTTGTTGAGACGATCAGCAGGGGGAGCCGGCGGCGGAGCCGGCGGAGAGGCCCGCAGCCTGGTGGTCCGGCTAGCGCCGCCGCTGGCGGAGCGGGACACTCGGCCGCGCACGCGTTTCGCCGCACCAGCCGCATCAGCAGCGCGGCCGCCCGCCGCGCCGGCGCCAGGAGGGCCAGCCGCATCAGCAGCATCACCCTACGCCTACGCTGCGCCATCCGGAACAGCTCCGGCACCGCCTTCTTCCCCGACAACCTCCTCCGCAGCCGCAGAGGTCGTCGCTGCAGAGCTCGCCGCGGAGCCGCTGGTACCGGCAGCTCGGCATCTGGTCCCTCGTGGTGAGCACCTTGACAGCCATGTGAGCTAGCTAAGGTAGCAGCTAAATTAACCAACCAGCCGGTCACAGAAAATACCAGTACGAAAAATAAACAAGGAAGAAGAAGCGATTAAAATACGAAGCAGTAGCATCCCACTTGCACCCATCCGTCCATCAGGCATATAGCCACTTATCGGCCGACTGCATGCGGCTAGCTGCCACTAATCGGCTTACCGCTGGCCGACTGTATGGGCACCTAGCCGTACCAGCCACTAATCGGCTTGCCGGTAGCCGACTAGGCCCACTCGGCTTACAGGTGGCCGATAGAAGCCAATCGGCTTCCCCCAAGCCGATGCAGTATTATTTTTGAAATAAATCTAAATGGCGTAACATTTCTCGAATTTATTAAAAAAATGTATTATTAAAAAAAATTAGCCAAACTGTACCAGCTCTTGGCCATGGATGGCCTGACGAACTCGGACGAGATGACATGGTTTGTGCCGGCATCGGTGAAGCCAGCGTCTGGGGCAGACGAGAGTTGGGTGCTATAGTCCACGTCGTAGCCCGTATGAATCCTGCATTAGACGGCACGGTGATCAATTCACTGCGTTGTGTGATTTGCGGAACATGTAGTAAGAATGTTAACTCCAAATTTCTAATAAATACTGAGCGAGTATGCATACCTTTGTTGTCAGGCTGAGCGCCGGCTTGGAACACACTGCCGGGAGCAGCGGCCATGACACAAAGAAGCAGCACCCACGGCCAATCAGACGCCATCGTTGGCGAAGTTGATTGCTCTACTACACATGCAAGAGCAGCTAACGGAACATTGTATATATGTTTCGTTGCTCAAAAGATATATGTGGTTGATTCTTGGCTCGATGCATGAGTCCATGTATATAACTAAGCATGAAAGCCAACCCTGTCAGGCACTGATCAGGCTGTCATTAGCGACTATAATGATCACATCAACGCCATCATGCATGATTAACCGGGTCAGCACATGCATGCGTCCACAACTTGCACAGTGCGGTGCGCGAGTGGCTGATGGGGGGCCTTTTCTATCCATGGTGGTTGGTGGCCATTTCTTTGGCAAAATTTGTGTGAATAACATGGGCCGAGAGTTGACTTCCCATGGAACTGTTCAGCATATATTCAGGGAACAAAACAATATATGGTGTGCTTAGCGTCGGCCAGATGATAATCCTAGAAGATCGACCACCCGGCCGGCCGTCGTTCGATGGAGTCACGGATAGCCGTCCGATCCATTCTCGTGAGCCACTTAGCCTTTGCAACAAGTCTCGTGCTGCACTAAGAGCTTTGTAACACGAGTGAGCCACTGAGCCTTTGCAACAAGCCTCGAGTTGCACTAAGCACTTTGCAACATGAGCCTTGTTGCAATCACTCGAACAGTTTTCTTTCTTTCTTCACAACAAGCTAATCTACTTGTTGAACCTTCGCAACAAGCATCCTGTTGCACTCAGTGCTTTGCAACATGAACCTTATTGCAATCAACATGGCTAAGCTGAGTTGTATCCTCTGCCTAATATAATGGTATGCTTAGGTGGAATTTTTCTGTTCGGCAAGTTTTGCTTATTTTGCCGTTTGATATTTTCTTATTGTTTTTTGGGTCATTTTTTCACGTGGATTCTGAAATATGTTCAAGGAAAGAGAGTTAAAGCATCGCCCCTTCACCCTTGTTGACCAAAATATAAAAAATTCCAATGAATAAATAAAAATTAAATATTTGATACTTTCATGGATAAAAAAGTTCTTAAAAACAAGAAGTACAAACTTCGAAAGCCAAAATGCATATTAGTACAAGTGTTAAATAAATAGTTTGGTAGACGATGAACATTCGACACCACTACGGTAAGTTGAAATTCTAATATCAAACATCCCAATTAAATCACAAAATATTTACTACAGATCCAAAATAAATAAATAATGATAGCCTAGGGTGTGCCCCTTCTTGTTGTAGCACTTTCTGGTAGACCTTTACAACTTTTCTTTCCCCTTTCGCAAGGTTTTTATGGGAAGTCTTTCTCCCGTCGACCTCCGCCGACGAGCCCGTGGATTCACCTCTCCTCCGCCTGCTGCTCCAGTCGCTGGTGGTAGGGAGAGGATTAATTTCTAGTGCCCCAGCTCCGGCTAGTAGATAGGTAGGGTTTTAGGCAGCGGATTCTAGGCTTCGATCCTTCGCAAGTTCGTCTATTGGGACGGATGAGACGACGCTCTGGTATAGATTCATGTCAGCTCTTCGGGACGACAATGTTAAGGTTCCTCGTCCTGTGTACACAATGGTAAGATGTGGTGTCAGGTTCTTCATCTCGATTCAAGGATTCAAGGACGACGATTGTGGCTCTGGGGCGCTACTACTTAGGGGCACGTGCACGAACACTGTCGGCTATCATCGACAGGGTCAGGCCGGCTTTAGTATGGGAGCGTAGGCAACAACGCGTCGGTGGCTTGTGCTAGAGTGATAATGGTCGTACGGTGGTCTATGGACCTCGATGTAATTTGTGTTATATTAGAGGTTCTTTGTAGTTCCGATGAGTATTTTCAATAGATCTGATCCTTTTTGCAAAAGAATAAGTGGACACATATATAGCAACATATTGCGCAGTAGGAGGAAGAACGATAACTACCAACACTAAACCCCGAGACCTTGATTGGTTCATCCCCTCACCAAGTGCATTGGGGAAGATTAGGGAGGATTTCTAAGGATTTTGACTTATAAGGGATGTAATCCCATTAATCTCTTTTGATCCACTCCTACCCCACCAAACCTAACAAATCCTATGGTGGATAGCGGAAGACGGTGGTGAGTCTTCGTAGTGGGAGCAGGGGCGAGGGGAGGAAAAGAATCATATATCCTATATCTAAGTAAATAGGTTATCCCAACTAACTTATTTCTCTCAACATGCAAGCATCCTTGCGGAAAAGTCCACCTTATCATCCAACCATGCATAGAAAACTAATGCTACTTATATTCAATAAATAGGAATGAATATTTTACAACTATATAATAAATCATATCTACTCTTAGTTCTTATATTTTTAATTTAAATAGTCACTTTTCAATCTCACTAAGATATAGCAACCAAATTTTGCAACAACGAGCAGGGCATCCTCTGTTTTTAACCTGGTGAGACCCCACGCCACCCTATTATAGTATGTGCATAGGATACTTCTTTCCGTTAGTGAAAGGTAAGTGCATCTCCCACCTAACCCTCAACAGGAAGCCCTCAAATTTCCGCGGACATGTCCAGACATGTTTGTGGACATCCGACCGGCTGGAGGCCTACCGCTATCCCTTAAATTTCTCCAAGTCAAGCAGTTCAAACTCACGAATCTGATGAAATTTAGACTAGGTCGATTTATTACATGCAAATTTGATGAAATTTAACTAGTTCGATATATATTACATCCAAACTATTAAAAATTAATCTAAACTAATCCAAACCTAAAACCTTGTAGGCATGACTTTTGAGGCCATTGGGACTACTATCATCGTCGTCGTTGTTGCTGATGGTGGCGGAACGAAGGTCGCAGGAGCCGCCCCAGCTGCCGCAACATCCGTCCGGGCCGGAGTGTCGCGCTCGCACCGCAGCCGTCCTGAATTCGCCTATGTTTAGCGCCGCTCATTCTCCACGTTTTTACAGAGCTACACCCCGCATTGGAGCCCGAGCTCCTAGGTCCAACGTCACGGTGAGGTGGTGACACGTCAGAGTGGTACCCGCAGAAGTGGTGTGGTTGCCGAAGGCTAAGGTTTTGCAAGAGGAAAGGAGTGGACGAGTGGGAGTGAGGGGCGGGGTTTGGTTAAAAAGTGATGAAGGCAAGGGTGTGGGTTGTCGTCCCGACGATCGAACTCCCCTACACTGCTCCATGATTTGGAGCCAGACTGGGAGACTTCGAACGCCCGTGCCTGGCTCATTATAAATGTCTACTTTAGAGGCCTAAAAGTATGCTGATCGCACCAAATATATAAGGAAGAATGAGCGTCCAAGTTAGAGATGCCCTAATGCTATGTAGTGTTAGAGAACAGGGTGTCACCCTGTTGCTTGGATAGCACAGTGCTATCTAGCCCACCCGTATTCGAGCCACGGAGTGACCTGCGGTGCTTAGAGTTTCTTTTATAAAAATATGTCTTCAAGGGCTAGTTCTGGATGGTCTCATTTTTTTTAATGTTATGTTGTGTCACAAAATGTCAAAGGTTCGTACTTTTTTTTTGAACTTGTCAAAGGTTCGTACTACTACATAGTATAGTCACAGACATCACTGGCACGTACACTATCCATCGTGACAAACGCCCCATTAAGAGGCCAGGAAAGCCAAAAGTCTATGGTCAATCAGTCACAGCATCTATGGACGTCTTGCGGCTCAACCACGAGTGGCGGTTGACCGACTCGCATTCAAGTCAACCCACGGCCATGTGATCTGCTCATCTATACCCAAACTTAGTAAGCTTGGTGTACTATTTTTTAAGTAACCGTGTAAGCGTATATGAATAGATTTGAATCCACTGAGAAATAATTACTCAGTTAGCTGACATCAGCATATGGCATTTTTATAATTGTGAAAATCACATTTATAACCTGATTATGGACCAAAGATTAGCAACCCCTAATAAGCAGTTCTTGCAATGATCTCTGCAAAGGATGTAGACTTGCATAATGCATACAAATTCGCAGGGGCATGCACCAGCCTAGCCGTGCCCAATCGCATATTGCCTCGTGATCTACAAAGTCATTGGACCGCACGAGGGCACATCAACTTTTAAGTTTTAGTTTCTAAAACTTCTGATTTTGGTCGTCATTTGCATCAAGTTTCAACTGAAACTTAATGAAACTTTAAAAACTCATCAAAATGTATTCAAAATGGATCTTTGTTGAAAGCCCTCATGACAAGAAACACGAGTATGAAAATGAAACCCAATTTTGTGTTCCGGTTCAAAAGATACAAAAGATTGAAAATTGAAACCAAAAAAAATTTGGGGTCGGTTCCTCCCACAAATTACGCTCTTGCATAATGCATATAAGATGTACTAATGGCCAAGATGGTGCTCTGATGGTATATTTCGTAACTGGCTGTATCCAGTTTCCATTGCCAGTTTAATTATTGGATGTCCTTAGTATCGGATTGATATCTTCATATCAGTGATCAAGAAATACAGTCATGAATCTGCATATATTTTCCAACCAGGGATCCATTATGGATAATACTCTGCATATGCAAATTGTATTTCACAAGCGAATCACAAATTACTTTTCACCAATTCTTAGAATATTATTCATGGCACAAATCTCAAACCTAATGAGAAAATAAATATTTTATTATTGCCTATATATATGACATAATTCCACACTCTTACTCACTTAGGTAAAATCATAAACGCAAGACATTCAAAATCTCATAGATACAAAGAAAGATAAATTGCATAGTTGATACTTGCCTTTATACAAGCGTGTGAACGAAACATAGAAGTTCTCAACGTGCAGAAGGACCGGTATCCACTGTTGGCACTCTCTTAAAATTATGCTCCTTCTCAAATGTAGTGTTGTTTTGGCTCACATTAGTAGATTGATTAGTCGTGTAAGCATCATAACTTAAGTTCGGGTTCTCACCACTATTGCCAGAGCAGAATCCGTCGCTTGTGATGTCATCGCCACCACGAGCCTTCTCGAGCTCAATGCATTCCTGTAGTTGCATCACCACATCAGTCATGGTGGGTCGATGCGTGGACATTTGTGTGGTGCACTTGAGTGCAATGTCTGCAACTTTCCACACACTATTGACATCGTAACCTCCAAGCATTTGTGAATCCACCACATCCTCGATGTTGCCCCGTGCCAACCGCTTACGTGTCCACTGGATGATACTCACGGGCACCGGCTCCCGGAGGATGGCCGGCTTCCCTGTGACTAGCTCTAGTAGCACGACTCCGAAGCTGTACACATCACTCTTTGTTGTTGGCTGCATCGTCGCTTGGCACTCTGGATCTACGTATCCAGGGGTGCCGACGAGCGTGTTTGTAGACACATGGGTGTCATTGCTGTCGTCAAAGGCCTTGGACAAGCCAAAGTCAGCGATCCTAGCCTCGAGTCTCGTGTTCAACAAAATGTTGGTGGCCTTAACATCTCTATGGATGAGGGGCGGATTGCAACCCTTGTGTAGGTACTCCAGCCCTACACATTACCAGACGAGTTCGTGCTAAGTTTGTTGAAAGTTGAAACACAAAACGTTCGACAAAACTGGCAACGGAAAGCAGTGCACTTTGCCTTCAAGTACGTACCTTGCGCAGATTCAAGTGCGATTCGTAGCCTTTCTGTCCATGCTAGACGTGATGCGTTGCGGTTGCTTCCCACTAATAGATTGACATTGTAATCAATTTTGTCAGTTTCAAAATGCAAAAATAACAGTAAACCGCCTTAGAGGTACTAAAGTCTGAAGCTAGTATCTTCTTTGAAGAAATACTGCAAATTTTCAAGCTACTAGTAACATGTGCGTGCTATATTATGGAAGCACAAAAATAAGGTGAAACATATTTTAGCTAAGTAATATATTGAATCAATGTGAACTGGGACAAGGTTTATACACCGAATGAACCTCGATAGGCTAGGATATCAATGTTTGCTCTCAAGATTCAATTAGCTTTGTCGATAATGAATGCATACACCATTGGATTTAGATTTTGAGCCAGGAAGGTTGAAATTAGAGGTTGGAGGAGGGGCGCTGGGTGTGCGATGGGAGGTGCTAGGACTAGGAGGAGCGGATTCGGGGAGGAGAGGCACAAGAATTATGAGGATTTGGGAGAGGATCGTTTGCTGCCATGCTGGCGATTTTGTATGGAGAGACACTTGTGAGGGCTGCCATGGGAAGGTTGGAAAAGGAGTGAATGTTTGACCACCAACTGAAATCTTTATAAGTAAAAAAAGATACTTCTCAATTTTTTAAAAAAAATATACTGCTAAACAATGTACATACCCTCAATATGCTCTTCCAGTGTTCCTTCCGACATGTACTCATAGACAAGTGCCATATACTCTCCATCCTTGCAATAACCAATCATGGAGACAAGATTCTTGTGATGAATCCGTGTCAAAATTTGAGCCTAGATAAATGTTCAAATACAACTTATCAAATTTCACTCCGAAATCTCTCGATCTCTGAAACATCAAGTGTAGTGAAAGAAAGTATACCTCTGCGAGGAACTCCTTGACGCCTTGATGGGAAGAATGAGACTGCAGCTTCACCGCCACCTGTGTACCATCCTCCAAGAAGCCGTCGTAGACATACCCAAACCCGCCCCGTCCAAGCACTCGCTGAAAGTTGTTCGTTATCAGCTCTAACTCTTTGTACGTGAACCGACGGTTCTCAAGGCGTTCCAGCGAACTGTCGGTGCAGACATTGTTTTCCGGTGCATTGTTTGTTGATGCTTCACAGGTGGCGAATGGCACTAGCTAATATTAATTGGTGCTCACATATGGGGAAATTTATCAATGGATTGTTGTGGTGCTGCAGAAACCTCACCTTGCTTCTTTGGTTTCAGGAAGCAAATCAGTAGCAATATCATTGATACTATCACTGCAAGCAGAACTGCGGGCACAGCAATGTAGATGGCTAGCTTGCTATTCCTTTTAGCAGGCAGCTGACATGAATTACCATTGGTACAGAGGTTTGGATTGTTGCCATATCTAACAAAATATGCAATGAAAGAATTTAGTGAGATTCTTAGTACCATTGCCAGATAGAATGGGGAGAAATTGAAATGGATGGTACCTTAGATCCAGAGAGTCATCTCGAACTCTTTTGAGGAGTCCAGAGGGGATCGATCCATTTAGCTAGTTGCCTGAAACATCCCTATGGAAACAAAATACTCAACCTATTCAAATGACAACTCGTGTTAATGGTTTAAAAATTCAAAGAGAGTCTCCGTGCTTACAGAAACGTCAGTGAAGGTAATTGCGAAAGGGCATCTGGAATTGAGCCTGTAAGGTTATTGTTTGACAGGTCCCTGCAAGATACGAAACATGATCTTATCTCATATGATTTTTTGTTGCAAACAGGAAACAAATACAAACTGGGTCAAAATAGATACATGACCTATCCATCCAAAAATATAGTGTGTTTATATTTTTTTAAGTCAAACTTCGTAATTGTCGATCAAGTTTGTAGAAAAAATTATCATGAAATATATTTGATAACTGTCTTTACGAATTTGACCAAAGTTTGAGATGTTTGAATTTTGCAAAAACTTGCGCATTATATTATGAGATGGAGAGAGTAGAAAACTCTGGAAACGTACAGGTATTGGATTGTCTTGAGATTCGCGAAAGTTGATGATATATCGCCATTTAGACCACTGGAGGACAGGTTTCTGCAGGAATTAAATGAAGTGGATCAGTTTCACTACAGGCTGCACGACAGTTATGTGCAACCTTCATTTTCCGTTAAGTATGTCATGAACATAAGTCAGCTAGCCTGGGTACAGATGTGGAAGTACTTACACGCTTGTGATCCTTGGAGGGCTGCCGGGTGGGTAGCTGCAGGTCAACCTGTCCCATGCCATACTCTTCGGAACACACGGATCACCCATCCAGTTTTTCTTCACTTGATACTTGGCCTTGATCGCCATGATTGCGGAAACTGCAGTTAATCGCATTGTAATTTCAGTGCCACAAAAGATGTGCTTACCCATACAGCTAGCTCATTCACGCACACACATACGTACCATCCTGGGAGTCGGTGCCAAGGTTGGTTGTGGGGATGAGGGAGAAGATCTCGGCCGCGTTGATGATAGGCGGCAACGTCGAGTTAGCCGTGGCGTTGATGGAGATTGTGTAGTTGTTGTGACGGATGAAGGGGCCACTGTTGTAGAGGGCGATATCATAGATACGATCCGGCACGATGTCGCTTGTATACAAATACAACGGCTTGCTGTTGAGGGTGATATTCAGCTGGCGCACAGTGTTGTTGGGTAGGATCTCTAGCTCGGCGAAGTGCAGGATGGCAATGTACCCGGGGGACGGGTCTTTGGGGGTGGGCACGGGGTACCAGGTGAATTCTAAGTCCCCAGAGGCATTCCGAGGCTTGATCGCCGTCTTCAACACCGCCTTGGGCGCCTCGAATAAGTCTTCGTTGGCTATGTTCTGCACCCCGCTGGCCATTGATATCTCGGTCCACATTACCTTGTTGCCCCAAGGCCTCCATATCCGGTCGTGTGGATCATCGGGATACCTAACGTAGAAGGTCTCGTCGGTCGGGCCGAAGTTGAGCCTGGCAAATAGGACCAGACCCTGTGCCGGGGTCACCTGCGGGTAGAGTGTTCTTTTCAGCGGCCTCAGGTCCAGGCCAGAAATGAACGGCGTACCGCCACCGGTGTCCACCAGGCAGACCTGCATGAAGTCTTCCGGCACCACCACGATGGCCTCCACGAACACCGCATCCGTTGAGTTCGTGATGTTCACGGTGTGCCAGTAGTTGGCGCCGATATGGAGGTCAAACACTGGCAGCCGATCAAGGCCGTCGTAGTTGCCGTACTTGAACCTCCCTCGGATCATGTACTTGAGCCCGGGCATGAGGGAGCGAAGCGTGTAGCAGTTCCGCATGCCGGTTGGGAAGCTACGCAAACTGTACCAAACCTTGGCCAAAGCCGGGACGACATACTCCGGCGAGATAATATGGTTCGTGCCGGTGTCGGCATCGATGAAGCCAGCGTCGGGGGTGTACGAGAGCTTGGTGGCGTTGTCCACATAGCCCATCTCCTCCGAGAGACCACAATCTATGGTTATGAATCCTGCATTGCACGGCAGCCGGTACGCGATCAGTCCATCCGTTGTGATTTCTGGCCACATGCTATAATAGTATTGCACGAAACATTGAGCGAGCATGCGTACTTACCTTTGTTGTCAGGCTGAGCGCGAGCTTGGGGTACGCCGGCGGCCGCAGTGATCCAGAGAAGAAGCGGCAACCACAGCGTCATCGCCATTGTTCACTGGGTTGGTTGCTCCGTTGCACATGCAAGCAACTAATGGACCGTGATATATGGCGGACATAGTTTGTCAAAAGATAATATATGTTATGTTGCTGAAAGTATATGTGTTTTATACTATAGGCGCTCCATCCATATCTCAATATACATGCATGCACCTACAATAGACTACTCCCTCTATTCCTAAATATAAGTCTTTTTAAAGATTTCAACATGGACTACATACGGATGTATATAGACAAATTTTAGAGTGTAGATTCACCCATTTTGCTCCATATGTAGTCCACATTGGAATCTCTAAAAAGACTTATATTTAGGAACGGAGGGAGTATATAAAACTGTACTCGATCAACAACTAATAAGTGTACTAATGTCTAAAGCCTCAATACAACATTGATTATCACACAACTTGCATGGAGCGGTAAGTGGCTGACCGGTGGGCCCTTTTCTAGCCTAGGCTGGCCACTTGGTTTAGGAAAGAGTGAATAATATGGATGGGTAGTTGACTTTCCTTCGAATGGGTCAACGTCATTGTTGGCCACAAACTTGGTGGGGCTCGGTCGTGCCCCCTTCTTTGCCCTGACATCTCTGCAGGCAGAGCCTGAAATTGATCGCAGGAGATTTCGACGAAGCTCGATGTGGGAGAAACGAATGAAGACTGGCGGGAAAGAAGTCTATCTATCTGCATAGCTTTGGTGGACTTCTAACGAACCATGAGCACATGAAGATTTTGATCTTGTTCCGAAGAGACAAGGACCACACTCCGAATTTTGATCCCAGTTATGTTGTCCATCTTTGCTAGTATCTTTCAGCTAGCTGATTTTTGTTCGGCATCATTCAAATTTTTTGTCCATTCCATCAAATCAAACTCGCATGCATCATCTGACTGATACCGGAAAGTAAATTAGCAAGACGTTGATTAGGTACCTTTTTCTTGAAAGTAAGGACCTCGAGTCCAAGTCCCGACCACTCTCGGTTTGGATCCATCCAATCAAACTGATCAATTCATGTTCTTGAGACGAAAACAGGGAAGATAGAGGATCAAAGAGGTGCCAGTACGCCACCTTCTCGCCGCTCTTACCCCCAGCCGGCCGCTCTCCACGTTGCTGCCTCGCCACCGCTCCATGCCTAGTGCCACCTAAGCAGTGGGAGAGCTAGTCAAAAGGTTCAGGGGGGCCAACGGGAAATCATGAAAATCTGAGGGGGCCAACAACTATTTTTCTCTAAATCTATGCCTCCTTAGAAAAAACAGTTTTGCTAGAACTCATCTAAATGAGATATAATTTGGTTCCATTTACGACCAAATTATATCTCATCTAGATGAGTTCTAGGTACTCCCTAGAAAAAATTTCTTCACAAATATTTCAAAATTGGGGTGTGGGGCACCGTTTGCATGCGCGAGGGGCCACGCCAAACCAACACGCTCCCGGATAACTCCAACCCACTACGGCACATGCATAGAGTATTACTCCCTCCTTCCCAAAATGTAAGGCGCGGTTTGACTTTTCTGGTCTTCATTACATAACTTTGACTACGATTTTCATGTATTCTTTGTCTATAAAATTAGTATACATACATATGAAATAAAATTGTTCTGCAAGACAAATACGATGATGCCATTTATACATGTTCAATCCATATACATTGATATATATTAGTGGTCAAAGTCGTGCATCAAAGACCGTAAAAAGTCAAGCGCGCCTTATATTTTGGGAAGGAGGGAGTACTAGTTTCCGCCGTTAATCAAAGCTAATGCAAGCTGTACAATGTCACAGAATCGAATGTCAAAAGGCACGAAGCATAGGATAGTCACAGACATCGCTGGCATGTGAACTGTCCATCGTGACAACCGCTCATGAAGAAGTCAGAAAAGCCAAAAGTCTACGGCCAATTGATCACAGCAGCTATGCACGTGTTGCGGCGCACCGGTGAGAGGCGGTTGACCGACTAGCGCATGCAAGTCAACCCATCGCCCATGTGATCTGCTCATCTCTGCATGCCCAAACTTAATAAGCTTGGAGCACTATTTTCAAAGGAACCGTGTAAGCTCATATGAACAGCTTGGCATGTGCACATGTGATGTTACACTAATTAATCCTACGTATGAGCGAGTTGCATGTTCTGGTTGCATGCTCCTGCATGCCTACCCCAACCGGGTATGCTAGTTCTACAAGTACTGGTTAACTGCTGGCCGGCTCTGTGCCTGTGATGGATCAAGGATCGCCGACGAGAGCAAAAGCAATGGCGACCCGGTGGCTCTTGCTTCTACTCAGTATGGCCGCGAGCATCGACAAGTTAGCTGGTGATCTTCTGGTTCTGCATGTCGCTAGGCCACTATGTTTTTTCGATAAACACTAGGCCACTAATAGCATTGTAGTACTAGTAACTGTTTCATCAAATCAATCTCTGCAACTGTTTACTGTGTATACGCAGGTTTTATAAGCATAGACTGTGGCCTGCCGGCGAATGCCGTCGGCTACGTGGACAACACGACGAAGCTGCGGTTCACCGGCGACGCTGGTTTTACCGACGCAGGCAGTAACCATAACATCTCTGCCCAGTACATCACCCCGACGATGCCCTGGGGCTGGCACACCGTCCGCAGCTTCCCCACCGGCGCACGCAACTGCTACACGCTCCGGCCACTCGTGTCGGCAGGGCCCAAGTATCTCGTCCGCGCCATGTTCAAGTACGGCAATTACGACGGTCTTGACATGCTTCCCATCTTCGACCTCCACCTCGGGGTTAACTATTGGAAGACGGTGAACATCTCAGATGCAAGCTCACCGACGATTGAGGAAGTCGTCGTTGTGGTCCCTGGCGGTTCCGTGCAGGTGTGCCTCGTGAATACTGGCTCAGGGACGCCGTTTATCTCCAGCCTAAACCTGAGTCCCCACAAGAGCGAGCTCTACCCGCAGGTCAATGAGACGCAAGGGCTCCGTTCTTGTCACCAGGACCAACTTTGGAACTCCCAAGAATGTCAGGTAAGCACCGTTGATGTCAAAAATCATGCATACATCTTTTTCATATGTCGTCGTAGGCATTCTTTTTTCATAATGGACGAATACCCAGAACACTATATCCGGCGAAGATTTTGCCTCCAGGTTTACCCACTTGGTTGACTGCGACGTGAGGGTAAACGGGCCACGGCCACGCGTATTTTTTTGGGCTCCTGGTGTGTAAATTTCCCTGGTGACTGTAGGTCTTCGCTTCAAATTTTCGTAACGTGGTTTGGGTGATTGTGTGTGCCTATAGCCATTTCCGTTTTTTGTAAGCCATGCCGATACGTTGACTAGATTGTGTATCTTTTCTTTCCTGTGTGCATGTACGCGTGGGCCTTCATGAGTTGGGCTCTCCGCTTGCGTGCTCCTGTCTTTGCGAGCCACCTTTGCTTGCATGCGCTATCAAGATCGGCGCCGCTTCCATCGTCTAATCTAGAATTGCCGCCCGCGGCACTCGGCGCCACTTGCAGCGTCTAATCCAGAGACCCGTCGTTAGCCGTGTCGTGATCATTTTGGTTTCCTCTTTCTGCTTTCCGTAATGGTCCACAGCGTCCAGGTCGACCTTCCAGGGTGCGTGCCGCTGTGGTTGGTCGGCGTCGTGCCCTCCCGTCGAACATGGCGCCAGCGCTGCCGGTGGAGAGCCTGGGTTCTATCCTAGCAACCGACATCCACGTCGTCGTCGGATGCGCTATGGCGGCGAGCGTCCCACACGGGAAGCTGCATGAGGGAGGTGCATGCAGACCATGCCGATGACCAAGAGCACAGTCTTCATCATGGACCGCAACCACGGCGATGTCCGCATCGTAATCGGCTGTCCTCTGATGGTGAACAGCTCACAGGAAGGTGCACGGAGGGAGCTGCGCGTAGACCATGGCGGCGGCCATGAACACGGCAGTGTTGGGCTTGCGTGTGTGGTGTGTCAGGCTGCCTCCGTCGGATACTACCGACCCCAACGAACGCGCTTGGCTGAATGCAGATGCGGCAGCGCAGCTACCCGAGTCGACGGTGGCGTACTTCTTTGATGACGGCAACGCCTCGCGCAAGAGCGGCCGTGAGTACGAGGATGCCGGCCATCGCTGCCGCGCTCGCGACTTTGACGTCTAACTTCTGTTCGCAGATGGCAGGTACAGTGTCGTCACCTGTTCCATTGTATTTCTTTTGCGGCCGTCTTTATATCGTGAAGCTAATCGGTGCTTCGATCACAGCTTTGTCGTTCTGCAGACGTGCTTGGCGCGTCGACGAGCTGGGCCAGCTGATGTCTCTGACGGAAGACGTTGCATCTCGGACTGGACTTTCCTTCACTGCATGCATGTCAGGGCCGGGGCCGGAGCACGTGCGCGCTAACGCAGGGGCGATGAGAGGGACATCTCTCCCATGTTTCTTCGTCGAGGCGATGCCTCAGGAGCCCAGTAAGGAGAGCAGGCATTCATGGAGGGACAATCTCTCGATCCTCCCTCTTCTTCCACTCCTCTCCCAGATTGAGCGTTGATCTGGAGCATCTCGGCTCTACGCGTTGAGGGGCGCCGTGCCGTTGTGGCCTGCTTTGTCTCACTGTGCAGTTCGGCCGTTCCGTTGCTATCCGGTAGAGACATAGAGGGGTGTGTTGGCACAGACCCGACCTTGACGACGCTGTTGTCGAGTACTTTCCGACAATATGTAGCGGCGTACAAGCTACAGCCGATTACTTCCGGCTGCTTCGACGGAGACGAGCACACGCACGTACAAGTCTAAAGCTAGCAAGCACACGAGGACACAGGAGACGTGAGCGATGGCTAAAGGCCCGTGTCGAGCCTTTACTTTTTATTGCTTTGATCGATCTGGTCTGATTACACGGGGTACAGCAGTATATATATTAGCTAAGCTAGTCCTACTAGTCCTAGTCCTAGTCCAAATACAAATCCTACTTGGTGACTGTACCAAGTCCGTACCGGACTGATCACACTACGTGGTTGATTCCAACAATCACCTCCCCAACGACGATGTCTTCACTTCACAGCTTGAACGCTGATCCTTTCCCGCATCTCCGTGAACTTCGGTCGTCCCAAAGACTTGGTCAGGATATCTGCAAGCTGATCGTTGGTGCAAATGTAGTTGACTTCAATCTTGCCTTCTTCCACGCAATCTCGTATGTAGTGATACCTTATATCAATGTGCTTACTTCTATCATGATGCACTGGATTCTTACATAGAGCAATCGTGGACTTGTTGTCAACATATAGCACCACTCCTTCCGGTTCCTTATCAGTGAGGTCACCGAGTAGCCTTTCTAGCCACACACCTTGACCCGCCGCGGTTGCAGCTGCAATATACTCCGCTTCACAAGATGATAATGCGACCACCTTCTGCTTTTGTGATAGACAACTCACAATGCTTCTTCCCAAGAAATATGCCACGCCCGAGGTACTTTTACGGTCGTCAATATCTCCTGCCAAGTCGCTATCACAGTAGCCAAGTAGCTCCACCATCTCCTTCCGCTTTTCTCTCAAATAGACACAACCGAAGTTAGTTGTCCCTTTGATGTACCTGAGTATTTGTTTCACAACTGCCTAATGTTCTGTCGTGGGTGCTTCCATGAAGCGACTCACTACGCCAACGGAATAGGCCAAGTTTGGTCGTGTATTCACAAGATACCTTAGGCTTTCGACCACACTTCTATACTCCGTTGCATCAACCACGGGTGCTTGGCTCCTCTTGCTAAGTTTAAGTCGAGGCTCCATTGAAACATGACTTGGATTGCAGTCCTCCATGCTACAGCTTTCAAGAATCTTCTTTGCATATGCGTCCTGGCATAGTGTGATTTCCTCCGGCTTTTGATGTACCTCGATCCCGAGATAGTAAGTCAAGAGCCCTAGATCACTCATCTTGAAAAGCTCCTTCATTTGTAGCTTGAACCTAGCAATCTCCTCCTCATCTGCTCTAGTTAGCAAGAGATCATCAACATAAATGGCCACTAGGAGACGATCCTTGCCTTTACCTCGCTTGTACATAGCATGCTCCAGTGGACTCTTCTCAAAACCAAGATAAACTAGTGTACGATCAAGCTTGATGTTCCATGCCCGAGGAGCTTGGCATAGCCCGTACAATGCCTTGTATAGTCTCAACACCTTGTGCTCCTCTCCCTTTTTGATGTAACCCGGTGATTGCTTCACATATACTTCTTCTTTTAACTCCCCGTTTAAAAATGCGGATTTTATATCCATGTGATGTAGACTTCAAGATTCTTGAGCCGCGAGAGCTATAACTAGCCTCACCTATTCCATCCTTGTGACAGGAGCGAACACTTCCTCTAAGTCTACACCTTGCTCTTGCACGTATCCTTTCGCTACGAGCCTTGCCTTATGCTTCACCAAGTTTCCTTCGGCATCTTTCTTGACTTTGTACACCCACTTGAGCTCTATGATTTTATGGTCGTTGGGTGGATTCACGAGCTCCCATGTTTTGTTGTCTTGGATTGATCCCAACTCCTCGTCCATAGCACGACGCCAACACTCCTCCGTGTTTGCATCTTCAAATTTCGTCGGTTCCTCGACGCTAAGAAGACACCGCCGTCCTCTTTCTTTAATTTTCACAGGATTTACTTTTGAAAGTGCTTCCTTTGGATATAATTCCACCACTGGTCGAAGACGTACTGGTGTCGGTGGACGTTTCCTTCTCTCCTGTTCAGTCGAAGACGAAGTAATATCATCTGGAGTTGCCAAACTCCCGATTTCTGGCGATTGGAGCACTCCTGGACTGGCTGTGCGTCCACCAGATGAACCAGTTGAGATCGGTGTTCCTTCTCCTACTCGTACAGGAGAACCAACCAGCTCATGTGCACCACGTGGGCTTCCCAGGCTGGTTGATGAGCCACCTGGGCTTTGAGGTGGACAGACTCCTGATGGGCTTCGTTCAGTGCCTCCATGCATATGTGAGCCACCAGGTCGAGCGCCGCTGGCGCTGCCTGGCGTGTCTTCAGGCGCACCAGCCGGTCCTTCTTGCTCGTGCGCGTGTGACGCAGCGGGAGTAGCTGGCGCGTCTCCATTTTCTGCCGCGCCGTCCGCGCCATTTGTCGCGGCCGACCTCTCCGGTTGATTACCAATATCTGTATGCTCGTAATCATCGTAAACAACGTTGAAAATATCATCGGAAGACGGGTATACCGGCTCGGTGGAGTTCCAATTCCATGACCTTGCTTCTTCAAAGACCACGTCGCGCGTCATAATCACCTTATTTGTTGAGGGGTTGCACACACAGTACGCCTTCATGCCTTTTTCGTAGCCAACCAACACCATTGGAGTACTCCGATCCGCCAATTTGCTAGTATGCCCACCCACCGTTTTCACATGCGCCACGCACCCAAAAGTGTGAAGATGATCAACTGTGGGCTTGTGTCCGTACCATGCTTCGTACGGCGTCATCCCAACCACACTCTTGGTTGGAGCCCGGTTCAGCAAATAAACGGTCGTATTGACCGCCTCACCCCAAAACTTGTCCGGCATGCCTTTACTCTTCAACATGCTTCGTGCCATTGCCACCACGGTTTGGTTCCTCCGTTCCACAACACCATTTTGCTGCGGTGAATATGGTGCCGTAAGATACCTCTTGATCCCTTGAGCCTCGCAAAATTCCGTGAATGCACGAGACTTGAACTCCCCCTTCCCCCCCCCCATCGGTACGGAGGGCCTTCAACTTGGCTTCAGATTCTACTTCAGCCGCCATCTTTATTATCCTGAAGGCTTGCAAAGCTTGGTCCTTCGTCTTCAACAACACGATCCACATGAATCTGCTGAAGTCGTCGACGACGAGCAAGAAGTATCTGTTTCCGGCAGGGGTTGTCGGTGTAATCGGTCCGCACAAGTCTCCGTGGACCAACTCAAGAGCTTTGCTCGCTCTAAAGTTTCCCTCTCTTGGGAACGGGGCTCACCTTTGTTTCCCAATGAGACAACCGTCGCACACTTGGTCGACATGATTGATGCACGGTAGACCACTTACCATCTCCTTTTGTCCAAGTTGCCGAAGAGCCTGGAAATTTAGATGACCGTATCGTGCGTGCCACTTCCATGCTGAGTCGTCCATGCTCGACAGGAGACATACCGGATCCACACGATCCAAGTTGAGGACGTAGAGCCTGTTTGGTGACCTCTGCACCTTCATAATCAACATCCTCTGATGATCATACCCCCATAGAAAGCCATCTTCGAGCACAATCTTGCAACCACGCTTCTCGAGCTGGCCAAGACTTATGATGCTACTCTTTAGCTTGGGAATATAGTACACATCTGTGACTACCTTGTGACCGCCATTCTTCAACTCAAACAGGGCAGTACCTCGCCATGCGATGTCAACGGTCCGGTCATCACCAAACCGAACCGTGCCTCCCACCGAAACACTGAGCTCAGAAAACTGGTCCTTGTCGCCGATCATGTGGTTGCTAGCGCCCGTGTCGAGGTACCACACGTGCCTCGACGTGTTCATCCTCTTCTTATCGTGAAGATAAACTGCCTCCTCTATGAGCGTGACGACCTCTGTAGCCGGCGCCTTTGGAGCTGGAGTATCCTCATCCATTAGCTCACATACTTCGACCATGAGCATCATGTCTCCATCATCGCCTCCTTTGGCCATGAGAGCTTTCTCCTTCGGTGGTTTCTTGCACTCCGACTTGAAGTGCCCCATGATGCCACAATTGTGACACTTGATCTTGCGCTTGTCGAACTTCTTCTTCTTCGGAGCGCTGTTGCCGGCGTTCTTCGTACATTGTTCTTTTGGCACACGATCTTGGCGAGTGTTGCTGCTAGAGCCCTCGCCTCCTCTCCTTGAGTCCAGCGCCAACCATTGAGCCCGTGTGAGCATGACATTCTCATCATTCCTCCCATCCCCGAGACTGTACCGCATACGCTCGTCGTGAGCCTTGTAGCGTCCGACGAGATCGTCGATGGAGAGAGTCTCGAGATCGACGCACTGCTCGATCGCCGTGATAATTTGCAGCTACCGGGGAGGGGCTGCGCGCAAGAACCGCCAGACAACCGAGGTCTCCGTGAGGTTTTCACCAAGCGCGCGGATCCGATTGACGAGAGTAGCCACCCGTGAAGCGAACGCATCCACGGACTCATTGTCGCCCATGACCAAAGTCTCATAGTTCCTTAGGAGAGTTTGGAGATTGGTTTGCTTGACGCGGGTGTGTCCCTTGAACATGAGCTTCAAGGTATCCCACGCTTCCTTCGCTGTTTCTTTGGCGATCAGGTGTTGGAGGACATCCATCGGCATCACCGAATAAAGCGCCGACGCTGCCTGCCGATCCTTCCGGTGCTCGGCTCCCTCCTTCTTGAACGCATCGCCTCCGGGATCCACCGCGTCCCATAGTTCATTGGCGCGGAGACCACACTCCATGAGGGCCTTCCAGACCCCAAAGTTCTCGCGATCAAATCGTGGGTACGACGAACTCACCGGAGCAGCAAATACTTTAGCCGCACCGGAGTACTCCGCCAGCTGCTTAGTCTTCTCGTCGTCCGACATGATCCTCCGTTACTAGAAGATCAACCTTGCTCTAGATACCAATTGTTGGCACAGACCCGACCTTGACGACGCTGTTGTCGAGTACTTTCCGACAATATGCAGCGACGTACAAGCTACAGCCGATTGCTTCCGGCTGCTTCGACGGAGACGAGCACACACACGTACAAGTCTAAAGCTAGCAAGCACACGAGGACACAGGAGACGCGAGCAATGGCTAAAGGCCCGTGTCGAGCCTTTACTTTTTATTGCTTTGATCGATCTGGTCTGATTACACGGGGGTACAGCAGTATATATATTAGCTAAGCTAGTCCTACTAGTCCTACTCCTAGTCCAAATACAAATCCTACTTGATGACTGTACCAAGTCCGTACCGGACTGGTCACACTACGTGGTTGATTCCAACAGGGTGGAGTTTGAGGCCGAGGGCGAGGCAGATGAGTGTGCGCGCTCCTTGCAGTATCAGGTCCGGTGGAAGCTCCGCTTCTTCTTGTGGCCGCGTGTGTCTGTGTTGCCGTCCGACATTTCTTTGCTTCTTCAGTTACATATATGTGCGAATATTCTGTAGCCTGTTCCAGCTAAGTTCATATAGATTGTGGCAAGAAAGCAAAATAGAATGTTCTAAAATTTGGGCATGTATTGCTGATTGCATGCAGATCGGAGAAGTGGGTTGCATGATGGGCTGTGTACGGGTCTAAATAGGTAGCTGTCGGATTTGGTCCCATGTAGTGAAGTCAAATCAGATTTGTCTTTCTAGAGTTGGTCAGGTGTACTAAGATTAAATCTGATTCGTCTGGCCTGCATGTCGATTGGGGAATGTTGTATACTCAATTGTTGGAGTTACCCCGAGATGTACATGTTTATGTGTGTGCATGGCACATGCGTGTTGGCGACGTTTTTGTCCGATATGTTTTTGTTTAACTGTTAGAGGTACGCTAGGCTGTACATGGTTGCTTGAGTGTATGGGACACGCACGTGGACGACGTGGTACGTCAAGTTGTACACGGCTTTTTGCATGCATGCGCCATGCAAGTGGATGAGTGATCGTGTGTGTTTTGTGCGTGCAAAATTTTAAAAAATATGCATCTACTATATTTTTATTCGCACCAAGTCAACAAGTTCAAACCCACTAAAATATCAGCAGTTCAAAGTTCTTTCTATCTGTGTCCTATAGATAGCAATGATAGCAATAGCATGTCAGAGACTTTATTCTGTTCTTCTTCATGATGTTTTGCTGACAATTAAAGACTTTTGTAACAATGAGAATGGCCGTCTTCTTGGATTGATCAACCAAACACATGCAGCTCACAAACTCTTGTTTCCTAAAAGATAAGAGTGAAAGACTTTGGCGAATGATTATTTTAGTCAATCATGGTTAATTGATTTAACTTACGAGTATTTGAAATGATTTAGAAGTTATTGAATGAATTTTTTGTACTTTTACTTTAACTCACAATCGATTGGTCAGTTCTGAATCAAATGCATATCATATCGATGCCTCTTTTATTTCTTCACAATCATTGTTGCATGCACTGTCGCTAAGCACCCGTAGGTCGCATGGACCAATTTGCAAAAGCTTTGCACCATTTCATTGCAGGTACCAATCCAACGGAAGGCTCCACAAGAATGATATCAGCTACGAATGAATGTAATTTGTCCGGTCTTGCTTAAAAAAAGGGCAATGTGTAATTTCCATCATGCAAAATGAAGCACTCATGCTGATAATAAATGTATCATTTGCAAATTGTTCCTGTGCATGCCTTGCTTTTTGTGACTATAAAGTTATGACTACAAACACGTGCTGGCAAAAGTCTTATTTTTTATCACACAAACAAAACAATACATATATACACACAGATAATGTATCGATAGGCGCGGCGTGCCGCCGCGCGGGCATGGCTAGTTAATTCTATATTGTACATTTGCATGATATGGAAAGAACCACATAGGAGATATACGTTATAATGCGAGCTAAGGCTATCTCAGATGGTTAGGTTCCTTATGGTGGAACCAGCGCCCATACTAGTGCTCGCATATTTCTGGATCTATTTCAGTCTTTTCGACGATGTTCGTTTAATGACAGGAGACATTTCCGTCGACTACGAAGTCCCCTGTGGTGACTTCGTCAATCACAAGATATTGTGCCGGCTCCAAAGGAAACACAAGTGGTATTACGCAATACCAAATTATATATTTATCAAGAAATCATTATATATATTTATGCTGCACCAAGAAAACCCCAAAATGCTTTCAGCAATATGTAGTCTAATGTTTTTGTTGACTTACAAAGTTTCAAGTTTAGATGCTATTGTTTGGGGGAGAAATTAAAATAGGAAGTCTCTATGAAATGGCCCATAAGTGGGGATAGCGAGCTAGCACGAAGCTAGGCGACACGGATATACATTGGGGTGCGCCTGGACCCTGGTTTAGAGAGTTAGTCCTGAGCACTAGTGTCAAAAATGCTCTTATATTATGACTTGGAAACAGTCATAGTTGTTTTGTTGAGCAACCTCACGTCATGTTTCTAGTATCATCACAATAACAGAAGAAAACACAGGTTCAAAATCATCAGCGCATACATAAACGAAACTAAGTTAAACTATCTAGAATTAGTCTCAGTTGACTAGTAAAGTTGATATCCAGAAGCGAAGCTGGTGATACTGAATACATTACGAATGTACATGCAGGTACCCAGACGATCCTTACGACCGTGCATGGCTTCCATGGAGAGATCCAAGGGAGTGGTCAGAGATCTCAACGACCAAGAGTGTGATCAAGGTCGACAGCTTCGAAGTGCCATCTGCCGTTATGCAAACCGCCATCAAGCCCCTTAACTCCTCCGCCCCCATCCGATTCCACTGGGACGCGGAACCGAACGCCAACAACCCCATCCCAAGGTATATTTGCATGTTGTACTTTGCAGAGCTAGAGAGCAACGCGGTGCATGAGTTTTATATCACCATGAATGGCAAGCTCTTGTATCCTCTCGTCATGTCGCCCCGGTACCTTGTAACCGATGCCATCTACAACGACAAACCCTACCATGGGTTAGACCGGTACGACATCTTGCTCAATGCCACCGCGAACTCGACCCTTCCCCCGATCATCAACGCCGTCGAGGTATTCTCGGTCCTCCCTACCACCGGCGTAGCCACGGCGGCTCAAGATGGTAACCTGTTATTATTTTCAGATTAAAAGTGGATCATAAATGAAACTAGCTAGCAACTGCATTTCAGCTGATTTTTTTTAGGTCGCTGATAAGAGCTTTATCTGCTGCTACTGTGAAATGTAACAGTTTCTGCCATCACGGCGATCAGAGACAAGTACCGGGTGAAAAACAACTGGATGGGGGATCCATGTGTGCCGAGAAAATTTGCGTGGGATAGATTGAGTTGCAGCTATTCTGTCTCCAGCTCACCAACTGTTACAGGCTTGTGAGTTAATTTTTGATGAAAAGATTGTTCAGTGCATATTGTATCTATCTGAACTGTCGTAGACATAATTACATATACACTGCAGGAACCTATCTTCTATGGGTCTGAGTGGTAACATCTCGTCTTCTTTTGGGGATCTCAGAGGATTAGAGTACTTGTAAGTAAAAGACCATCACGCTATTACACATTGGATGTTTTATTTTTCCTTTGAGTAACTAAGCGGTTTATCTGGGACCTCACTAATTGTCAGGGATTTGTCACGCAATAATCTGACGGGCTCCATTCCTGACAGTCTTTCACAATCTTCATCCCTTAAACTTCTGTAAGTAACTAAATCTCTCGTATTTTCACAGCTAGTTATTGCCTTATATGTATTGTAAACTGATGGTGTCCTAAAATGTATATGCAGTCAAACCTATGTAACTTTGACTTCCAATATATGAAAAAGTATTCCAACTGATGGGGTGATAAACTGATAATACACTATATGGTTGAAATTGCAACAAACTGTACTCTCACAATGCATTCATCATTTATTTTGACACCAAACTCCATTTTGTTTCCTCTAGTGATTTGACAGGAAATCGGCTTACAGGAGAAATTCCTTCCAGGCTTCTGAAAAGAAGTCAAGATGGCTTCCTAACTCTCAGGTTAGTCCCCTACTAGTATCTGAATTTTCTGCAATTATTTTTGACTTGGTTTTCACTGTCTAAGCTAAAGGCAGGCATTGGTTGTTAAGAATATGGATCTATATATCAACTTTCTCATACTTTATTTTGGTAGTGTGGAAGTTTTTCCGTAACAGGAAAGGACTTAGACAGGGCGATCCTATCTCCCCACTCGCCTTTAACTTTGTGGATGATGCAATGGCAGCCATGTTGTCCAAGGCCAGGGAGGCCGGACACATCATGGGGCTTGTCCCACACCTCATCCCGGGTGGTGTGACACATCTCCAATACGCGGACGATACCTTGCTTTTGTTCAAGCCTGACGATCATAGTATTGCTTCGATTAAGCTCCTGTTACTAGCCTTTGAGATCCTCTCCGGACTCAAAATAAACTTTCTTAAAAGCGAGGTCATTACCATGGGGATGGACGACCAACAAAGCCTGCGTGTCGCAAATTTACTTAATTGTAAGCTTGGGAGCTTTCCAATTAAGTACCGTGGGTTTCCTATCTCTCACCGCAAACTCTCGATTCTAGAGTGGGAGCCTCTGTATGGGAAAGTGGCCAACAGGGTAAGCCCGTGGCGAGGGCGTTTCATGTCCTCTGCCGCGAGGCTCATTCTAACTAACTCGAGCCTCTCTTCCCTTCCCCTCTTCACTATGGGGATGTTCTTACTAGCCGATGGCGTGCACGCTAAGCTAGACACACCGAGGTCCCGGTTCTTTTGGGAAGGAACTGACATCAAGCGGAAATACCACCTAGTAAAGTGGGCGGCGGTCTGTAGGCCAAAGAAGTTTGGAGGATTGGGAATCCTTAACTCCAAACTGTTGGAAATATGCCCTAGAGGCAATAATAAAAGGATTATTATTATATTTCCTTGTTCATGATAATTGTCTTTTATTCATGCTATAATTGTATTATCCGGAAATCATAATACATGTGTGAATACATAGACCACAACATGTCCCTAGTGAGCCTCTAGTTGACTAGCTCGTTGATCAACAGATAGTCATGGTTTCCTGACTATGGACATTGGATGTCAATGATGACGGGATCACATCATTAGGAGAATGATGTGATGGACAAGACCCAATCCTAAGCATAGCACAAAGATCGTGTAGTTCGTTTGCTAGAGCTTTTCCAATGTCAAGTATCTTTTCCTTAGACCATTAGATCGTGTAACTCCCGGATACCGTAGGAGTGCTTTGGGTGTACCAAACGTCACAAGGTAACTGGGTGACTATAAAGGTATACTACGGGTATCTCCGAAAGTGTCTGTTGGGTTGACACAGATCGAGACTGCGATTTGTCACTCTGTATGACGGAGAGGTATCTCTGGGCCCACTCGATAATGCATCATCATAATGAGCTCAAAGTGACCAAGTGTCCGATCACGGGATCATGCATTACGGTACGAGTAAAGTAACTTGCCGGTAACGAGATTGAACGAGGTATTGGGATACCGACGATCGAATCTCGGGCAAGTAGCATACCGATTGACAAAGGGAATTGTATACGGGGTTACTTGAATCCTCGACATCGTGGTTCATCCGATGAGAGAGGGCGGCGCTGCCTGTTGGCGCGAAGGATGCCGAGGCAGCGACAAAAGAGCTAAGTCATGCTGAACTTTAAGTTTTTATCCTTAAATATAGGGTTGTTATCCCCGATGGTTCTGCCTATGTATGAGAAACCTATCCACGAAGGGGCCCTCCTTTGATTGGCAACACCCTTGTTCTGTTTCGAGCCCGCTCAACAGTTCGAGCGGCCGCGTCGAGAGCGGCAGGGTAGCCTTACGCCACCAGCTACGCTCTCGTTTCTGACTCGAGTAAAGCTCGACAGATCGAGCGGCCGCGCTGGCGGGGGTAAGGTGCTTCGTCGGCAGCAAGCACACCCGACAGGCTAATGAGGATTCGTTCTCAAGGCGCCGCCCCGGGTTTACGCGCCGGCAAGCTTACCCAGTCGACGTGGGGCATACATACAAAGGAAAATCTAACAGGAAAATAACATGCATAGTCTTAGGGGCACTGCAGAGTCATATTACATAAATTGCCGCCGCGGTTCTAACTAAAGATAGCATTTGTCTTGGTCATGAACCTGCAGCGGCGATAAGAGATGAGGTGCTCAGTCCCGGCGCTGGCCCTCCAACCTCTTGATTTTGTCGATGCGGCTGAGGATGGGCTGGATAAAGCTCGTTGAGCGCTGTGATGTCAGCATCCTCCGGTAAGCTCTTCAACACCGCTTTGAAATCGAGGTCAGGATGCCAGTGCGCTATCTTGACGAGCACCCTGGTGATGCCCCCCTGGCAAAGAATCCAGGACTCTTCGGCAAGGGAGGCCGCCCGATTGGAGTGGAGCCGCTTCAAGGCGCCAACGACCTTCTCGAAGTATATGGTCAGGTTGGCGTTGCGGCTCAGGTTCACTTCCGGGGCGTACTCAATGCCCGATACCACCATGATGGCCAGCTGGTCGGCGGCCGAGTTTGCGACGGCGGCAAGGCGCTCAAGCCAGCGTTTCTGGCCCGCCTTGTGATCCTTGAGGTTGGCGGTCTCGTTCCTCAGCAGTTGCTTCTCCATCTCCAGCTCCTTTGTCAGGAGTCCCTCCCGGGTCAAGGCCCCCGACATCACCCCCTCGAGCTCTCCCAGCTTCAGCTTGAGATCCTTGATGGAGGCGTTGGCCTCAGAGAGCTCTCCGGACTTGCCAATGATCTCGCCATGCGCCTCTGTCAGGCCGCCGTTGAGCGTGTCCTTCTCCTAGGACAACTTCAGAGTCTGATCCTCCAGCTCCTTCACCTTGCCGGCGTGAGCCTGAGCCAAGGCGTTGAGTGCCTCCTGATGCGTCCGCTCCAGCTCTTGGGTCTGCTGCAGGACAAGCTTGTCCACTTCTTCATCCTTGCCGCGGAGAGTGGTGGCAAGCTTTTCCTCGCGCGCGGCAAGGTCCTCCTCCTGGGTCCTCAGGGCGGCCTCGTGCTGGGACCGGACGGCTGCGGCCTTGTCGGCCAGCCTCTTCGCCGTTTCCTGGGCCTTCTCGATGTCGGCCAGCCTCATGGTGAGCTCCAGTTCACGCCTGGCCAGCTCTCCTTGAGCGGCCTTCACCTCGTCCTGAGCCTGGCGCCACCAACCTTGTGCTTCGGCGACACGCTCCTCAAAATCTGCCTCCACTTTCTCCACCACCATCGTCTTGGACTTGGCCTTGTCCAGGCGAGCGCGGTGGAGAGCCTAGAGTTTCCGAAAGTTGGCGCCCATGGCTCGGAGCAGCCGCTCCTCCTGGGAGCCATCGCTGTCGACGCTCGGCTCATCGACAATGTCAAAACCGGCGGCGGCGAGCACCTCGTTGTCGAGCAACTCCCCTCGACGGGGGCCCTGGAGCTTGACACGCCTGGAAGGTGGACGAAGAGATCATCGCTCACCTTCAAATACTTGCCGGACCCAGAGGCGGCGGTGGAAGAGGGATGGTCTTCGACCACCGCCGCCTCGACAGTGGCCTTGCCGGGCTCCTCGTTACGCTCCTTGTCGGGGCCTTCAGTGGGCCCCTTGGTGGCGTTTTCGGCGGCGCCCCTGGCGCTCTCCTCGGCAGCAATCTTCTCCGCCTCCGCCGTGGCCTCCGCGGCGACGTCCTCGATGGTGGTGTCGACGTCCTCCGAGGAAGGACCTGGACCCCAAGAAAAAGACAGGGTGGAGCCAAGATCGAAAGCCGGTGAGGAAAGGAGAAAAAGAAGAATGTGAACGAAGAAAAAGACGGGTAGCCTACCTGTACCAGGCCGAGAGGCGGAGGCCCTTTCTCCGCCAAGATCCGGCGCCGAAGAGAAGCCACCGGCGCCTGCGTTCTCCTCTTCCTCCTCCATGTGTATGGCCTCGGGGCTTGGTGCCCTTGCCGGGGACGCCCCTCGGGGCGGTGTGGTTGATGGAGGAGGCACGATTGGCGAAGCCCTTCGTGGTGCCCCTTGGTGCCGCTCCTCTCCTGCATCCATGGCATGGTTAGCACTGAAGCACCACGCATAAGCATGCTGATGGAGGGCGGGTGATGGACTCATGCTGGGGGCTGGGCCGGGGGCTGCTGTCCGGGCTGCTCAACACCACCAGTGGCGTGCCAGAGGTGCCTGCCGGGGGCTGGCTACTCGCCGACGTCCGGGCCCTCTTCATCCTCTGGGCCAGCGTCTCCACGTCCCTGCAAAATGAAGGCAAGTGAGCAACACCGACGGGGGATGTGCGAGGAATGAGGGAGGAAAGCAGAGGCTTACTCGTCATTTCCTTCCTCCTCCTCCTTCTCCTCCTCTGGCGCCTTCCTTTTCTTCGCCGAGCTGGGTGACCCAGAGTATCTCTCTGGGCTGAGGGACCTGAAGTCAAAGGCAATCCCTGCGCCAACATCTGCCGGCGGCGGGGAGGGCGGTGGCGTCTGGGCATGCCTGGACAACGAGGAAGCTGGTGTCTTCCTCCTCGCTGCCTCGGCCTCCGCCGCCTTCTTCGTCACCGCGGCCCTCGTCTGGCGCGCCGCCGCTTCCTGCGCCAGCCGTAGTGGCGCGGCCCGGCCAGGGCAAACCGGCACGCGGGAGGTATCCTGCCGCAGAACTCGCCCCCTCCCCGTGGCCGGAGGGACGGAGGCCGCAGTATCCTCCTCCTCATCTTCCTACGAAGCCCCGTCGACGACGTCCTCGACAAGGGGGCCCCGGCGCCGGCGCTGCTGGCCTTCTCGGCGGCCGCCGCCCACCAGGAGAGGTCCTCCTCCTCCGCTTCCGCCATGGCACGGTGCACCGTGCCGCCGGCGCTACCGGCCTCAACGGCAAGCAGTGCCAACTCCTCGGCAAGCCTTGCCTCCCGCAACCTGCGGGCAATGTAGTCCAACTCCACCTGAGAAGTGTCATGGACGAGCCGCAGCTCGTTGGTGACATATGCCTCGTGCAAGGTGTCGAAGAACTCCTGCACCCTGAGCTCGTCAGGCTCGACCTAGCTCGGGTCGAGGCCATGTGCATTAAAGAGCGGCATCATGGCGATGATATCCGACCGGCGAGAGTTATTGCCGAGCGGGACCACCCCGGTCGGCAACTTGAAGACGGGCTCCTTGTCCACGTTGTCGGCCTTCGCGGCAGCCCTTGCCACCTTGCCGGACCGCTCCACCTCGCCCTCCTCATTAACCTCGAGCTGGAAGATTCGCTGGCAGAGATGAGCATGCCTCAGCACTGTCAGATTATAATCGAGTCCGGGGCAGAGCTGCATGATATCAGCGGCATTCACAAAAAGCCAGGTCGGCCTCCCCTTGTCGTGCAGAGGGGCAATCCGATGGCGGATGAAGTCTGCGTCGATCATCTCGAGGGTGAGCCCGGCCCGGGTAAGCCTGAGGATCCTGGTGGTGGCGACCGTGAGCTTCGCGTCGTCGACGTCGACGTCACCTCAGTCCTTTCCACGGACCGGCGCCACCTGACGGACCTCACAGAACACCGGCGGGTTCTCCTCCTCGATAAAGCACCACCAGCCCCGCCACTCTTCCCACCTCTCCTTCATGGCGCCGTCCGGGTATGATCCTTTGGCCCTTGGGATCCAAGTGACGCTACCAGTGATGGCGCCTCCATTTTGGATCCGAGGAGAGAAATAGTGGCCGAAGAGCGCCGTGCTGGGATGCACCACGACGAAGCCCTCACAAAGGTGTGTGAAAAGGGCCATACATGCCACGGCATTCGGGGTGAAGTCCAGGAGGCGGAAGCCGAAGGTGTACATGATATCCTTGAAGAAATCAGAGAAAGGGGGACAGA
The DNA here is from genome assembly GCF_018294505.1 of Triticum aestivum. Classification (NCBI taxonomy): domain Eukaryota; kingdom Viridiplantae; phylum Streptophyta; class Magnoliopsida; order Poales; family Poaceae; genus Triticum; species Triticum aestivum. The sequence goes on along the minus strand of NC_057795.1, from coordinate 595,122,242 downwards.
GCCCGCAGGAGAAGTAGTCGACGAAGAAAAGGTACCGATTTGGGGAAGGCCCGGCGCTGGCGGGGACGACACGTGTGGCCGGATGCCCCGTCGTCTCTCCCCCCGACTTCACGCCCCACAGAGCCTTGTAGAACTCCTGGAGCATGGGCACGTCGACCGTCGAGGGAAAGAGGGCGAACTGCGCCCGTCGCGCCACGAGCTCGCTCTCAGACGGCTCCGCCGCGCCGGCATCCTTGGCCGCCCCCTTTCCTTTCAAGGATTTGGGTGCCATTGCGGTCGCAGAAGCAAGGGATGGAGGAAGCACGTCGGCAATGAACAGAAGCAGGGGGCTCGAGGAAGAAGAAGGGGGCGGCGGTTTTGAGATGGAGGGAGGCGCAGGAAAGGGGAAAAGTGAGCAGCGCGCCCGCGGTTATCCTTTTTTATGGGGAAGACACGGGCCGCCTCCTTTCCCATTAACTGCGACATGATGCATGCGTGCTGTCGCCATCCCACGCATGCCTCCCACGTCACGCACATGCACGACCCCCACGTCGCGCATTCAACGCGGGTCGTGGGGAAGCGCAGCGGGCGGAACAGTGGCCACGGAAAAAATCCGCCTCAACTGCCCGCGCACTGTTCTGGGCCTGGCCCAACAACGTGCTACGCTTATGTGTGGCCCAGGCCCGGGGGCTCCTGTCGGTGTACAAAAGTAGGGGCCTAGCTTTTGACCCCTTTACTTGTGCACGGGCAGTTAGAACCACCTGCCGCGATTACACAAGAGCAAGGCAAGAGAGGGAAGCCGGAGAAAAGCCAAAGTCGCAGGGACAAGCAAAGCTCACGACAAAGGACCAAGACCACAAAGGTCGCATGGGCAATGCAGGTTGCCCCGGCAAGGACCCTTGCCGGGGACAGCCCCAGCAGCCCCGGCAAGGTCCTTGCCGGGGCAGCTCGTCCACAACCGTGGAGCGAGCCACCTTCGAGCCTACCGACACTGAGCAGTCGCTTTGGGACAGGGTTCGGGAGGCACCTCCGTGTCGGCATGCAGATCTTTGTGAAGACAAAAGAGCAATCAAGATCCAGAAAGGATAGGAAGGCAACCATCCTCACCAAAGAAACCCACAGGGCTCCCCGGCAAGATCCTTGCCGGGGAAGCTAGCGCGCTGCGGCAAGACCCTTGCCGGGCCACCCGGCAAGACCATCGCCAAGCGCACCGGCAAGGCCACTGCTAGGCCTGCACCAGCCAAGTTCCCGCCGCCTTTCATACGCAGCCATCGACCCTACCAGCTGGGCAGGCACCTGCGTGGCAGCATGCAAACCTTCATGGAGACTCCACCACTGCGCCACCTCAGCTGTCTGCCTTCCCACATGGCGCTGCATGCGTTGCTGGCCGGGGCACGTGTCAAAGCCAGGAGGGGCGGCGACGGACGGGACGGGCCTCACCCCCATCCCTCGATAAAGTGAAGGACACCTAAGCCCCGCATTTAATGCGTCTTGTCCTGTAATGCTAGCGATAACCACGCAACACTGTAGCACTTTCCACCTCCTGTGTGCTACTGTGGCAGCCCATTTCGCCTATAAAAGGAGGCCCATAGCATACTGAGGGGGTATTCTGCTCTTTGGAACCTTGCAGCACCCAGAGATAGTAAGAGAGCTCAAGAACACTAATGCAACCACCAAAACAGGATCGTAGGGTTTTACGCATCTTTGCGGCCCGAACCTGGGTAAATCCCCTTTGTGCCACCCACTAGTCCCGCTCTTCTCACGATTTCGCGCCCCGTAACTGTAGAAGGGATTCTAGTGATCCCATAGGTGTCGTTCCCACCGACAGTCCTTCTCCATAAATTCCGTGTCGATGGAGCGCACATCAACATAGAGATTCTTCTTGGCCTTGATCACATCAAAGAAGACGTGAAACTGAAAGCGGGTCCAGAACGGACTGTTGACCAAAGTGGGTTCTTGGTCTTCCACATAGGGGTTGCGGCAACGCCTTGCCCAGAACTCCTTGGCATTCATTTCAGTCATAGTTTTGCCCTTTGGCTTCAGCTTGACGGCAGACTTCTTCTTGAGCTGAGGCAGAGGTGGAGCACTTGAGGAAGCACCCGCTGGCGGCGGTGGAGCACTAGTTGAACCCCCTGGTGACTCAGAAGTGCGGTAGCGCTTTGACGTTGCGCGATCGGGGTTAACACGACGGCCTTGCTGCTCAGGATGCTCATCACCTTGAACCAAACACACAAACACACAGAACAACCAGAGAGAACGAGCATAATCCAACAAACACAACAAAAAGGATCAGGTAATGGTAGGAACAAGAAGGAACTGGGCAAGCAGCGGTAATACCGTGACCTGGAAGAGGCAGTACTGCCCGAGCGGTAGTACCGCGCCAAAGGGAGTGGTAGTACCGCTCGAAACGGGGAAACGGCGGTTCCCTACTGCCGTGGTCAAATCCGGCACTACCGGCCTGCCAAATTAAAAAATACTCCTACCAAACGCTAATCCAAAAAGTCTAGATGCCTTCTCCAACCTACTAAGGCCTAGATTTAGCCAAAAATCTAGAGATGCAACCACTATTGCCCCTAGAACGCTATATCTGAAATCTAGACACAAAGAGAAGAGGAACAGGGGCAATACCGACATCCATGGCAAGAGGACGAGGTGGGGATCGACTCCACCGAAGGGAATGGAGAGGGAAGGCCCGGAGACGAAGGCCTGCCGGAGCCCTACCGCGGCGAGGCATTGCTGGAGAGACGAAGAGGAACGAGGGGGTAGAGCGAATGGGTATGGGGGAGATGAAACCTCCCCCTGCCCCAATATAACCCCCCCCGGTCCCGCCCCTCAGCGGTAATACCGCGCTGGTGGGCGGTAGTACCGCTTGTCAACATATGCGGTAGTACCGTGCACCACCAGCGGTAGTACCTCCCAGCAAGCCTCAACCTCTAGACAACACCCGGCTTAGCTCAAAAGAAGGGAAAACCAACGACAAGAAGAGGAAAGATACCCACGAGAACACTAGCACGGGGACAGAAAACACACCTCTTCAAGAGAGGGCGGTGGCCGAGGCCACCTATGTTTGAGTCAAGAGGTATGGCGCCGTGAAGATTTTAACCTTGGGCCCATGACCAAAACTCGTCCTTGAAGCACAAGTACCATAAAAAATGGCTAATGTGAAGGAGTTGATCAATTTATGCATAATGGGGGGAGGGAGAGTTCATTGAGAGAACAACACTCCCCCTATGTCCATGCCTACACCTAAACTAGACAACAAGATGAGTGTGGTAGGGTGTGCAAGCACTACTAGGGAAAAGGCTAGCAGCAGCGCGTGTTTTAGGTGTATCAGCAGCGCCGGGAGGGGCGCTACTAATAAGGCGCTACAGCTAACATATAGCAGTAGCGCGTGGTCACCGGCGCTACTGCTACACAAGTGTAGCAACAGCGCGGTTACTGGGAGCTCGCTACTGCTAGTAGCTCTAGCGCCCTTTGCAACAACGCGCTACTGCTATCGAGGCGCTGCTGCTAACTTCGATACACTCGCTACTGCTAATTTACAAGGTTTTTTGTTTTTTTGGGCATATTTGTTTTGTATTTGAACAGGCTTTATAGAATAATCTTTAGCACATAGAAATGTCATCATGATGCACATACAAATGCCCGCGAGACCACGAATGTAATCATAGCATATACATACAAATAGTCTCATCATAATCATCATCCAACACAAAGTGGTCTCTCGTCATCATCTCGAAAATAGCGATACAAGTCCTTGATTACTTGCAAATACATCGTCATCCATCTAGACAATGGTATACGCGAGAAGAGCTATCACTTTGAGTACATGAGTTCGTATCCCTCTCTCGCATTAGCGTGAACCTAAACTAACTACTGCCTGTCGCTCGGAAACCGGAAACTGGCAACACCTGGGCCTGACACTCCGGCCACTCATCGTATATATACTCCTGGCGTAGCATTTCTTCGCCATCGATGATCTATGCACCTGCATCGTCACATGAGTCGATGATATGCAACATATATAGTTGAGCAACGGAAAGAGACAGACTTGACAAAAATAGAAACAACATATCATAAGCATAAATAACAAAGTTCATCGTACCCAAAATGCCCTAACTAGAGTGATCTTCGCTAGTCGAGGAGGACGACGGTTTAATTACATCACAAATAAAGTTTCACTGCGCATAACTCAAAGTTTTGTCATACAGAAAGTATGGACTAAACAGACACATTGTCATATATCGACAATCACTCCAACATGCCGTGCCATCCATCGAGGTCAGGGAGATAGTCCCCGAGCTTAGTGAAAGGCTTCATGTCGAGACGCTGAGAGGCTATCCATGTTCGGACATCTTCCCGCGACATTTGTCCTTCTCCGTAGAACATCCCTGTTTTTCCGACGACCTCTTTCATGATGATTTGGGCAAGTTCGCGCTGGATGTTATAGAACTCAGCTCGAAGTCGATGATCCTCGATATCTCCTATGTCCTTTGCCCATTGCAGAATATGGGCATCGCCAGATCTAGGTGACATGTGAAGGTTCAGGTGATCCCGTCTGTACTCCAGCATGTGGTGTAGGACATAGAATCCATCATTAAGAGAATCGTTCGGTTGCTGGATGCAGCAGAAGTCGGTCTTATGGCTGAAGGCGGCCCTGCCGCCCCTTCTCTTCTTGTCCCTAACCTCTCCACCCCTTGCTTGGTAGTAAAACATAGCACTGTCGAGAACATCTTTGATGTGGGTGTAATCCTTTTTGTGAATGTTCTTTGACGAGTCCAAGTAAAGAGCGTGGGAGAATCGGGGGTAGAGGATGATGAGGACGGCGCGCCCGCCGCTGCGCAAAATAAGTACACCTCAAATTAATTAGCCTCCACCGTGCAAATGAATTATTGAAATCGAAGGAAGGATAGCAGCGCGGATGACTTACACGGGATGATAAGGCACGAGAATCGCCTCCTTGTCCTTATTGGCGAGCATGAAACTGACGATGTAATCCCTCGCATATTCACGCTGCTCTGCACTGACTCCCAAGAAGCTCTCATGCATGTAGTATGGGTCAGCGACACAGATATGACGTATCTGCTCAACCCCAATGATGTAGTTCATGTGCAAGGCATAAAGGCGGACAAACGTAAAATCCAGCTTCTTCACGTGAAACATGTCGAATATGTAATCGAATCGGAGGAAGAACTTATCCGCAGGGAAGCTGTCGACGTACGACATTTGCCGCGGAACGTTAACCACGTAGAGTGGGTATCTTGGATCTTTCGAGGCGATGAGGCCTTTCTCTACCCGCAGCATATCATCATGAAGTCTCCTTAGATCGCCGAATCTGGCCTGTAGCGCTATTGCAGGTAGGATTGGTTGACCGGGGATATGCCATTTATCCGCATCGGGGATATCTATACGGTCCTGAAGCCGAGGCTGCTGGATCATAGAATCAACTTTTTTGCCTTTCCTCGCTCTCTTCGTAGACTTCTTTACTACCGAAAGGTCATCAATAATACGTTGAGACGGTAATTCAGGCACCGACTCATGATGCTCACACCCTGAGGAGGCGCCAGTATAGACATACTGTTCAGCGCCATCGTCATCCTCATCCTCATCCATGGCGACGTCATCAGCGACTAATGGAGCCTCCTCCTTACCCCGTCCGCTATCACCCAACCCGACACCCAACGCTAATTGGGTAGGTGGGGTGTTGATGTTCATACCTTGTTGAGGCTGCATGCTCGTGGGTGTGCTCCCGGCCGACTCCAGACGAAGCAGACTCTTTGGCCACAACAGGACCCACCCATTGCAACAATCACCAAGCCGCCGCGGTGTCTCCTCGTCATCCACCTGTAGTGTTGGAGGAGGCAAATTCTCGTGGCCCGGTTCGACACTGGCCATGGAAACCTTGAAGACGTTCGGGGGGATCGGCCGGCTGTGGAACAATGGTTCCTTCGGCTTCATTATCGTCGCCTTCCCCTAGTCCATCTTCTGGTCGCCGATGGTGTACAATATGGTGCACGGGGTTTCGTCGGCCTGCAAAGAAAAGTCTGCGACGTGAGACATCCAAAAGGCAACGAAAATGGGAGATTATACATTTATATTGAAGGGGGCCGGTGTGACAGATACCGTGAGGGCGTCGAGCTCAGCCAAAGACGAAGCACCGCCGAGCACGTCCGGTGCGGTAGCCGGTGCGGGAGCCGGTGCAGGAGCAGGTGCGGGAGCCGGTGCGGGAGCCGGTGCTCCCAAGTCAGCAAGGGGAAAGTCCTCTGCATTTTTTTCTGGATTTTTCCTTGTCCAAGTGATAACGCCCGTCACCAAGAAAGTAGACAAATCTGCAACCACCTATTTTGTGGCAGCTACCGCTGTTGCGACTGTCTGAGATGATTTCTTCTCAACCGCAATCTCAACCTTCTTGTCGATGTTTTCTTCAGTTAACCTCCGTCTTTCCTTTCTCTCCTCCGTGGTCTCACGGTAGTACTTCTTCCACGTGGCGCCGTCTCCGACACCGTGCACGCGTCCATACGACGGTCAAGTATCCACCGGTTGTCGTTTCAATATGTTCAATGCTCGGTTGAATGGAGTGTCCCACTTGGGCCTCGCCAATGCCTCAGACGGCGAGTCGCTTTCGGCCGCAATCCGATGCTGCTCTCTCTGCAAAAGGCACAAGGATCATTTACAAATATGACTAAGGTGTGTAGTCGAATTGATCAGAAACTAAAATTACCAGCAGTCTCATGAACTCCGTAATGATCAGTGTTGTCTCGTAAACCTTCTTCACTAGGTCCCAACGGTGTCGGGCCCTCAGGACGTCACGCTCCTGCGGGATGGTGAAATCCGCCAAGGGGTCTGGGATGCCCAAACTCGCGGCTTCCGCATCCTCCTGGGCCCATTTGGACCTCTTTCCGCCGTAACCACGGCTTCTGAGGTGGTGGCTCCCAATGTTCCTCTTTTGAAGCCCCTTCATGTACTTAGACTTTTTTTTGGAAGCTTCGGCCTCTCAAGCCTCCTTGAATATTTGAAACTGCTCTTCCGTGATTGTCGGATTATCCTTTACAATCTCGGAGTAGGTTCCCCGTCGTTGATCTTTGCTTTCACTCGATTTTTCCAAGCGGCCAACGCGTCGCTAAACTTGGTCATGGCGTGTTTGTTTATCTTCTTCATTGCCGGGTCATCGTCTGGATCTTCATAATTCTTCTCATTCTGGCCTGGGAACAAGAATATCTGGTGAAACTTCTTTAGGAGGGAGCTCCTCATATTTTTTATCTTCTGTAGTTTCTCATCATTGATGGTGGCGGTTGTCCGTACGATGCAGCCTATTTGATTGCCGTAGCACGCGCGCGCTTTCTCGGGCGCCTTTGGCTCAAAATTGTCATCGTCCACCTCCATGACCACCGGTCTAGTAGTTCTGAGTTTGTTAGGAACCCGTTGCCTCTTTGCTTTCGGTTCTACACCGGCTCCGCTCCCCGAGGCAGCACCGGTCTCAGCGCCGGTCTCGATGCTGGTTTGAATCTCAGCGTCGGTCTCAGTCTCAGCATCGGTCTGCGTGTTGGTCTCAGTCCCCGATGCCACCGGTGGGACCAGCAACAACATCGGTTGATCGTCGATAAGGCCAAAATATTCGTCTGCCGCCCGGTAGACGTCGTCACAATCACCAGAACCCTGTCCTTCATCGTTGCTAGCCATGTTTCCTATGATTAAATCTAGTCAATTAATTCTAGACCTAATAAAATGAATAATGACATAAAAAAGGACTATTGTTTTGCAGGAATGTTGACTCCTTCCTGGTGCGGCAAATCCCGGGCACTCGATATGTCCTAGTTTGTAGCACAAGTCATGCCGAAATTCACGGAAAATTTCGGCATGACCTTTGCTAAAAAGTGGACAAATCGAGAACCTGAAATTTGCCGGAACAGAAATGAATCAACATTCCGGCAAAAATAGGCCACTCAGCATCATTCCCTGGAAACAACAAAGCCACTTGGGCACAATTGAACAACTTCAATGAAAAGATATAACATGAGCAAACACTATTGAAGAATTTGCATATAACATGGCCACTTCAATGAAAAGATATAATTAACAATAATGGTGTCACATCCCCAGTTCAGGCCTTGCTTGTTTTTGCTTTAGCATCCATGCATGATGTTTAAATTTTATGAAACTTGAAATGGAGGCTGATAAACCCTAGCAGCTAATGAATTCAACTAGGGTCAAAATAAAATCTTTTTCAATAAACCCAAAATGCCCTCTGAAAATGTTCATGATTTCTGGTAAAGGTGAAAACCTCTGCCAAAAATGATGCACATATTTTTAGGCCATTCTGGATTTTTGAATTAAATCATATGGTATTTGCATTTGGGCATTTAAATGCTATTAAATATTTTAAATGCTCAAATAATTTTGGAAATAAGTGTGGGCTGTTGGAATTAATCTAAAAAGAGCCTATGATTATTTTCAGGATTTTTTAAAGGTGTCTAACTATTTTTAATAAATACACAAACTTATAGAAAAATAGAAAACAGAAACTAAATGTAATAAAAGAGAGAGAGAGAGTTAGTACCTGGCCTCACCCGTGCAGCCCACCTGGCCGGCCCAGCTGGCGGCCCAGTCATCTGGCCCAAACCACCACCGCTCTCCCTCCTGTTGTCTTCCTCCTGCCAGTAGGAGCAGCTGCGTGCTCGCACGCGCGCGGCCGAGGAGGCCAGCTCCTCCCTGCCTGGCTGCCTCCTCCCCCCTGGACGTCTTTCGCAGCGCCAGCACCCCCTCAGGCCCCTCTCACTCTCCCCGTGCTCCCCCCCTCCTCTGCTCTCTCTCCCTCTCACCATCGAACGCCACTGCCGCCGCCGTTCGCCATAGCCGCAGCCGCAGCCAACCCCATGCCTCACCGACGCGGCCACGAGCTCCGCCTCGTCCCTCTCTTCCTCCTCACCGAGCCGCCCGACGCCGGAAGCCCCTGGACGCCGCAAGCACCGCCGTTCCCCTCGTCGGCCACCGGAGATCGTCGCCGTCGATTTGCTGCCTCCGGTGCCTCCCCGAGCTGGCTGACGCCTCCAACCGACCCGGGGTGAGCCCCTCTTCGTTTCGCCCCTGTCCCCGTCGCCCCACACATCCTCTAACGCTAACGCCGCAGTGCCCAAAGGTCGCCGCCGCACAGCCATGTCGCCGCCGTGGCTACATCCACTGCAGCTTGCAGCGAAGCACACCACCGCACTCCTCGTGCTCCCAGGAGCCTACCAAACCCACTAGCTCGTCCGAAAACAGATCCCCGCGTCTATCCCGTGATTGCACGAACTCCGGCCGCCGCAAAAGTTGCCGCCATCGTTGATTTAGTCAACTCCGGCGCGAGCTGATGGCTCCGTTGGATGCGAACGAGCACCAACTTCTCGCAAAGCCAAACCGCCGCTCGTTTCGTCGCCTGTGCTGCGTTTTCGAACCGCGCCGCCGTCTCGGGCCAAGCCGGCGTCATGACGCAGGTGGGTTTGACGCACTTTGACTACGGCGGGACCCCCCCTGTGTCCATGACATGTGGGGCCGGCCTTCGACTGATTAGTGTAGGGTTATAATTAGTGCTAATTGCCCCTGTTTATTTTAGGTGTTACTTAGTTAGCGCTAATTAACTTAGTTAATTAGTTGTCTCACTGACAAGTGGGCCAGGCCCTAACTAACCTAGATTAGTGCTAACTTAACACTAACTAACCCTGTTAGTTAGTTGTTACACTGACATGTGGGTCCCAGCCGTCAGGTTTGACCTGGGCTGGCGCCCTTCACCTGCTGACGTCACCCCGACGTCATGCTGACGCAGATAACCTTTTCTGGATTTATTTAATTCAGGAAATTCCAGGAAAAGGCTTAAACTTGTAAAAAATCATAGAAATTCAACCGTAACTCCAAATGAGATAAATTATATATGAAAAATGATCAGAAAAATCCAATCTATCCATCTGTACCATTTTCATGCATGTTAGAACAACTTATAGATGCTGTTTAGCACAAATCATATAATGGCATTTAAACCCTGACATATGGAGTTTGAATTTGAATCTTGGATTCAAACCAACTCCATTTAACTTGCTGCTAGTTGCATTAGCTCAAACCACAGCATATTGCCATGTCACACTCATGCATCATATTGTTGCATTTAATTGATTGTGTTCTTTCTCTGTTGCCGGTGTTTGTTCCCTCTCAGTAGACGTGTACCGACGATGTGATCGATGACACCAATGAAGAACTATACTATCTTCAGAAGTGCCAGGCAAGCAAAACCTTCTTGTTCATTCCGATAAAATCCCACTCTCTTGCTCATGCTCTCTTTTACTGCATTAGGACAACACCGATTCATCGGTTACTTGCTGCGGTAGTTGAACCCCTTTATCCTTTGCATGACCTGTCATTGCCACAGTAAATAGATGAAACCCACTAGCATGAGTAGGAGTTGGTTGAGCCCTGTTGTGCCTACTCATTCATGCTTGTTTGTCATGCCTGCTACTGCTTAGAGTTGAGTCAGGTCTGATTCATCGGGAATGAATCGGAGGTGTGTAAACATGTCCTACTGTGTGTGAGCTAAGTGTGTGAACACGATTTGGTAAAGGTAGCAGTGAGAGGCCATGTAGGAGTACATGGTGGGTTGTCTCATTGAAACCGTCCTCAGGAACTGAGTTCTGTGTTTGTGATCCATGAACAGTTACTACCACACATTGGGTTCCAGTAACTCGACCCCTCTCGACTTATTAATCAACATGATCTCTGTCCAGGAGTTGCAACTTGTTTCTGGTGTTTGTAGGTAGTGTTAGTAGTCTACCAAGTGGCACCCGGTACAGGTGGGCTTGGGACAGACTAGGCACAGTGGCACGGTGTACCAAGTGGCACCCGAATGGTGGGCTTGGGAACCCTGCTCACATCGTTTGGGGCTGTGAGCGACACCCCGGCCGGATCTCCTTGCAGATGGAACCCGAATAGGCGATAAACCTGGACGAGAGACTTGTGTGGTTAGTCAGGTCGTGGCCGACACCCTCGCTGGGCTTCCGCTTGAAGGTTGCCGAGTACATGTCGTGTAAACGGCGGTAAGTGGTGAGAGCGTGTGTGAAGAAGTACACCCTTGCAGGGTTAACATTATCTATTCGAATAGCCGTGTCCGCGGTAAAGGACTTCTGGGTTGCCTGTACAGTTCATAGACAAGTGAAAGTGGATACTCTAAAATACGCAATATAAGCGTGAGTGCTATGGATGGCGTTCTCGTAGGGAGACGGGAGCGGATCCATAGTGGTGTATTGATATGGTGAATATGTGGACTCGTGTGCGCCACCTCAAAAGAGTTACTTGCAGTCGTAGTTCAGGATAGCCACAGTGTCAAAGCTGGCTTGCTGCAGTTAAACCCACCATCCCCTTGTTGATAATGATGCATATGTAGTTAGATCTGATGTAAGTCTTGCTGGGTACATTTGTACTCACGTTGCTTAATTTATGTTTTTTGCAGAGAGACTTCAGTCCCGCTAGTAGTACCGCGTGGACTTCGACGTTTAGCTTGTTACCTCAGCTACGATCTTGTGCCCTTGGCAGGATCTAGTAGATAGTCAGGCTTCTCAGCCTTTTTCATTTGTAGTTGTCTGTACTCAGACATGTTAAGCTTCCACATGTGCTTTAACTTGTATGCTCTGAATGTTGGGTCGTGAGACCCATGTTTGTAATATCTCGCTCTCCGGAGCCTATTGAATAAATACTTGAGTTGTAGAGTCATGTTGTGATGCCATGTTGTATTTGCACATATCGAGCATATTGTGTGTATGTTATTGAAATGCTTGGTATGTGTGGGATCTGACTATCTAGTTGTTTATCCTTAGTAGCCACTCTTACCGGGAAATGTCTCCTAGTGTTTCCACTGAGCCATGGTAGCTTGCTACTGCTCCGGAACACTTAGGCTGGCCGGCATGTGTCCTTCTTCGTTCCTGTGTCTGTCCCTTCGGGGAAATGTCACGCGATGAATACCGGAGTCTTGTTAGCCCGCTACAGCCCGGTTCACCGGAGTCCTGCTAGCCCAGTGCTACAGCCTAGATTCACTCGCTGATGACCGACATGTTTGATGCTGGGTCATGGATGCCTGCCCCTGTAAGTTTGTGCCACTTTGGGTTTACGACTAGCCATGTCAGCCCGGGCTCTTTATCATATGGATGCTAGCGACACTATCATATACGTGTGCCAAAAGGCGCAAACGGTCCCGGGCAAAGGTAAGGCGACACCCGTGGGGATACCGTGCGTGAGGCCGCAAAGTGATATGAGGTGTTACATGCTAGATCGATGTGGCATTGAGTCGGGGTCCTGACAACTTTGGTATCAGAGCTTGACTGCCTGTATGATTACAAAGCCAAACTGGTCGAAGTTGAGTCTAGAAATTCTTTAGTTATATAAGGGAATTGATTGTGGGATGGAACGTAAGGCTCTTTTTACTCCTTATACCTTATGCCTTCTGATCCGAGTCAGCCTATCTTTCCTACGGGGTTATGGAACTAGGCTATTGTTGGAAATATGCCCTAGAGGCAATAATAAATTAGTTATTATCATATTTCCTTGTTCATGATAATCATTTATTATCCATGCTATAATTGTATTGATAGGAAACTCAGATACATGTGTGGGTACATAGACAACACCATGTCCCTAGTAAGCCTCTGTTGACTAGCTCGTTGATCAATAGATGGTTACGGTTTCCTACCCATGGACATTGGATGTCATTGATAACGGGATCACATCATTAGCAGAATGATGTGATGGACAAGACCCAATCCTAAGCCTAGCACAAAGATCATAGTTCTTATGCTAAAGCTTTTCTAATGTCAAGTATCTTTTCCTTAGACCATGAGATTGTGCAACTCCCGGATACCGTAGGAATGCTTTGGGTGTACCAAACGTCACAACGTAACTGGGTGGCTATAAAGGTGCATTACAGGTATCTCCGAAAGTGTCTGTTGGGTTGGCGTGAATCGAGACTGGGATTTGTCACTCCGTGTAAACAGAGAGGTATCTCTGGGCCCACTCGGTAGGACATCATCGTATTGTGCACAATGTGACCAAGGGGTTGATCACGGGATGATGTGTTACGGAACGAGTAAAGAGACTTGCCGGTAACGAGATTGAACAAGGTATCGGGATACCGACGATCGAATCTCGGGCAAGTATAATACCGCTAGACAAAGGGAATTGTATACGGGATCGATTGAGTCCTTGACATCGTGGTTATTGACCGGAGAACATCTCGGTTATGTCTGCATGGTTCCCGAACCCGTAGGGTCTACACACTTAAGGTTCGATGACGCTAGGGTTATAAAGGAAGTTTGTATGTGGTTACCGAATGTTGTTCGGACTCCCGGATGAGATCCCGGACGTCACGAGGAGTTCCGGAATGGTCCGGAGGTAAAGAATAATTTATAAGAAGTGAGGTTTTGGCCATCGGAAGTGTTTCGGGGGTCACCGGTAATGTATCGGGACCACCGGAAGGGTTCCGGGGTCCACCGGGAGGGGCCACCAGCCCCGGAGGCTTGCATGGGCCTAGAGTGGAAAGGGACCAGCCCTAGAGTGGGCTGGTGCACCTCCCACCCTTGCCCAAGGCGCAGCTAGGAGGGGAGAGGGGAAATCCTAGGCGCAGATGGGCCTATAGGCCCACCCTAGGGCGCGCCCCCTCTCTCCCCCTCTTGGCCGCCCCCTCCAAGTCCCATCAAGGGCTGCCGCACCCCTTGGGGGGGAACCCTAGATGGGGGCGCAGCCACCTCCCCTTCTCCTATAAATAGTGGGGGTTTTGGGGCTGCCAGGGACACGAGAACCTCTCCCTCTTGGCGCAGCCCTACCTCTCTTTCTCCTCATATCTCGCGGTGCTTGGCGAAGCCCTGCTGGACTACCACGCTCCTCCATCACCACCATGCCGTTGTGCTGCTGCTGGATGGAGTCTTCCTCAACCTCTTCCTCTCTCCTTGCTGGATCAAGGCATGGGAGACGTCATCGGGCTGTACGTGTGTTGAACGCGGAGGTGCCGTCCGTTCGGCACTAGGATCTCCGGTGATTTGGATCACGACGAGTACGACTCCTTCAACCCCGTTCTCTTGAACGCTTCCGCTTAGCGATCTACAAGGGTATGTAGATGCACTCTCCTTCCCCTCGTTGCTGGTTTCTCCATAGATAGATCTTGGTGACACGTAGGAAAATTTTGAATTTCTGCTACGTTCCCCAACAGTGGCATCATGAGCTAGGTCTATTGCGTAGATTCTTTGCACGAGTAGAACACAAAGTAGTTGTGGGCGTTCATTTTGTTCAATATGCTTACCGTTACTAGTCCTATCTTGTTTCGACGGTATTGTGGGATGAAGCGGCCTGGACCGACCTTACACGTACACTTACGTGAGACAGGTTCCACCGACTAACATGCACTTGTTGCATAAGGTGGCTAGCGGGTGCCAGTCTCTCTCACTTTAGTCGGATCGGATTCGATGAAAAGGCTCCTTATGAAGGGTAAATAGCAATTGACATATCACGTTGTGGTTTTGCGTAGGTAAGAAACGTTCTTTCTAGAAACCCATAGTAGCCACGTAAAACATGCAAACAACAATTAGAGGACGTCTAACTTGTTTTTGTAGGGTATGCTATGTGATGTGATATGGCCAAGAAGAATGTGATGAATAATATGTGATGTATGAGATTGATCATGTTCTTGTAATAGGAATCACGACTTGCATGTCGATGAGTATGACAACCGGCAGGAGCCATAGGAGTTGTCTTAATTTATTGTATGACCTGCGTGTCAATGAACATTGCCATGTAATTACTTTACTTTATTGCTAACCGGTAGCTATAGTAGTAGAAGTAATAGTTGGCGAGACAACTTCATGAAGACACGATGATGGAGATCATGATGATGGAGATCATGGTGTCATGCCGGTGACGATGATGATCATGGAGCCCCGAAGATGGAGATCAAAAGGAGCAAAATAATATTGGCCATATCATGTCACTATTTGATTGCATGTGATGTTTATCATGTTTATACATCTTATTTGCTTAGAACGATGGTAGTAAATAAGATGATCCCTCATTAAAATTTCAAGAAAGTGTTCCCCCTAACTGTGCACCGTTGCCAAAGTTCGTTGTTCCGAAGCACCACGTGATGATCGGGTGTGATAGATTCTTACATTCACATACAACGGGTGTAAGCCAGATTTACACACGCGAAACACTTAGGTTGACTTGACGAGCCTAGCATGTACAGACATGGCCTCGGAACACAAGAGACCGAAAGGTCGAGCATGAGTCATATGGTAGATACGATCAACATGAAGATGTTCACCGATGATGACTAGTCTGTCTCACGTGATGATCGGACACGGCCTAGTTGACTCGGATCATGTAATCACTTAGATGACTAGAGGGATGTCTGTCTGAGTGGGAGTTCATGAGATGAACTTAATTATCCTGAACATAGTCAAAAGATCTTTGCAAATTATGTCGTAAGCTCGCGCTTTAGTTCCACTGTTTAGATATGTTCCTAGAGAAAATATAGTTGAAAGTTGATAGTAGCGATTATGCGGACAGTAGAAAGCTTATGTCCTTAATGCACCGCTTAGTGTGCTGAACCCCAATCGTCGTCTGTGGATGTTGCGAACATCGGACATACACGTTTTGATAACTGCATGATAGTTTAGTTAAACGGTTTAGAGTTGAGGCACCAAAGACGTTTTTTGAAATGTCGCGAAACATATGAGATGTTTCGAGGGCTGAAATTGGGATTTCAGGCTCGTGCCCACGTCAAGAGGTATAAGACCTCCGACAATTTTCTTAGCCTGCAAACTAATGGAGAAAAGCTCAATCGTTGAGCTTGTGCTCAGATTGTCTGAGTGCAACAATCACTTGAATCGAGTGGGAGTTGATCTTCCAGATGAGATAGTGATGTTTCTCCAAAGTCATTGGCACCAAGCTGCTAGAGCTTCGTGATGAACTATAACATATCAGGGATAGATGATCCTTGAGGTATTCACGATGTTTGACACCGCGAAATAAGAAATCAAGAAGGAGCATCAATTGTTGATGGTTGGTGAAACCACTAGTTTCAAGAAGGGCAAGGGCAAGAAGGGACACTTCATGAAATGGCAAATCAGTTGCTGCTCCAGTGAAGAAACCCAAGGTTGAACCCAAACCCGAAACTAAGTGCTTCTGTAATAAGGGGAACAACCACTGGAGCAGAGTTACCCTAGATACTTGGTAGATAAGAAGGATGGCAAGGTCGATAGAAGTATATTGGATATACATTATGTTAATGTGTACTTTACTAGTACTCGTAGTAGCACCAGGGTATTAGATACCGGTTCGGTTGCTAAGTGTTAGTAACTCAAAATAAAAGCTACGGAATAAACGGAGACTAGCTAAAGGTGAGCTGACGATATGTGTTGGAAGTGTTTCCAAGGTTGATGTGATCAAGCATCACACGCTCCCTCTACCATCGAGATTGGCGTTAAACCTAAATAATTGTTATTTGGTGTTTGCGTTGAGCATAGACATGATTGGATTATCTCTATCGCAATACGGTTATTCATTTAAGGAGAATAATGGTTACTCTGTTCATTTGAATAATACCTTCAATGGTCTAGCACCTAAAAGAATGGTTTATTGAATCTCGATCGTAGTGATACACATTTTCATGCCAAAAGATATAAGATAGTAATGATAGTACCACGTACTTGTGGCACTGCCATGTAAGTCATATTGGTGTAAAACGCATGATGAAGCTCCATGTTGATGGATCTTTGGACTCACTCATTTTTGAAAGGTTTGAGACATGCAAACCATGTCTATTGGTGTATACGCATGAAGAAACTCCATGCAGATGGATCGTTTGGACTCACTTGATTTTGAATCACTTGAGATATGCAAATCATACCACATAGGCAAGATGACTGAAAAGCCTCGGTTTCAGTAAGATGGAACAAGATAGCAACTTGTTGGAAGTAACACACTTTGATGTATGCAGTCCAATGAGTGCTGAGGCATGCAGTGAATATCGTTATGTTTTACTTCACAGATGATTTAAGTAGATACTGTATATTTACTTGATGAAACGCAAGTCTGAATTGTTGAAGGGTTCAAGTAATTTCAGAGTGAAGTTGAAGGTCATTGTGACAAGAGGATAAAATGTCTATGATATGATCATAGAGATGAGTATCTGAGTTACGAGCTTTGGCACACAATTAAGACATTGTGGAAATTGTTTCACAATTAATACCACCTGGAACACCATAGTATGATGGTGTGTCCGAACATCATAGTTAAGATGTTTTCTGACAAGTTCAAGGAGTTGACTACGATGAGACTTTCTCACTCATAGCGATGCTAAGAATCTGTTGGGATTATATTAGCAATTACTGCATGATTTATGAAATCTTGCAGATAGGATGTCAAAACATTGTTTCCTCGACGTTATACTTGAGAAAAGGTTGTATGGGATACAACCAGAAGGTTTTGTCAATCCTGAAAGACGCTAATAAGTATGCAAAGCTCCAACAATCCTTCTTAGGACTGGAGTAAGCATCTCGGAGTTGGAATGTACGCTTTGATAAGATGATCAAAGATTTTGGGTTTATACAAAGTTTGTGAGAAACTTGTATTTCCAAAGAAGTGAGTGAGAGCACTATAGAATTTCTGATAAGTATATGTTGTTGACATATTGTTGATCAGAAATGATGTAGAATTTCTGGAAAGCATATAGGGTTATTTGAAAAGTGTTTTTCAATGGAAGACCTGGATTAGGCTACTTGAACATTGAGCATCAAGATCTATGAGGATAGATCAGAAAGGCTAAATGGTACTTTCAAATGAGCACATACCTTGACATGATCTTGAAGGTGTTCAAGATGGATCAGTCAAAGAAGGAGTTCTTGCCTGAGTAGTAAGGTATGAAGTTAAGAGTTAAAGCTCGACCACGGCAGAAGAGAGAGAAAGGACGAAGGTCGTCCCCTATGCTTCAGACGTAGGCTCTATAGTATGCTATGCTGTGTACCGCACCGGAAATGTGCCTTGCCATGAGTCAGTCAAGAGGTACAAGAATGATCCAGGAACGGATCATTGGACAGCAGTCAAAATTGTCCTTGGAGTAAATAAGGACATTTTTCTCGATTATGGAGGTGATAAAGAGTTCGGCGTAAAGGGTTACAATGATGCAAGCTTTAACACCTATCCGAGTGACTCTGAGTAGCAAACCGGATACATATAGTGGAGCAACCATTTGGAATAGTTTCAAGTGGAGCGTGGAAGCAGCATTTACAATATGACATAGAGAATTGTGAAGTACATACGGATCTGAATGTTACAGACCCGTTGACTAAAACCTCTCTCACAAGCAAAACATGATCAAACCCCAGAACTCATTGAGACTTGATCACATGGTGATGTGAACTAGTTTAGTGACACTAGTAAACTCTTTGGATGTTGGTCACATGGCGATGTGACCTGTCAATGTTAATCACATGGCGATGTGAACTAGATTATTGACTAGTGCAAGTGGGAGACTGTTGGAAATATGCCCTAGAGGCAATAATAAATTAGTTATTATCATATTTCCTTGTTCATGATAATCGTTTATTATCCATGCTATAATTGTATTGATAGGAAACTCAGATACATGTGTGGGTACATAGACAACACCATGTCCCTAGTAAGCCTCTGTTGACTAGCTCGTTGATCAATAGATGGTTACGGTTTCCTAACCATGGACATTGGATGTCATTGATAACGGGATCACATCATTAGCAGAATGATGTGATGGACAAGACCCAATCCTAAGCCTAGCACAAAGATCGTAGTTCGTATGCTAAAGCTTTTCTAATGTCAAGTATCTTTTCCTTAGACCATGAGATTGTGCAACTCCCAGATACCGTAGGAATGCTTTGGGTGTACCAAACGTCACAATGTAACTGGGTGGCTATAAAGGTGCATTACAGGTATCTTCGAAAGTGTCTGTTGGGTTGGCGCGAATCGAGACTGGGATTTGTCACTCCGTGTAAACAGAGAGGTATCTCTGGGCCCACTCGGTAGGACATCATCGTATTGTGCACAATGTGACCAAGGGGTTGATCACGGAATGATGTGTTACCGAACGAGTAAAGAGACTTGCCGGTAACGAGATTGAACAAGGTATCGGGATACCGACGATCGAATCTCGGGCAAGTATAATACCGCTAGACAAAGGGAATTGTATACGGGATCGATTGAGTCCTTGACATCGTGGTTCATCCGATGAGATCATCGTGGAACATGTGGGAGCCAACATGGGTATCCAGATCCTGCTGTTGGTTATTGACCGGAGAACGTCTCGGTCATGTCTGCATGGTTCTTGAACCCGTAGGGTCTACACACTTAAGGTTCGATGACGCTAGGGTTATAAAGGAAGTTTGTATGTGGTTACCGAATGTTGTTCGGAGTCCCGGATGAGATCTCGGACGTCACGAGGAGTTCCGGAATGGTCCGGAGGTAAAGAATAATATATAGGAAGTGAGGTTTTGGCCATCGGAAGTGTTTCGGGGGTCACCGGTAATGTATCGGGACCACCGGAAGGGTTCCGGGGTCCACCGGGAGGGGCCACTAGCCCCGGAGGCTTGCATGGGCCTAGAGTGGAAAGGGACCAGCCCCAGAGTGGGCTGGTGCGCCTCCCACCCTTGCCCAAGGCGCAGCTAGGAGGGGAGAGGGGAAACCCTAGGCGCAGATGGCCCTATAGGCCCACCCTAGGGCGCGCCCCCTCTCTCCCCCTCTTGGCCGCCCCCTCCAAGTCCCATCTAGGGCTGCCGCACCCCTTGGGGGGGAACCCTAGATGGGGGCGCAGCCACCTCCCCCGCTCCTATAAATAGTGGGGTTTTTGGGGCTGCCAGCGACACGAGAACCTCTCCCTCTTGGCGCAGCCCTACCTCTCTTTCTCCTCATATCTCGCGGTGCTTGGCGAAGCCCTACTGGACTACCACGCTCCTCCATCACCACCACGCCGTTGTGCTGCTGCTGGATGGAGTCTTCCTCAACCTCTTCCTCTCTCCTTGCTGGATCAAGGCATGGGAGACGTCATCGGGCTGTACGTGTGTTGAACGCGGAGGTGCCGTCCGTTCGGAACTAGGATCTCTGGTGATTTGGATCACGATGAGTACGACTCCTTCAACCCCGTTCTCTTGAACGCTTCCGCTTAGCGATCTACATGGGTATGTAGATGCACTCTCCTTCCCCTCGTTGCTGGTTTCTCCATAGATAGATCTTGGTGACACGTAGGAAAATTTTGAATTTCTGCTACGTTCCCCAACAGCTATCTCTTCTTTCTATTAGGATCACGTGTTACTAATCTGTAGACTTGTAGGATTGTTGGATTTAAGCCTCAGTTCAGTTTCTACCTCTGTATGTTAACTGTTGATCTCGAAACCTTGATTTTTTGCTTCTGAGTGGTTATGCCACCATTTTTGTAGCATGTCTCAACTCTTTTGAGCATTTACAGCCGTTATGCTGTCTGAGTCATCCCAGGTTTCTACAATATTCTGATGCATTTGCAAATCCCTTCCTTCTGTTTCTGATGTCTCTTTGGGCCAGTTTGACCACACTAATCGGTGAGTTGAGGTACTCTATTGCCTTGACATATATGTTGGAATTATGATTATGGCCCTAGGTGTCTTGGAGTATTACCTAGTAATCTAGCCATGTTTTGAGTTCCCAGTGTGATGATCTTGGCCATCATTCTCGAGAGCATCCCGTGATGCCACTTAGTAGTAGGTATTTTATTCCTGGGTTTTCGAACCAAGATTCACCCTACTTACTTCATGTTGATAGTGTTGCTAGTTCCTTTAGGATACTAGTAACCTTTGCATTAGTCCTCGAGGTCCGTGGTATTTCCCTCTTCCAAATACTATGAACCGCTTATGGCATAAGTTCCTTGAACCAAGAGATCACAACAAGAATGCTCTCGATGAGTTCTCCATTCTATATTGTGACTCTGCCAGCTCTACCTTTCTGCATGGGTTATCCGGAAGAAACCTGTTGAACTTGGTTCGACATGCTAATCCATGCATCCACAACTCAGAAATCATATGTTCTTTTGATTTGTCCCATTTTAGTTGTCTTCTGACTCTCGTCTATCAATTGATAGTCAAGAGTATGCGTGCATTTGTTCATCGATGCCTATTATTCTCGTGGTCCGTCAAGCCATTCTATTCCGGAATGACTAGGAGAAACAAACTCTAGTACCTCGTCCATATCCAGGATTGGGTCGAAGAAGTTGTATTCCATAGATCAAAATGCCAATCCAGCTTCTGGTCTGTTCTACCTTGAAGTATTACCTTCTTTATGTCAGGATTGTCATGAGAATTGCACCACCTCTTATGAATTCTTGACGCAGTGATACTTCTCGCCATCATTTTCATTTCTCGGTTCCATGTTAATGTAACTGGAGTGCCGACAAGTGAATCGTGATGTGTGAAATCTATACTCCTAGCAACCATGTTGCTTGGTAGATAATGGACAACAATCTCATTCTTTGTGTGTTGGTTATGGAATCATCATTCTAAGATTGATCGTGCTACCTAGTCCTTACTTCCGGTGCACTTTTCGATCAATGAGTTAGGGCTATGCCAATCCCTTGCTTATTTGATCATCTCGTCTTGCCCTGAAAAGCAAGATTGTTCTTGAGCTTAATAGCATATTGGTGGTTTGTGATTTTCCGATTATCTTCTCGGAAGTATCACCGGGTCGTCACCCGACCGCTATGTTGAGCTCGTGATCAAGTTGGTTTCCTGTAAACCAACCTTCTCCAAGAATCTGTGCAAGATACCCCTGAGCTAGTTGGTTAAGCTAAACAACAACTTGGAGAGTTGGAAGATAAAAGCTTGTCTAACCTAGTTCATTTCCAAAGGGATATCTTGTGTTTGTGTGTTTGTTGTATAAAGATGATTTCTTCATCGATTGGTCCTCGTGATCAGTTGTTGAACCTATTGTCTTATCAAAACTTTGATTTGGGTGTGGACTATCCGCAAATCAAGTCAGAACCAACGATATTCGCAATGTTGTCTTACTCGTGGTTGATCCCTCGAGCATACACCATTATATCTTTTGGGTCTGACCAATGCTATCACTTGTTCACATAATTATGGAATTCCATTTACATGGAAATCTCGATGACTTGTTGTTGAGCCCATCAGCAGCATTTTGTCTCCTTTATGATTCGTGTTGAACATCCAGCTAGTGTTGGAAACTTCTATAGGCATTATCTTCATGCTCCATTCATGAAGCATGTGTTGGATGAAAGAAGTGACTTCCTCTGATTCACGTGCATTTGGTGCAAGTTGCCGCCGTGAGTTCGAGAAAGTTTGTTTTTGTTTCCTCTGGAATCGTCCCAAGTCAGTCATGCATGTGCAAAGTATACTATGGTTTGGTAGATTAATTACCTCCACTCCATGTGTATTCCGTAGCACACCAAGCCACTGATTGATTTGTTCAAGGATAAGAAGTTCAAATGCTATTTCCGAAGGGCCCAGAAGGACATGCACATGACTTTGTTATTTCAATGATGGTTCCCCGCCCGAACTCGGTATTGTTTTACCATAAGACTACTACGTGGTCATGCTTGTCTTGGACGGCGTGTCCACAGGTTTGTAGCAGAACCAGCTCATGTTTTGGAGCTTGCTATCGTAGTTTATTTCCTGGGAATCTCGCAACGTCATCTCGTCGATTTGTGTTGCAAACTTTCTTTCCAGACATGCTGTCTGAATTATCCTGTTACCAACCAGATCTGAATCTCAGGCAGATATGATGGATGGAACTTCTTACAGGAACTATGATATAGGTTCCAGTGAAGTGGACGCACCTAGCTGGAAGTACTATCATTGTAGTATCTTGATTAAGCCGTTTGGTCACTACCCATAAGGATTTCATAGGATTTACTCCCAAGTTGTTCCTTATGGATTTTTGTGCTTCCGAAGTCCAACCTTTACTTGATGGCCATGTTGATGTTTTAAGCATTGACCATGGTACCTAGTACATCAAGGAGAACATTAGAAGCGGAGTGCTAAATGTTTCTCGGTCGATCATCCAGATTTTGTTTCCTTGGCATTGCTAGGGTGAAATCTGAGAAAGTGTTGTCTTCCTTTCCATCTGCATCCTCCATCGTTATTCATCATGGTAGTATGTAGTTGTATTAACATTATTTTCATAAATGTTGGTAGAACTATGATGATTATGGAATTGCTCGAGTTCTTGAGAGCACGTGCAAGCAAAATCATTCCTTGTGTTGTTTTCAATAAGGTAATCCACATCATCCATTCTAATTCGGGTATGCCATTCTACCGAACCCCTCCAAACGATCGCTCGAGAATTGCCTTAGGCTGGTATAAAGAGTTTCAATGATCTCTGAATCAAAGGTAATTCTTTTTGCCACTTAAGGGGATATTTCTATAAGTCACCTTCCCTAAGGTACCCCGTTATGGTATCATGGCAACTCAACTCCTCGCTATGTTGACAATTGTTTACCACCTTCTTAAGTGTGGAATTGTTGTCTACCTAGTGAACCCTCGTCATCTGTTCCACTCCATCCCTCTAGATGTATGCTTCGTGTCTCAGCTTGGGAGATGTTGCTATGTCTCATCCCATGAGTTGATCCTGAGTTGTTCGGTCTTCAAGAAGATCGATTCTTCTGGAGTTTCCCTATCCTCTCATTGTCATGTTGGCTGGAGATCTCAGAGCAAGACGTCGAGACAAAGATGGTGATCAAATCAGCGCTCTTATGAAGTGCACCCTGGATCGTGAAGATTGTGTTAGTTTGCGTTCCCCCTTCGTCTTACCCTACGCTTGAATCTCGGGTCGAGATTCTTGTTTAGTGGGGGTGCATTGTCACATCCCCAGTTTAGGCCTTGCTAGTTTTTGCTTTAGCATCCATGCATGATGTTTAAATTTTATGAAACTTGAAATGGGGCTGATAAACCCTAGCAGCTAATGAATTCAACTAGGGTCAAAATAAAATCTTTTTCAATAAACCCAAAATGCCCTCTGAAAATGTTCATGATTTCTGGTAAAGGTGAAAACCTCTGCCAAAAATGATGCACATATTTTTAGGCCATTCTGGATTTTTGAATTAAATCATATGGTATTTGCATTTGGGCATTTAAATGCTATTAAATATTTTAAATGCTCAAATAATTCTGGAAATAAGTGTGGGCTGTTGGAATTAATCTAAAAAGAGCCTATGATTATTTTCAGGATTTTTTAAAGGTGTCTAACTATTTTTAATAAATACACAAACTTACAGAAAAATAGAAAACAGAAACTAAATTTAATAATAGAGAGAGGGAGTTAGTACCTGGCCTCACCCGTGCAGCCCACCTGGCCGACCCAGCTGGCGGCCCAGCCATCTGGCCCAACCCACCACCGCTCTCCCTCCTGTCGTCTTCCTCCTGCTAGTAGGAGCAGCTGCGTGCTCGCACGCGCGCGGCCGAGGAGGCCAGCTCCTCCCTGCCTGGCTGCCTCCTCCCCCCTGGATGTCTTCCGCAGCGCCACGCACCCCCTCAGGCCCCTCTCACTCTCCCCGTGCTCCTCCCCCTCCTCTACCCTCTCTCCCTCTCACCACCGAACGCCACCGCCGCCACTGTTCACCATAGTCGCAGCCGCAGCCAACCCCACGCCTCACCGATGTGGCCACGAGCTCCGCCTCGTCCCTCTCTTCCTCCTCACCGAGCCGCTCGACGCCGGAAGCCCCTGGACGCCGCAAGCACCGCCGTTCCCCTCGTCGGCCACCGGAGATCGTCGCCGTCGATTTGCTGCCTCCGGTGCCTCCCCGAGCTCGCTGACGCCTCCAACCGACCCGGGGTGAGCCCCTCTTTGTTTCGCCCCTGTCCTCGTCGCCCCACACGTCCTCTAGCGCTAACGCCGCCGTGCCCGAAACTCGCCGCCGCATAGCCATGTCGCCGCCGTGGCTACAGCCACTACAGCTTGCAGCGAAGCACACCACCGCACTCCTCGTGCTCCCAGGAGCCTACCAAACCCACTAGCTCGTCCGGAAACAGATCCCCGCGTCTATCCCGTGATTGCACGAACTCCGGCCGTCGCAAAAGTTGTCGCGGTCGTCGATTTAGTCAACTCCGGCGCGAGCTGATGGCTCCGTTGGATGCGGACGAGAACCAGCTTCTCGCCAAGCCAAACCGCCGCTCGTTTCATTGTCTGTGCTGCGTTTCCGAACCGCGCCGCCGTCTCGGGCCTCGCCGGCGTCATGACGCTGGTGTGTTTGACCCACTTTGACTACGGCGGGACCCCCCCTGTGTCCATGACATGTGGGGCCGGCCTTTGACTGATTAGTGTAGGGTTATAATTAGTGCTAATTGCCCCTGTTTAGTTTAGGTGTTACTTAGTTAGCGCTAATTAACTTAGTTAATTAGTTGTCTCACTGACAAGTGGGCCAGGCCGTAACTAACCTAGATTAGTGCTAACTTAACACTAACTAACCCTATTAGTTAGTTGTTACAGTGACATGTGGGTCCCAGCCGTCAGGTTTGACCTGGGCTGGCGCCCTTGACCTGCTGACGTCACCCCGACATCATGCTGACGCAGATAACCTTTTCTGGATTTATTTAATTCAGGAAATTCCAGGAAAAGGCTTAAACTTGTAAAAAATCATATAAATTCAACCGTAACTCCAAATGAGATAAATTATATATGAAAAATGATCAGAAAAATCCAATCTATCCATCTGTACCATTTTCATGCATGTTAGAACAACTTATAGCTGCTGTTTAGCACAAATCATATAATGGCATTTAAACCCTCACATATGGAGTTTGAATTTGAATCTTGGATTCAAACCAACTCCATTTAACTTGCTGCTAGTTGCATTAGCTCAAACCACATCATATTGCCATGTCACACTCATGCATCATATTGTTGCATTGCATTGATTGTGTTCTTTCTCTGTTGCCGGTGTTTGTTCCCTCTTAGTAGACGTGTACCGACGATGTGATCGATGACACCGATGAAGAACTATACTATCTTCAGAAGTGCCAGGCAAGCAAAACCTCCTTGTTCATTCCGATAAAATCCCACTCTCTCGCTCCTGCTCTCTTTTACTGCATTAGGACAACACCGATTCATCGGTTACTTGCTGCGGTAGCTAAACCCCTTTATCCTTTGCATGACCTGTCATTGCCACAGTAAATAGATGAAACCCACTAGCATGAGTAGGAGTTGGTTGAGCCCTGTTATGCCTACTCATTCCTGCTTGTTTGTCATGCCTGCTACTGCTTAGAGTTGAGTCAGGTCTGATTCATCGGGAATGAATCGGAGGTGTGTAAACATGTCCTATTGTGTGTGAGCTAAGTGTGTGAACACGATTTGGTAAAGTTAGCGATGAGAGGCCATGTAGGAGTACATGGTGGGTTGTCTCATTGAAACCGTCCTCAGGAACTGAGTTCTGTGTTTGTGATCCATGAACAGTTACTACCACACATTGGGTTCCGGTAACTCGACCCCTCTCGACTTATTAATCAACATGATCTCTGTCCAGGGGTTGCAACTAGTTTCTGGTGTTTGTAGGTAGTGTTAGTAGTCTACCAAGTGGCACCCGGTACAGGTGGGCTTGGGACAGACTAGGCACAGTGGCACGGTGTACCAAGTGGCACCCGGATGGTGGGCCCTGCTCACATCGTTTGGGGCCGTGAGCGACACCCCGGCCAGATCTCCTTGTGGATGGAACCCGAATAGGCGATAAACCTGGA
Source organism: Triticum aestivum (assembly GCF_018294505.1). NCBI lineage: Eukaryota > Viridiplantae > Streptophyta > Magnoliopsida > Poales > Poaceae > Triticum > Triticum aestivum. The sequence continues at coordinate 595,095,519 of NC_057795.1, read as the reverse complement.
CGAGAGACTTGTGTGGTTAGTCAGGTCGTGGCCGACACCCTCGCTGGGCTTCCGCTTGAAGGTTGCCGAGTACATGTCGTGTAAATGGCGGTAAGTGGTGAGAGCGTGTGTGAAGATGTACACCCCTGCAGGGTTAACATTATCTATTCGAATAGCCGTGTCCGCGGTAAAGGACTTCTGGGTTGCCTGTACAGTTCATAGACAAGTGAAAGTGGATACTCTAAAATACGCAAGATAAGCGTGAGTGCTATGGATGGCGTTCTTGTAGGGAGACGGGTGCGGATCCATAGTGGTGTATTGATATGGTGAATATGTGGACTCGTGTGCGCCACCTCAAAAGAGTTACTTGCAGTCGTAGTTCAGGATAGCCACCGTGTCAAAGCTGACTTGCTGCAGTTAAACCCCACCATCCCCTTGTTGATAATGATGCATATGTAGTTAGATCTGATGTAAGTCTTGTTGGGTACATTTGTACTCACGTTGCTTAATTTATGTTTTTGCAGAGAGACTTCAGTCTCGCTAGTAGTACCGTGTGGACTTCGACGTTTAGCTTGTTACCTCAGCTACGATCTTGTGCCCTCGGCAGGATCTAGTAGATAGTCAGGCTTCTCAGCCTTTTTCATTTGTAGTTGTCTATACTCAGACATGTTAAGCTTCAGCATGTGCTTTAACTTGTATGCTCTGAATGTTAGGTCGTGAGACCCATGTTTGTAATATCTCGCTCTCCGGAGCCTATTGAATAAATACTTGAGTTGTAGAGTCATGTTGTGATGCCATGTTGTATTTGCACATATCGAGCATATTGTGTGTATGTTATTGAAATGCTTGGTATGTGTGGGATCTGACTATCTAGTTGTTTATCCTTAGTAGCCACTCTTACCGGGAAATGTCTCCTAGTGTTTCCACTGAGCCATGGTAGCTTGCTACTGCTCCAGAACACTTAGGCTGGCCGGCATGTGTCCTTCTTTGTTCCTGTGTCTGTCCCTTCGGAGAAATGTCACGCGATGAATACCGGAGTCCTGTTAGCCCGCTACAGCCCGGTTCACCGGAGTCCTGCTAGCCCAGTGCTACAGCCTGGATTCACTCGCTGATGACCGACATGTTCGATGCTGGGTCATGGATGCCTGTCCCTGTAAGTTTGTGCCACTTTGGGTTTACGACTAGCCATGTCAGCCCGGGCTCTTTATCATATGGATGCTAGCGACACTATCATATACGTGTGCCAAAAGGCGCAAACGGTCCCGGGCAAAGGTAAGGCGACACCCGTGGGGATACCATGCGTGAGGCCGCAAAGTGATATGAGGTGTTACATGCTAGATCGATGTGGCATTGAGTCGGGGTCCTGACAAATGGAATATGCAAATGAACATCAATGACATATAAGTACTGTTCTGTTTGACCAAGTTTTTGAAAACAAAAACAATTCTGTTTTTTGTTTATAGCTAAATGCCATAGCTACTATTTTTTATTTATAGCTAAATACTTTTGTTTTTTGTCTAAAGCTAAAAGTCTAGGAACTACATTTTCTCTAACCCTTTTGACCTCACCAGAATTTCCACAGCGAAACCTTAGTACCTACACCCAATTTCTTAAAAAATATTCAGGTCCATAGTCCAAATAATTCAAATTTCATTTGAATGAAATTAGGAACAAATTCAGATCCGTAGTCAAAATATTTTTTTATAGCTAAGTGTTTTTTGTTTATACCCTCTGTTAATTTAAATCTAAATGCTACTATTATTTATATACCCTCTATTAGTTTAAAGCTAAATGGAATTACTGTTTAGGAATTTTCATAAAAATTGCCCTAGCTAATTTCCTAAAAAAATTGCTAATCATTTTTCCTAAATGCTATAAAATGCCTACTGCCCTAAAAAAATCTAGGGTTCATATGAACACCCAGGGTTCATATGAACATCAACATAGTATCAACATATATATAATTGCCCTAGCAGAGAGAAATAGGAGGGTAGGGACAGGAGAGGCATAGCCTTACGGTCGGCGGCGAGGGCAGGCTCTGGCTCGAGCAGCGGCGGTGAGGTCGAGGGCGGTGGCGGCGAGCTCGAGGGAGGCTACAGTGAGGTCGACGACGGCCACGGCCGCGGCTGTGAGGTTGAGGGGGAAGCCTCGGGAGGCGGCGGTGTGGTCGAAGGCGGCGGGCGGCGGCGGTGTGGTCGAAGGCGGCAGGGCAACGGCGACGATGGAGCAGTTGGGGGACAGGGGGGAGTAGAGAGGGGGGGGGAAGGACTTAGCGAAATTTTGTGCCCGGGCTGCCAGGATTTGAGTCAAACTAGCAGTAGCGCGTTTTGCCGAAACGCGCTATAGCTAAGGTAGCTACAGCATGTTCAAGAGAAACGCGTTGCAGCTAACCCTTTCTGTTTTCTTTTTCTTTTTCTTTTGTTTTCTTTACATTTTCTTTTTTTCATTTCTCCTTTTTTCTATTTCTTTCATTTTCATTTACTTTTCTACTTATTTTTTTATTTATTTTCTTTTACATAGCAGTAGCGCTCTACAGCTGAAACACGCTGCTACAATATTTTTAGCAGTAGCGTGCTTCTGGGAGAAGCGCTGCTACTATTCCTAGCCTACCGGCACTAGTGAGGGAATTTTAGTAGTAGCGCTTTTCTGTGAAGACGCGCCGCTACTAAAATAATTGTTGTAGCGTGGTTTTGCAACAAGCGCTACTACTAAGTAGCGCTAGCGCCGAGTTTTGACCAACGCTACTGCTATACCTCTGTGTATAGCGTTTTCCCTAGTAGTCAAGGGTTCAAGTCACATTGCTCGAATCAATGATATTTAGCTCATGCCTTAACTCACAAAATCTTGCTTCATCCTAGGGCTTCGTGAAAATATCTGCAAGGTTATCATGAGTGTTGACATACTTGAGCTCGACCTCCCCTCGTCTAATATGATCCCGGATGAAGTGATACTGAATCTCAATATGCTTCGTCTTGAAGTGTTGCACCGGGTTGAGAGAAATCTTGATGGCACTTTCATTGTCACACCAAAGAGGCACTTTGTCACAAATGACACCATACTCCTTTAAAGTTTGCCTCATCCATAAGAGTTGTGCACAACAACTATTGGCTGCCACATACTCCACTTCGGTGGACGAGAGAGACAAACAACTTTGCTTCTTGGAAGACCAACTCACCAAAGAGAAACCAAGAAATTGGCACCCTCCGGAAGTGGACTTCCTATCCACTTTGTCTCCCGCCAAATCGGAATCCGTATAACCTTCTACCTTGAAGTTTGCTCCTCTTGGGTACCATAAGCCAATGTTTGGGGTATGAGCCAAATATCAGAAGATTCGCTTGACCGCCACAGAGTGGCTTTCCTTCGGTGCGGCTTGAAACCGTGCACACATTCCTACACTCAACATGACATCCGGTCTAGATGCACAAAGGTAAAGCAGGGAGCCAATCATGGAGCGATATACCTTTTGGTCCACCGCTTTACCATTGGGATCAATGACAAGTTGGCACTTGGTGGGCATTGGAGTAGAAGCCGACTTGACATCGCTTATCTTGAATCTTTTTAGCATGTCTTGAGTGTATTTGGCTTGGTTGATGAAGGTACCTTCTCTTCTTTGCTTGATATCGAAACCAAGGAAGAACTTTAACTCTCACATCGAAGACATCTTGAACTTAGAGGTCATGAGAGCGGCAAATTCCTCATGGAAAGCTTTGTTGGGGGAACCAAAGATAATGTCATCAACATATAGTTGGCATACAAACAACTCCCCTTTGACCTTCTTAGTAAAAAGAGTGGGATCGGTTTGCCCAACCTCAAATCCACGATCTTTTAAAAACTCGGTAAGGTGGTCATACCACGCACGTGGGGCTTGCTTAAGGCCATAGAGTTCCTTATCAAGTTAATACACATGATCTGGGAAGTAAGGGTCCTCGAACCCGGGGGGTTGCTTGACATAAACCAACTCATTAATAGGACCATTAAGAAAAGCACTCTTCAAATCCATTTGTTGTAACTTAAAGTTGTGATGGGAAGCATAAGCAATCAACAAACGAATGGATTCAAGGCGAGCAACGGGAGCAAAGGTTTCACCGTAGTCGATACCCTTGACTTGCGAGTAGCCTTGTGCTACCAATCTTGCCTTGTTGCGAATGATGTTCCCATGAGCATCTTGCTTGTTCTTGAATATCCACTTGGTTCCAATGACATTGTGGTTCCCCGATGGCCTTGGCACCAATCTCCACAACTTGTTGTACTCGATGTTGTTGAGTTCTTCATGCATGGCATTGAGCCAATCTGAATCTTCGAGCGCCTCATAGACCTTTTGGGGTTCAACACAAGAGACAAACGTGTGATGTTCACAATAGTTTGCTAATTGTCTACGAGTGCTTACCCCCTTTCTTAGGCTTCCAACCACACTACTAGGAAAAGGGCTATAGATGATATGGCCACTAATGGCGCACCAGACATGTGGTGCGCCATTACTATATACTAATAGCGCACCATGTGCTGGTGCGCCATTAGTAATATATTATTAATGGCGCACATGGTGTCTGGTGCGCCATTAGTAGTTTTGAAAAAAAAAGTTAAAAAAAATTTTGTTACTAATGGTGCACCATTGTATAGTGCGCCATTACTAGTTGACATAGTAATGGTGCACCAAACCCACCGTGCGCCATTAGTAGTTTTGAAAAAAAAATTGTTAGTAATGTCGAGCCCCACCTCCCCTCGCCCCGTCGCCCCCTCCCCTCGCCGCCCCCTTGCCCCGCCTCCCCTCGCCCCGTCGCCCCGCCTCCCCTTGCCCCGTCGCCCCCCTCCCCTCGCCGCCCCCTTGCCCCACCACCCACTGCCGCCACCGCCCCTGGCCCCACCGCCCCTCGCCCCGTCTCCCCCACCACCCGCCACCGCCCCCTTGCTCCGCCCCCTCCGTCCACCACGCCTGCACGTCGTCACTGACGCCGCCGCCGCCGTGGTCTTGGCTGCACCGATGCCGCCGCCCCGACCCTCGCAGGACTCCACCCCCGCCGCCCCGCGCCCCACGAACGGGATCGACCGAGCGCGCGCCGCACGCTCCTCTCCTCTCCTCCTTCCTCCGACGAGCAAGGGCCTCCTCTGGCCCCTGCAGCAGCTGGCGAGCGCGGCCCCGACGCGCCCACCCCACCTGCCCTTGCCGTCCTCCGCCACTGGCCCTTCGACCGCGACGAGCGAGGACCCGGACGAGCTCAGACCCCGACCCCGACCCCTCTGGCGACCAAGTACCTCTCCTCCTTCCTCCTTCCTCCCTAGGTTAAAGGAGATTCAAATAAGGTAGTCCATGGATACAAACTAGCTAAAGGAGATTCAAACTGCCGAACCTTTAGGTTAACAACTCAACACAAACCAATCCCTGAAAGCAAAAACTCAACACAAACCAAGTGCATTATTTTTGTGACTGTTTTCATGTTTGCAGAACCAATATTTTTGTGCCAACAATCAGTTTACTCCCTCATGCCAACAACCACTCATTTTTCAGTTAACTCCTGATAGTTCAGATCATATTTTGATTGTCAACAATAGTGGACTTTTAAGGCTTTTTTAGAGGCAATACTAGTGGATATTAGGCCTTTTTACAGGCAATAATAGTGGAATTTTAGGCTTTTTTGGAGGAGTGTGTTTCATGCTGGCCTACAATGATGAATTAGTTAGAATTGTGTATGATTGCGCCTAAAGTAGATAATCTAAAGATACAGACAAAATAATTAGGGGAGCATGTGTGAATCTAAAGTATATTGTCAACTTCCAACATTTGCTCTATTGTCCATGTGGTTGAAGCAATGAAGTTGAGTGTGTCATTCTTGCTATGGTCATGTAAGAGAAATGCTCTGCCTTGCTAATTTTACCATGAGATTTTGGGTAATCAGCTAGTTCTGGTCAAAGCAAGTGGTTTTCCTGAGCTATGCCTTGGTTAGAAAATGATGCATGATGGTTTGTTCAGAAGAGGAATAATCCCAGGATAGCATGTATCATGGGGTCAAACCTGGGACCCCTATTGTAATTTGATTTTGATTATTAATTTTTCTGTGAGCAGATGAATTACAATGTTTGTGTTGTAATGAAACTTGAGCTAAAATAGAACTTGACAGCCTGTACAGTGAATATATGCAGTGAACAGAAATTGACAGGTTTTCTTGACTGAATTCAGTCCTATACAGTGAATATATGCAGTCAATATACAGTCATTGTAATTTTTGGGAGTAATTTTTGGTGTCAAATCACTCAAGCAGTAACTGAATTTTCAAACTGAACTTGACACAATACTATTCAGTTAATTTGCTTGTATAGTAGTATGTAGGCTCATCACTTTATGTATGGTGTTACGACATAAATTGTGTCCAGTAGGCTTTGAAGCACCGGTTTTCCTGTTTCTAACTCTGAATCTGATATAAACCATACTGTTGGCATAAGTGGTCTTTTGTATATGTGCCTTTGTTCCAAAAAAGGGTTTGGCCGACCCACCTCATACCTTGAATCAAATGTGCTATTGGTTTAGAATGGCACTATGATTGTGATATCATCGGTTGCAATGTTGTTTGCATACTTTTTCTGAACCAAAGGTTTATATGGTAGATGTATTAACATGCCTATCAGTCAAGTTGGTGAATTGAGAGATGAACTGAGACCATACATACCTTGTTTAACCAAAGGTTTGTCTGTGGACATTCCTCTTTCTGGTTATCATGATGGGGTTGCAGATGATCTTACTCTATAACTGAACAAGTTAGTTGATTGCCTTGTTAGCATTTGGTCTTCTGAATTGTTAGTGCTAATCCCCAAATGTATTGATAGATAACACTTGTTCAAGCAACCTTATTAATATGAGGTGTTTGTATAGGTCTTTCCTTTTAAGCGTGGTACCTTTTTGTTTTGCTAATGTGTACTAGGTGCTCCCATGTTCTGTGTCATTGTTACCCTAATTTATAGTCCAGTACAATTGGACTTTCAGTACAGCCTATTATCATTCCTGTTTCTTTTTATTTGCTGTGCTTGTTGTCCAGCTTACTCTCCATTACTTTGCCCACTGCTTTCACAATGAGAGATTTTGCTTGGATAAACTTGATATAGAGTGGTTATTTTCATGCATGTTTTATGATCTGTTGTAAGGGCACTAATTGGTCTCTTCTGCTGCTTATCAGAGATGGGGGGAAGCAGCCACCCCCTCACTGCCACACCGCAGTACGAGTTGGATGCTTTCGAGTTCTTCGGTATCATACTTGGGACTTTAGTATCATCCATGACGCAGGTATATAAAAAAAGAGATATCCCCTTCACCCATCTCATTATGATATTTGTTGTTTGCTACATCACTCATTTTCCCAAACTGCGAGGCTGCCTGACAGTTTTATGAACATGCTGGGTGAAGATCCGCCAAATAATGTGAAGCTGCGACAGGCCGGCAGCGGGTTACGCAGGCTGTGGGATGTGGAGTTGGTGATCAAGGAGGGCCACATGTACTTGTATCGTGGGTGGGAGAAGTTCTACCGTGCCTACGACCTACGGCTGGGGTACTTCCTTCTCTTCAGGTACAACGATGACGCCACCATGCTCATTGCGAAGGTGTTCAACGCGACTATGTGTCGCATGCACTACGCTGACGATGATGATGCCAGTACGTTCTGCCTCTTCTTATTCCTCTACATTTGGCTTTGTCTCACATCGATTGTTAACGGTCATTGTTGCATTTGGACAGGCAATGGGAGCAGCAACAGCGACACTGGCTACAACCAAAGCAGCAGCGATTATGGATGTAGCAAAAGTAACACCGATTCTAGCTTTAGCGAAAGCAACAGCGATTCTGGCAGCAACAAATACAACAAGAAGGATGATCCGGACTGGAGTGGGGGAGAAGAGGAGCAGAGTGGGGATGAGGAGCTGCAGGATGACGATGGGCATCAGGCTGAGGATGACCTAGCGCTGGTGGCGGCTGACCAAGGGCAAGAGATGGTGGTGGCTGACCATGGGCAAGAGATGGTGGTGGATGAGGATGACCTAGCGATGGTCGTGCCCGTCCTGCCTGAAGGTGGCCTCACGATGGTGGTGCTGCCTGACAATGACCACGCGCCGGTGGTGGCGTCGGCGATCCCACAGCTGGGCGACATGACCACGCCAATTGTGGTAGAAGACTACATCCCGCTGCCTCCACCGCCTCGCCGCTCTTGGCGCATCAGGCTGAGGAAGGAGAAGGAGAAGAACAATGAGAACTGAACTATGTCAGGTATGTCAGATCTCCAAAATGATATATATATATATATACTTAGTTACCTATGCTATCTCTAATATGCTTAGTTTCCTATAGGTTAGCTCCAAAATTACTTATGTTAGCACAAAATGATCGAGTTTACATAATAAGCTTATAGTCTTCTTCTTATTCTTCTTATTCTTCTTCTGTTCCAAAATGACATAGGTTAGCTTCATTTTACCTAAGTTGGCTCTAATATGCTAACTTAGAGCGCTTATATGCTTAGTTTCCTATAGGTTAGCTCCAAAATAACTTATGTTAGCACAAAATGATCAAGTTTACATAATAAGCTTATAGTCTTCTTCTTATTCTTCTTATTCTTCTTCTAGTATTCTTCTAGTGTTCTTCTTCTTCTAGTATTCTTCTAGTCTTCTTCTTCTTCTTCTTCTTCTAACTTCTTGTTTATCATTTTGCAGATTTTATTTAATTCACGGAAGCTTGCATGGATGGAGTGCTTCTTTTCCATTTGTGTTTTTATTTTGTATCAATGTGAAACTTTTGTGAATTGATGGATAACGGTGTTGGATGAACAATGTGAAACTTTTGTAATATGTAACGATGGAACTATGTGTTGGCTATGTATGTATATATGATGAAACTTGTGTGTTGGATATGATTGTTATATGGATGCTTGTTGTATATATATGTGTTGGATATCTCATATGTGAAATAGTGACCTGAGATTAATAAAAAACGAAAAAAATTTAAAAAAAAATTGATACTAATGGCGCACCTGTGGGATACTAATGGCGCACCAGTGGTGCGCCATTAGTATACCAGATACTAATGGCGCACCTGTGGTGCGCCATTACTAAAATATTCTAATGGTGTGATGCTAGTGGCGCACCAGTAGTGCGCCATTAGTAGGAAAAACTAGTGCGCCACTAGCATGCCTTTTCCTAGTAGTGCCACGTTCTCCATGAGATGAATGATACGTCTCCAACGGATCTATAATTTTTGATTGTTCCATGATATTATATTACCTGTTTTGGATGTTTATGGGCTTTATTTTACACATTTATATCATTTTTGGGACTACCTACCAATCGGAGGCCTAGCCCGTATTGCTGTTTTTTTTGCCTATTTCAGTATTTCGAAGAAAAGGAATAACAAACAGAGTCCAAATGGAATGAAACCTTCGGGAGCGTGATTTTTGGAACAAACGTGATCCAGAGGACTTGGAGTCCAAGCCAAGAACTAGCCGAGGCGGCCACGAGGGTGGAGGGTGCGCCCACCCCTCCTGGGCGCACCCCCTATCTCGTGGGCCCCTCGAGCAGCCACCGACGTACTTCTTCCTCCTATATATACCTACGTACCCCGAAAACATCCAGGGAGCCACCAAAGAAATATTTCCGCCACCGTAACCTTCTGTATCCGCGATATCCCACCTTGGAGCCTTCGCCGGCGCTCCACCGGAGGGGGAATCGACCATGGAGGGCTTCTACATCAACAACATAGCCCTTCCGATGAGTTGTGAGTAGTTTACCACAGACCTTCGGGTCCGTAGTTATTAGCTAGTTGGCTTCTTCTCTCTTTTTGGATCTCAATACAATGTTCTCCCCCTCTCTTGTGGAGATCTATTCGATGTAAACTCTTTTTGCGGTGTGTTTGTCGAGATCCGATGAATTGTGGGTTTATGATCAAGTTTATCTATGAGAAATATTTGAATCTTCTCTGAATTCTTTTATGTATGATTGAGTTATCTTTGCAAGTCTCTTCGAATTATCAGTTTGGTTTGGCCTACTAGATTGATCTTTCTTGCCATGGGAGAAGTGCTTAGCTTTGGGTTCGACCTTGCAGTGTCCTTAGCCAGTGACAGAAAGGGTTGCAAGGCACGTATTGTATTGTTGCCATAGAGGATAAAAATATGGGTTTTATATCATATTGCTTGAGTTAATCCCTCTACATCCTGTCATCTTTCTTAATGCGTTACTCTGTTCTTATGAACATAATACTCTAGATGCATGCTGGATAGCGATCGATATGTGGAGTAATAGTAGTAGATGCAGGCAGGAGTCGGTCTACTTGTCACGGACATGATGCCTATATACATGATCATGCCTAGATAATCTCATAATTATTCGCTTTTCTATTAATTGCTCGACAGTAATTTGTTCACCCACCGTAATACTTATGCTATCTTGAGAGAAGCCACTAGTGAAACCTATGGCCCTCGGGTCTATCTTTTATCATATTAGCTTTCAATCTACTTTTATTTGCATCTTTACTTTTTGCATCTATATTATAAAATGCCAAATATATATTTATCTTATCATATTATCTCTATCAGATCTCACTTTTGCAAGTGGCCGTGAAGGGATTGACAACCCTTTTATCGCGTTGGTTGCGAGTTCTTTCTTTGTTTTTTTAGGTTCGTGGGACTTGTGAGGAGCCTCCTACTGGATTGATACCTTGGTTCTCAATAACTGAGGGAAATACTTACGCTACTATGTTGCATCACCCTTTCCTCTTCAAGGAAAACCAACACAAGCTCAAGACGTAGCAAGAAGGATTTCTGGCGCCGTTGCCGGGGAGGTCTTCGCTCAAGTCAAGACATACCAAGTACCCATCACAAACTCATCTCCCTCGCATTTACATTATTTGCCATTTGCCTCTCGTTTTCCTCTCCCCCACTTCACCCTTGCCATTTTATTCACCCTCTCTTTCCCAATCTCCTCTCTTTCGCTTGTCTTGTTGTTTGCTCGTGTCTCCATATGCCTTCTATGTGCTTGCATCTTTGCTTGCTAAAAATCTATTGATATGGATCCACTTAAAGTGTTCTACTTGGATCATCTTCGATCCTTATGCGCTCGTGCTGAAACCCCAACTAGCCTAGTTGATGGGAAATCTTTAGATGAGCATGCTCATTTTGTGTGTCACCGTTTGTCTGAAAAAGGGAGACTCTTATGGGATCAAATAAACAGATTGATGTGTTATGCTTGGAATCTTTGTGAAATTTGTGATTTGACTTGTTTCTCTAAGAACCCTAAAAAACACCTTCCCTACCTATGTGAGTTTAATTAAAATTAAATCTTATCTTCTTATGCAAAGGGTGTTTATAGTTACTATGATATCAAACAAATTGAAGAATTTGTTGCTTTTAAGGGTTCTTATGAAGTTGCTTCTTTGATTCAAAAGTATGAGATTACTCTCTACGAATCTGAAAATTTTGACATACTTAAATATTGCTATGAAAACTATGCTCATAATGTCTATGTCAAAGAATTTATTGAGAGAATGACTGTTGCTTTGGAAGAAAATAATGATATGCATGAATCTATAGATGATCCCGATGATTTGATTGAAATATCCCTTGATGAACATGATGCTTGCTATTCTTGTGGCCGTGATGCCAATATTTATGAAGATGAATTTGCTATAGTTCCTTATGTTAAACAGGAGATCATTGCTATTGCACCCATAATTAGTAGTTCCTTCAATGAAAAGCATGATTGCAATGATGTTACTATAAATTCTCTTGATGCCAATTCTTCTAATAATAAGCAAAACCCTAAGCTTGGGGATGCTAGTTTTGCTATGTCTACTACTTGTTCCTGATCATGATTGGGGTGATTCTTCATTTGATCTCGAAAATTTATTTAACCCCCATGATGAATCTAAGATTGATAATAGTGTTTGCAATAATATTGAAAGTGGGTTTGGAAGAGTGTCAACTTTAGATCCCACATATTTGGAGTATGTTCAATCTTATGATATTTTTCATAAAAGTGGGCTTGGAGAGGTCGACTTTTGTTAATGTTAATCCCACTATTTTGGAAGAGTGTCAACTTTGCATGCATGTGGATCGTGTTGAGAATAAGTTATTTGATAGCTATTTTGTTGAATTTTCTTATGATCCCACATGTAATTATTATGAAATAGGAAAATATGGTTGTAGAAATTTTCATGTTACTAAATTACCTCTCTTCATTTGAGATTGCTATCATCTCTTTGTTCTTCCTTGCATATGCTAGTTTTTGCTTGCCTTAATAATTTGTTTTCTTACAAGATGCCTATGCATAGTAAGTATGTTAGACTTAGATGTGTTTGTCACATGTTTTATGATGCTCTCTTGATGCTTCAATTCTTGTCTTTTATGTGAGCATCATTGAAATCTCAATGCCTAGCTAGGGGCGTTAAACGATAGCGCTAGTTGGGAGGCAACACAATTTTCTTTGTGTTTTTTGTTTTTGTTCCTGTTTAGTAATAAATTTTGCATCTACCTTCTGTTTATATGTGTTTTTATGTTTTAATTAGAGTTTGTGCCAAGTAAAACCTATAGGATAACCTATGATGATAGTTGATTTGATTCTGCTGAAAAACAGAAACTTTGCGCTCACGAGGAAAAATTCAATAAATCACAGAAACAATCTTTTGCATTGATTCTTTTTGATGCTGTTCAATAAAAAAAAATTTAGGACTTCCTATTTTGGTAGGATTTTTAAAGTTCCAGAAGTTTGCATTAGATACATATTGCTACAGACTGTTCTGTTTTTGACAGATTCTGTTTTTCGTGTGTTGTTTGCTTATTTCGATGCATCTATGGCTAGTAAAATAGTTTATAAACCATAGAGAACTTTGAATACAGTAGGTTTAACACCAATATAAATAAAGAATGACTTCATTACAGTACCTTATGTGGTGGTTTTGGTTTGTTTCACTAACGCAGCTTATGAGATTTCCTGTTGAGTTTTGTGTTGTGAAGTTTTCAAGTTTTGCGTAAAGCTTTGATGGACTATGGAATAAGAAGTGGCAAAAGCCTAAGCTTAGGGATGCCCATGGCACCCCAAGATATTCAAGAATAGACAAAAGCCTAATCTTGGGGATGCCCCGGGAAGGCATCCCCTCTTTCGTCTTCGTTCATTGGTAACTTTACTTGGAGCTATATTTTTATTCGCCACATGATATGTGTTTTGCTTGGAGCGTCGTGTATTATATTAGTCTTTGATTTTTAGTTTGACACAATCATGCTTGCTGTACACACCTTTTGGTATAAGCCTACTAGATTGAAATTTATTAGAATACTCTATGTGCTTCACTTATATCTTTTGAGCTAGATAATTTTTGCTCTAGTGCTTCACTTATATCTTTTAGAGCACGACGGTGGATTAATTTTGGAGAAATTGTTGATCTCTCATGCTTCACTTATATTATTTTGAGAGTCTTTTAGAACAGCATGGTATTTGCTATGGTTATAAATTGGTCCTAGAATTATGAGCATCCAAGTTGGGTATAATAAAAACTATCATAGGAAGTGAATTGGATGCTATGATCAATTTGATACTTGATAATTGTTTTGAGATATGGAGGTAGTAATATTAAAGTCATACTAGTTGGGTGATTATGAATTTAAAGAATGCTTGTGTTGAAGTTAGCAAGTCCCGTAGCATGCATGTATGGTTAAAGTTGTGTAACAAATTTGAAACATGAAGTGTACCTGGCTTGTGCATCCTTATGAGTGGCGGTCGGGGACGAGCGATGGTATTTCCCTACCAATATATCCCTCTAGGAGCACGGGCGTAGTGCTTGGTTTTTGATGACTTCTAAATTTTTGCAATAAGTATATGAGTTCTTATGACTAATGTTGATTCCATGGGTTATACGCACTTTTACCTTTCCATCATTGCTAGCCTCTTCGGTACCGTGCATTGCCCTTTCTCACCTTAAGAGTTGGTGCAAACTTCGCTGGTGCATCCAAACCCCGTGATATGATACGCTCTATCACACATAAACCTCCTTATATCTTCCTCAAAACAGCCACCATACCTACCTATTTATGGCATTTCCATAGCCATTCCGAGATATATTGCCATGCAACTTTCCACCGTTCCGTTTATCATCATGACATACATTACTTTTGTCATATTGCCATTGCATGATCATGTAGTTGACATCGTATTTGTGGCAAAGCCACCATGCATAATTTTTTCATACATGTCACTCTTGATTCATTGCACCATCCCGGTACACCGCCGGAGGCATTCATATAGAGTCATATCTTGTTCTAGTTTCAAGTTGTAATTCATATGTTGTAACCAATGAAAGTGTGATGATCATCATTATTAGAGCATTGCCCAAAAAGGAAAAAAAAGAAAGACCAAAAGAAAGAAAGGCCAAAAAAGGAAAAAAAAAGAAAATAATAAAAAAAATAAAAAAAATAAAAAGGGGCAATGTTACTATCTCTTTTTCCACACTTGTGCTTCAAAGTAGCACCTTGTTCTTCATGTAGTGAGTCTCAATTATTGTGCTTCAAAGTAGCACCATGTTTTTCATATACTGAGTCTCATATGTTGTCACTTTCATATACTAGTGGGAATTTTTCATTATAGAACTTGGCTTGTATATTCCTATGATTGGCTTCCTCAAATGCCCTAGGTCTCCGTGAGCAAGCAAGTTGGATGCACACCCACTAGTTTTCTTTTGTTGAGCTTTCATTTATTTATAGCTCTAGTGCATCTGTTGCCTGGCAATACCTACTCCTCATGTTGGCATCAATTGATGGGCATCTCCATAGCCCGTTGATTATTCTCGTCAATGTGAGACTTTCTCCTTTTTGTCTTCTCCACACAATCCCCATCATTATTCTATTCCACCCATAGTGCTATATCCATGGCTCACGCTCATGTATTGCGTGAAGGTTGAAAAAGTTTGAGATTATTTAAGTACGAAACAATTGCTTGGCTTGTCATCGGGGGTGTAGAATTTGGGAACATCTTTGTGTGACGAAAATGAAGCATAGCCTAACTATATGATTTTGTAGGGATGAACTTTCTTTAGCCATGTTATTTTGAGAAGACATGATTGCTTTTATTAGTATGCTTGAAGTATTACTATTTATTATGTCAATATGAACTTTTATTTTGAATCATTTGGATCTGAACATTAATGCCACAATAAAGAAAATTACATTGAGAATTATGCTAGGTAGCATTCCACATCAAAAATTATATTTTTATCATTTACCTACTCGAGGACGAACAAGAATTAAGCTTGGGGATGCTTGATACGTCTCCAACGTATATATAACTTTTGATTGTTCCATGCTATTATATTACATGTTTTGGATGTTTATGGGCTTTATTTTACACATATATATATATCATTTTGGGGACTAACCTACTAACCGGAGGCCCAACCCGTATTGCTTTTTTTTTGCCTATTTCAGTATTTCGAATAAAAGGAATATTAAATGGAGTCCAAACGGAATGAAACCTTCGGGAGCGTGATTTTTGGAACAAACGTGACCAGAGGACTTGGAGTGCAAGCCAAGAAGCATCCGAGGCGGCCACAAGGGTGGAGGGCGCGCCCACCCCTCCTGGGCGCGCCCCCCTATCTCGTGGGCCCCTCGAGCGACCACAGACGTACTTCTTCCTCCTATATATACCTACGTACCCCGAAAACATCCAGGGAGCCACCAAAGAAATATATCCGCCACCGTAACCTTCTGTATCCACGAGATCCCATCTTGGAGCCTTCACTAGCGCTCCGCCAGAGGGGGAATCGACCACGGAGGGCTTCTACATCAACATCATAGCCCTTCCGATGAGTTGTGAGTAGTTTACCACATACCTTCGGGTCCATAGTTATTAGCTAGTTGGCTTCTTCTCTCTTTTTGGATCTCAATACAATGTTCTCCCCCTCTCTTGTGGAGATCTATTCGATGTAAACTCTTTTTGCGGTGTGTTTGTCGAGATCCGATGAACTGTGGGTTTATGATCAAGTTTATCTATGAGAAATATTTAAATCTTCTCTTAATTATTTTATGTATGATTGAGTTATCTTTGCAAGTATCTTCGAATTATCAATTTGGTTTGGCCTACTAGATTGATCTTTCTTGCCATGGGAGAAGTGCTTAGCTTTGGGTTTGATCTTGCGGTGTCCTTACCCAGTGACAGAAAGGGTTGCAAGGCACGTATTGTATTGTTTCCATCGAGGATAAAAAGATGGGGTTTATATCATATTGCTTGAGTGTATCCCTCTACATCATGTCAGCTTTCTTAATGTGTTACTTTGTTCTTATGAACTTAATACTCTAGATGCATGCTGGATAGCGGTCGATGTGTGGATTAATAGTAGTAGATGCAGGCAGGAGTCGGTCTACTTGTCACGGACATGATGCCTATATACCTGATCATGCCTATATAATCTCATAATTATTCGCTTTTCTATCAATTGCTCGATTGTGATTTGTCCACCCACCGTAATACTTATGCTATCTTGAGAGAAGCCACTAGTGAAACCTATGGCCCCGGGTATATATTTTATCATATTAACTTTCAATCTACTTTTATTTGCGTCTTTACTTTTTGCATCTATATTATAAAATACCAAAAATATATTTATCTTATCATATTATCTCTATCAGATATCACTTTCGCAAGTGGCCGTGAAGGGATTGACAACCTTTTTATCGCGTTGGTTGCGAGTTCTTTGTTTGTTTGTGTAGGTTCGTGGGACTTGTGAGTGCCTCCTACTGGATTGATACCTTGGTTCTCAAAAACTGAGGGAAATACTTACGCTACTGTGTTGCATCACCCTTTCCTCTTCAAGGAAAACCAACACAAGCTCAAGACATAGCAATGACCTTTGGTGGCGAGCTTGGAAGCAATCTTCCCGGCACGACGCTCTAATTCCTCCTCAGATGTGGAAGGAGGATGGTTAACTTGATTATCTTGAGCGCCGTCTTGAGCTTGTTCTAGATCTTGAGCTTGCTCTTGATCTTGAACTTGCTCGAGAGGGAGAACTTTACCTTGGGCATCATTTGGTGGTTCACCACCATCTTGAGGTTGATCTTGCCCTTGGTCCTGTTCAAGAGGTTGAGGGCCTTCACATTGTTCTTCGGAAGCGTGCGGGTCTTGGGTTGGTGATGGCTCCACTTGAGTGGAGCATTGTCCTTCTCCTTCAGCCACAAGGGGTTCCTCAATGGGTAGGATATGACCCACACCCATTCTTCTTATGGCTTGGGAAGGAATTTCATCACCTACATCACAAGTACCACTTTGCTCCACTTGGGAGCCGTTATTTTCATCAAACTCCACGTTACACGTCTCCTCAATGAGTCCAGTGGACTTGTTGAGGACACGGTAAGCATGAGAGTTTGTAGCATAACCAACAAATATGCCCTCATAAGCTCTAGCCTCAAATTTAGACAAATGAACACCTTTCTTGAGAATGAAACACTTACACCCGAACACCCGAAAGTACAAGAGGTTGGGCTTGTTACCGGTAAGTATTTTATAAGGAGTCTTGTTCAAGCCTTTGCGGAGATATAGCCGATTGGATGCATGGCATGCTGTGTTGATGGCTTCAGCCCAAAAGTTGTATGCAGACTTGAATTCCGCTATCATGGTCCTTGCTGCATCCATCAACGTCCGGTTCTTCCTCTCTGCGACACCATTTTGTTGAGGAGTATATGGAGCAGCATATTGATGCTTGATCCCCTCATCACTAAGAAACTCATCCAAGGTGTAGTTCTTGAACTCGGTGCCGTTGTCACTTCTTATTGTCAAGATCTTTGCATCATGTTGACGTTGAGCTTCATTTGCAAAGTCGATGAAGGTTTGTTGAGTCTCACTCTTCCTCTTGAAGAAAAATACCCAAGTGTATCTTGAATAATCATCCACAATCACCAAGCAATACTTTCTACCTCCAAGACTATCAAAGGATGGAGGCCCAAAGAGATCCATGTGAAGGAGCTCCAAGGGTCTCTTCGAATATATGATAGTCGTGGGAGGGTGAGCCTTTTCATGAAGCTTTCCTTCGATACAAGCATTGCAAGCATGATCTTTGGCAAAAGTAACATTTGTTAGTCCACGAACATGGTCCCCATTCAGAAGACATTGCAAAGATCTCATATTGACGTGGGCTAGACGGCGATGTCAAAGCCATCCCACATCAACTTTAGCCATTAGGCATGTCGCGGTCTTAGTGGGTCGCTCCAAAAAGTTAATCACATAGAGACCATTCTCGACATGCCCAACAATGGCTACTTTAAGAGTCTTGATCCACAAGAGGGCCACAGTATCAATATCAAAGAAAGTGGAAAAACCCATGAGTGCAAGTTGACGAACGGAAAGTAGATTGTATGCAAGGGACCCGACAAGCATGACTTCCTCGATCGTTAGATCATGAGAAATGACAACCTTGCCAAGACCAATTACCTTAGAAGACGAGGCATCACCCCACTCGATGTTGGTGGGCATAGATGAGATCTTGTGCACGTCCACCACCAAGTCCTTGCTTCCAGTCATATGATTTGTTGCTCCACTATAGAGCAACCATGATCCCCCACCACAAGCAAACACCTACAAGAGATCAATGCTTGGTTTTAGGTACCCATTTAGTAATGGGTCCTTTGATGTTAGTAACTAGGGTCTTAGGAACCCAAATAAACCATTCAATGTACTCATAAGGAGAACCAACAAATTTAGCATAAACATGCCCATCACTAGCACGGCACAACACATAAGAAGGGTTAAAGTCGTCAGCTTTGTTGGAAGAGGTGGCTTTGCCCTTTTTGACATCACCACTCTTCACATTGTTCTTCTTATCCTTAGGAGCACCCTCTCCCTCCTTCACAAAAGTTTGCTTAAGAGGGGGAGGTCGTTTGGGCTTGTCGTTCTTCTTCTTATCCTTGGACTTGGGTGTGAACCCAACTCCCTCCTTGGCCACAACTTCCTTTTGATTGCTCAAAAGGTTGTTGAGGTTCTTCTCACCTTGTATGCATGTCACAAGGCCTCTCTCGAGTTGCTCCTTCAACTTGGCATTTTCCTCCACAAGATGCACATGCTCACAACACGGGTTGGTAGCATTTGCATTATCAATTAAGACCATGTGAGCAAAGGTGGCTTTCTCCTTGGTTAGCTTCACTTGGAGTTGAACATGAGACTCCTTGAGGCTAGCATTACCACCCTTCAAAGCCTTGTGAGCCTTGTCAAGTAGATAAAACTCCTCTTTGAGTCTAGCAAGGTCAACCCCAAGCTTATCCTTCTCGGAGATTAACACACGAGAGACAACAAGAGCATGATCAAGATCTTTCTTTAATTTAGCATGGTCATCATTGTGTGACTCCTCAAAAGCCAAACGATGACCACACTCTTCCTCAAGAGTGTTAGAGAGATCTGATATCTCATCGGCATAGTCACGACTATGACCTTCCATCTTAGAGATGGTTTCTTCATGAGCCTCGATCATGTCATTGGCTTCACCAAGTTGTTCCAAGAGAGCAACAAAGTGCTTCTTGAATTTGCCCTTGAGTTTTCTCATAAAGGACTCAAATTCATTCATCTCTTCATTAGACCCCTCATTTTCATCAATGCAATCCGTCAAGGAGGGATTAGTAATGATGGTGGTTTTGATGTTGGGGGTTACCTTGTTAGTGGCTTTAGCCATGAGGCACTTGGCGGTGATGTTCTCGTTGGGGGAATCAAAGAGAGACACCCGGGGAGTTGTGGCAATGGCAACGGAGGCCATGGCCATTGCTTCTCCATCTTCATCATCATCGTCATCCTCATGGTATTCTTCTTGGACCACTAACCCTCGAGTAGGAGTCTTCTTGGTGAAGTTGTTCTTGCTTGGGAAGGACTTGGCTTTGTCTTTTCGAATGAGCTTGCCACCATTGTCTTCCCGCTTCTCGTAAGGACAATCCACAACAAAGTGACTCACATTGCCACAATTGTAACAAGTTCTCACTCGTTGATTTCCCTTGAACCCACTAGAATTGGTCTTGTTGAAATTGGGCCTTGTGTTCTTCTTGCTTGAAAATTGCCTTGAAGAAAGGGCCATGTGCTCATGGTAATCATATTTTGTATCCTCGGGATTGCCCTCCTCATCTTCCTCTTCTTCCTCTTCTTCCACAATGCCCTTGGCCTTCAATGCAAGATTGGACTTCTTTGTTCTTTGAGAACGGAGCACCGTGTTGTCGGCGGTCTTGTCCAAGATGCTCATTGCTACGAAGTCATCCAACACTTCACTTGAGGTCATGGAGTGGAAGTCCGGTCTTTGACGGATGACGGACGACATGGCCTTGTTGTAGGGTATCATGGCCTTGAGGAACTTGAGCTTGATCCAATTATCATCCGTGTCCTTGTTCCCATGATCTCGGAGTGAGACCGCGAGTTTGGTTACTCTCCGAAAGAGCTCACGAGGTTCTTAATCTTCTTTCATTGCAAACTCATCAGCTTTGTCTTGCACCACTTCATAGTTGGAGCGTTGAATGCTTGCGCTTCCCCGATAGAGAGACACAACACAATGCCATGCGTCTTTGGCCATGGCGTAGGGTCGAAGATGATGGAGATCTTCGGGGAGAATAGCATCTTGGATGATGAAGAGAGCATTCTCATTGAATTGATTATCCACGGCTTCTCTAGGGGTGAAGTTGCTTCAGTCATGTGGATAGAAACCTTCTTCAATGATTCTTCATAGGTTAGTATTCACATGATTTAAATGACGCTTTAAGCGATACACCCAAGAATCAAAATCCTCAATTTTCACAATCTTAGGAGGAGGACCGACATGATTTAAATGAGTAGAGGGAATCGGTCCTCCGTAAGTTGGAGGTTCCACATGGGCATAGATGCCGGTGCCATTTCTACCACTAGTAGAAGGACCCTTTTCACTATTAGCTTCCCCCTTGTCGGAGTTAGCATTCGTCACCTTGTTGGTGGGATCACCCACTTTCATCGGCGAGGTAGATAGTTTAAGTCCTTCTATGAATTTAGTAAACATGCTTTCAACCTCGGTCGTCATGGAGGTTTTCAATGTGTCCAAACCCACATTGAATTCCTCACGAGAGACCGCGTTTCCCCCATCGGCCGTAGACGAGGTAGGATTCACACCGGAGTGCTCCTCCACACCGTCTGTGGTGTCAACCATACTCTTCGGACGACAAAGTCCTTAATAAAGAGACGAGGCTCTGATACCAATTGAAAGGATATATATAGTTGACTAGAGGGGGTGAATAGGCAACTAACACTTTTTATACTTTCCTTTACCAAATTAAACTTTGCATCAAAGTAGGTTGTCTAGATATGCAACTAGGTGAGCAACCTATATGATGCAACAACAACTAGCACATAAGCAAGCAAGGGATACAACACAAATAAGCTTGCACAAGTAAAGGCACCAGGTAACCAAGAGTGGAGCCGGTGGAGACGAGGATGTGTTACCGAAGTTCCTTGCTTTTGAGGGGAAGTACATCTCCGTTAGAGCGGTGTGGAGGCACAATGCTCCCCAAGAAGCCACTAGGGCCACCGTAATCTCCTCATGCCCTCACACAGTGCGAGATGTCGTGATTCCACTATTGGTACCCTTGAAGGCGGCGACCGAACCTTTACAAACAAGGTTGGGGCAATCTCCACAACTTAATTGGAGGCTCCCAACGACACCACGAAGCTTCACCACAATGGACTATGGCTCCGCAGTGACCTCAACCGTCTAGGGTGCTCAAACACACAAGAGTAACAAGATCCGCTAGGGATTAGTGGGGGGAATCAAATTTCTCTTGGTGGAAGTGTAGATCTGGGCCTTCTCAACCACTCCCGAGCAAATCAATAAGTTTGATTGGCTAGGGAGAGAGATCGGGCGAAAATGGAGCTTGGAGCAACAATGGAGCTTTTTGGAGGAAGAGGTAGGTCAACTTTGGGGAAGAAGACCCCCTTATATAGTAGGAGGAACAAACCAACCGTTACCCCCCAAAGCTGCCCCGCAGAGAGTGGTACTACTGCTGGGGAGGGCGGTACTACCGCTGAGACCAGCGGTACTACCGCGCAAGAGGGGAGCGAAGAGCGAAGGGAGAACCTGGACCCAGAGCGGTACTACTATGGTGGTAGGGGCGGTACTACCACTTAGGAGCGCTACTACCGCCTCTACAGCCGAAACTAGTACCGCAAAACTCGACACAAAAAACGAAGTCTCGAGTCGAGGCGGTAGGAGCACGGAGCCGCAGCGGTACTACGGCTGAGGGCCCCAAGCGGTACTACCGCTGAGGAGCGGTACTGCCGCTTGATGCACTTGAGTGGTACTACCGTTGTGGCCCGCGGTACTATCACTGGGACCAAGCGAAGCTCCAAAGAAGGGGAAGGAGCACACCATTGAAGCGGAATGGCTCAGAGGGTGTGACAAAGATGTGTATGTGTTGATTCCACCCTGGCCTTACCAAAACGGACCCCCTCTTGATAGTACGGTGACTCCTACGAAACTAGTCCACCAACATAGAAATGAAAGAGCTGCACCGTCTTGAATAACGCTCCGAGGGGAGGGAATCGTCTCGTGCCAAAGGATGAATTTCTGAAAACTCAACACACACAATTAGTCCGCAAAAGCATTGTCATCAATCACCAAAACTCCTTAGGGATAAATATGCCGTTACAAACGCCCCCACAACCATTGGATCCAAATTATATGGATGATAAAGGTTTTTTAAAAATCACTGGTTTTTTTTGCATTACATGGAAATATTCACTTTCGATCATGGCAAGTCTTGTAAAGTTACTATAGCAACCATAGTTGAAATTGCATGGCAATACAAACATTCGCCGCTCCCAAGGAACGCTCCCCATATATTGAAGTCCTTTCCAAATTAACAGATTAAAAAGGAAAATATTCTGATAAAACCGGTTTAAAGGTACGAACTTGTATATTTTCAGAAAAGGGGGGAAATATTGCATTTTACAGATTTTATTTTAAATAGCTGAGCATTTATTTTTGAAAAAATATTTATAGCCATAAATTTAAATGTGTACATGCTCATAAATATACATGTTTTTTCTCAAAACAAAAAATAGAAATGTTTACCGCGTATTGAAAAAGATTTACCATATATTTTTAAAATATTCAACATATTTCCTAACCTACTGATTGCGTATTATAAAAATGTTCGTTGTTTATTTTTTTTAAAATTGCTTATTAAAAGAAATCATTTTGTAGTTAGAAACTGTGCGTTGCCTATTTATAAATGTATATTGCTTATTTAGAAATGTTCCCTAAATATATTAAAAGCAATCATCATATTTTCAAAAATGTTTGTCATGTATTTAAAACGTGTTCATCTCATATATGAAAAAGCAGTCATGGTGTATTTAAATCGATGTCATCACGTCGTGTATTTAAAAAAACTCCCACCAAATATTATGTATTCGAAAATTTCATTTACTTTCAGAAACCTTTATACATAAAAAAAATTGTGCATACACCTGTAAACATCTATTCATATACGATTAATGGGAAAATGTTTAAATTATATGTAGCCACCATCCCTCTCAAATAAGGCTTTTGCCGCACTTTGTAAATAAAGCCCAAATGGTCAATCTGATACAAGGTGGAGAGTGAAAACGACAATTGAAAGAGTAACGAGAATGCCAGCAACTCAGCAGCGAGTGAGAAAATAGGAGTAACCACACCTAACAATAGGCCACCAAAACCACCGATGAGGAACGAAACCATGCCTCCTTTGCAAACCGCCAGGCTCCTTTACACCTCACAGATCAATCTATTGCAGGAGAGTGCCGCCTACTCTCTTGTTACAGGAGACGCGGAGTGCCAATGATGCTAATAGATAGCTAGGATTCAGAGTGGTGACAACGGGGACAAATGGAAAAGATAGGAGACCAAAAGCGCCATCCCACACTAGAGTCGAAGAAGCTTCTAGCTAGGGTCAGAGCATGTCTGAATATGCCGAAAGGCCGAGTTTGAAAGGTTCCTGACCTCCGCGACGATGCCCCAAGAGGCTGACAACACAACAAACTTTTGCCATTGAGTCCAAAAATATGTACTAGGCCTTTCACCCGAAGCCCTAACACATAGAGGGGCCCCCACAAAGACACCCCCAAGAGGGAGGCAACATCCACAAGCATCACCGTCACTAGCGCCGCGTGAAGCTTTCGCTCGAAACCTGACATGTGTCACCTTAGGTATGAGGGTCAAGGATCCAACCCGAGGGGAGCAACACTGCAGCCAACACAATCCCCCCTCTCCCCAGATTAAGACTAAGGAGCCAAGATCATCCGCTGCCCTCCTCTTGTTAACCACATAGCCAAGACAAGAGCAACCACCACAACAACTTTGCTGCTCGTAGAGCCAACCATACAACATCACCTTCCAGGGGCACCACTCTTGACATCCATACCCCGCACCCTCGCCTCGCAAACATATGACTTGATCAGCACCTCCTTTCCCATCCCTTACACCTCAACAACCCTATCCTAGACACATTGGAGAGGTTCACATCCCCATGACAACACCCTAACACACGAGAGGCGATTCTGGAGGGGACCAAGTATCAGGGACACCGCAGCCCACCTAGCCACAACTCCCAACGCCCCGGGACCAACAAGCCACTGATGGTGAGGGTAAGGGGCGTTGCAGCCACCTCTCGGGGCTCCCAAACAGAGCCACCTAGCTGGGAAGGCACGTTGTCACACCCCAAGCTAGGCGGTGCCGTCGGGTCAAGGAGGGACACAACAGCCCCACTAGCCATGGATCCGATATGAGGAGGCTACCCTGTCACCTGAGGAAGGGCAGAGGCCGGTAGGGTGCTGGTGCGCGAGGAACACGAGATGTGCGGGTGGTGAGAGGATGCAATGAGAGGAGATCAACTACCCAAAGACTATCAGGTAGCATGCAAAGGACCAATATGTGGTATCCCTTGGGTAGCACTATTTTTTGGACAAATGAAAAATGTCTGGGGAAATGTCGTATCCGCACACGGACAATAGGCGGATATCCTTTGGAGAAGGTATCTCTTTCAAAGGTTAGCCCTAAACTCCTCCGATGACAACAAGTGGAGCACATGTCGCCACATGAGAGTTTTGGTGGATTTATCCACTAGATCAGGAGGTTGCACACATTTTTTTTAATGAAAACAAGTTCCTAAATCTGATAATCTCTTGAACCAAGTGACAAAATTAAGTTTTCACAATTGCATTACTCACGTTGAGATCTTCAAGATAAGGTCATATGTTGATGGATTTGAACTTTGTTTAGACGTAACTCGTACTCCCAAGATATGAAAATCTTATGCCTCCCGTGGAAACATACTTGTGCTTCCTGTCGCAATGTACGTTTGCTTCATCATGCAGCAAACCATCATGGGACACACACATCACATCTTGCATGTGACACACAACTCACCTTCTTGAACACATTGTGTATCACACCTTCATGCGTGTGATGTGTCGCACAACACGCCTTCACTAGTGCGCTGCGTATTTTGCACGACACGCAACACACCTTCGCGCGGGCAGCAGAAATTGGACTACATGAGAAAAATGAAAAGGAAAAGGAAAAAACAGAAGGAGAAAAGATAACTAGAGAAAAGTAGAGGGGAAACATTTCCTGCTTTTCCGCGCCTTCCACGCATCGCTCATGAGTTAGGAGGGAATCCGTTAATTGGTTGCTCCTAAATTAGAAGTCACAAGTTACGGGTACCTTTTGCAATGGTTACCCAAAACTCATTTGGTAGCAACACAGATGAATTTTTACATGGCGGAGCTGCCCATGCTTCATCCACACGTCGACTAGTAATGTGCGCCCGCTCCAAAAAAGTGCCCCTTTTGGTAAAAGAGGGCGCACCTATTTTTTGCTTTGGGTATTTTGCAATAAAGGACGGCTATGAGATCCTCTTATGGGAGGACAAGTGCCTGGAAAATGCCACTCTTCGAGAAGAGTATTCAGGGTCATTCGGCCTTATACTGCATTCTACGCGATGAAGATGCTCATGCGCATGTTCTCAACTCCTCCCTAGCAAATGTACCATTTAAGCAGGACTTGGTTGGCCTCCATCTACTGTCATGGCAACATCTTCTATGCCGGTTGGATGAGATTCACTTGACAAAAGGACATGAAGTATTTCACTAGAATCTAACTACAAGTGCATCCTTCACAGTCCATTCTATGTACCATGCATTTTGCACTCAAATATTCAAGTGGACTATAATAATCAAATATGGAAATCAATGATCTCTACTACTAAAGGTGAGTTGGTCGTTGTACAGTTGCCTCCACCTCTGCCCATCCCCCATTTGTTTTTCTCTCATGTACATCACCCCTCCCACGTCCTACATTAACTCAATCAAATCAAATCGAAACCTCAGATAAATCAAAACTTTCCATGCGTTCCTCTACCCATGGGTAAATCAAATCTTGCAAAACCTCAACTTAACCAAACTTTTCTTGTGTTCCCTCACCCATACCCAAATCAAATTAAATCTTACCAGAATCTCAACTAAATCAAAAAAAATGTTGTGTTTCCTTACCCCTACTCAAATCAAATTAAATCTTATCAAAATCTGGAATATGATGGGTGCAAGGTATATGTTAGATACTCCCTCCGTTTCTTTTTACTCCGCATATAAGATTCGGTCAAAGTCAAACTACACAAAGTTTGACCAAATTTATATAAAAAAATATGAACATCTACAATACTAAAACTATATAGTATGAAAATACGTTTCATGGTGCATCTGATAATGTTGATTTCATATTGTGAATGTTTATATTTTTTAATATAAAATTAGTCAAACTCTACAAAATTTGACTTTGACCAAACCTTATATGCGGACTAAAAAGGAATGGAGGGAGTACAATTGATGTTGAACCACTATAATATGTATGACGTCGTTACAATGTACTGACAATTAGCTAGTACCACTAGAAGTTAAGATTTTCATGCGGTATCATCATAGAGATGTTGTTCTGACAAAGGACAACCACGCTTGCCACAACTGGCAAGGAAGTACGAAGTGTAGTTTTTGCACACTCGATGAGACAATCGAACAGCTCTCCTTTCAATGCCAGTTTGCGATTTCTATAAGGTTAGTCTTCCAAAATCCAATAGTGTCCAATTTGTATCAACCCACAAGTGTTGCCAATATATAAGTCACTGGCTCGATGAAATAGCAAAAAAGTATTGTACACTTATAAGATGGAAAAATCTGCCTTACTATGATAGTTTTGGTTATTTTTTATGGCAAAACTTCTTCTCCCATGTTTATTATATACCATTATATGTATTGGCTTCGTACGTGGTCTATGCTTTAGTGTATGGAGTATCAACCGTTGTTTACAGTGGTGTGTATGCGGTTGAAACCGGTGGTAAACATAGGTGCAGGCGTACTTTTTGGATTGGTCCTTCACCATCCTCGATATTGGCATAGTTTCAGCCTCATATGACTTTATTGTAGCCACTATGTCCTTTCTATACTGTGTCAGACTGTCTATGTTGGCTGTGTGTAGAGGCCAGGTGTCAATCATTATGCTATGTGTCCGCTTGATGCCATATTTCAAGTTAATAAAAGTGCCATTTATCAAAAATAATAATTCAAAATCACTAGTTAGGGATACTCCTTGTAAAGGTTATTCCAAACTTTTTTGGTGGCCACAATTGATGTACCATGGATGAATTTCTCCATGGCGGCTCTGCAATTCCTACAAGATCTATTGCACATATATATTACAGGAGTAGGATTTGGGGCCCAAAATTTTTGGGTAACTGTGCAGTCGAACACCTCACACATGCATGTTGATGTCCTTGGGTGTGTATGGATTGAATTTCCAAGCACAAGGGTGCCAATCATACCGATACTTACTATATATAAAAAAGGCATCTATGTAAATAGAATTAGTAGGCAACTAAAGATAATTCTGAATTACTAACAACCAATAGGGGTGGCCCACTTCGAAGCATAATATCGATGCATGTCTTACTTTCAAATTTTAAACTTCACACTAGATATGTAACTTTTTTTTGAGAGACACTACATTTAAACTTGACATGTTTACATTTGCACTCAAGCAACATGTATAAATATCTCATCAATATATTTGTACCATATTGTCGACCAAACATAGGAATCATCAACGTGCAACCGGACCTGTGGACATTGCAAGCACCTTCTTAACATTATGTTCCGGTTGAAATGCAATGTTGTTCTTGTCCATATCAATAGACCGATCATCGAAGTAAGGATCATAACTCAAGTTCGGGTTGTCACTGCCACCGCTAGTGTACGTGCCGTCATTTGTGTCCTCAACGGTGCTGCCCTCCTCAAGCTCGATGCACTCTTGCAGCTGCACCACCACATTGGTCATGGTGGGTCGATGTGTCGATGCATACTCAGTGCACTTTAGGGCAATTTCCACCACCTTCCAAACGCTGTTGACATCATAAATTCCACACATACTTGCATCAACCACACTTTCAATGTTGCCTTGCGCCATTCGTTGCCATGCCCACTGGATGATGCTGATGGACACAACTTCCCGTAGTATGGCTGGCTTCCCTGTAACTACCTCCAAAAGAACGACACCAAAGCTGTAGACATCACTCTTGGCCGTTGCCTGCATCGTCGCCTGGTACTCAGGATCGACATACCCGGGTGTGCCAACAAGTGTGGTAGTTGACACATGGTTATTGTCGCCTTCGAAGGCCTTGGACAAGCCAAAATCAGCAATCCTAGCCTCCATCTTTGCATTTAAGAGGATGTTGGTGGTCTTCACATCCCTGTGAACCAGAGGCGGGTTGCACCCCTTATGCAGATACTCTAGCCCTGCAAATTCCCGTACCAGCCAGTGCTCATGTTTCTAGAAACATAAAACATTCAATAACAACATACTCTACACTGAAGGGTGTACCTTGCGCAGATTCAAGTGCGATTCGGAGTCTTTGTCTCCAGGACAAACATCGTCCTTGAAGTTTGCTTCCTACAAATAGTTTGACCTTTTGTCAATTTGAAATGCTTAAAAGACACTTGAAAATGAAGTTATACCGCTATACAATTACATACCTTCAATATGGTCATGCAAGGTTCCTTCTGACATGTACTCATAGACAAGTGCCAAATACTCCCCATCCTTGCAGTAACCAATCATGGTGACAAGATTTTTGTGATGAATCCGTGTCAAAATGCGAGCCTGGAAAAATGTTCATAACTTATCAAATTTCACTCCGAAACTCCTTCACACAATATTCACAATGTAGTTATGAACCATGAATTGCAGTCAAACAATTTGTTTACCTCTGCGAGAAACTCCTTGTCACCTTGATCAGAGGAATGAGATCGCAGCTTCACCGCGACCTGAGTGCCGTCCTCCAGAAAACCGTCATAGACGTACCCAAACCCTCCCCGTCCGAGTACTCGCTCAAAGTTTTTTGTTATCATCTTGAGCTCCTCGTAAGTGAATTGGCGGCTCTCAAGTCGCAGCGAACCGTCCGCATACAAATCATCTCCCGACGCGTAGCTGGTCATCATCTCATTGCGTGGCCTCACAGAGTTGTTTATTGATCCTTCATAGGTGACAAATAGCACAACCAGAATTAGTAGTGCTCATTGACTAGGAAAAGGGCCAGACAGTTGTTGTGCTCTTGTCGATGCCTCACCTTGGCATTTTCGTCTTATAAAGCAAAAGAGTACTGCCACCACCATGACCACTATCAGAACTGCAGGGATGGCAATGTAAATTGCTAACTTGCTCTTCTCTTTAGTTGGCAGCTGACATGAATTCCCATTGGTGCAAAGGTCTGGATTGTTGCCATATCTAACAGAAAATGAAACGAAGATGATTCATTTAATTTATGAACTATCATGATACATAGGATGGGAATTGAAATGGAAAACAAATACCTTAGATCGAGTGAGCCATCTTGGACCCTTACGAGGAGTCCAGAGGGGATTGATCCATTCAGCTGGTTGCGTGACAAATCTCTGTAGAAAAAAATATACTAGAACTATTCACATGACTCGAAGTAATTCATGGGAATGTTTATACTACAAAAATTGCCTGACTTACAAAACTGTCAGTGAAGTTAATTGCGAAAGAACATTTGGAATTGAGCCTACCAAGTTATTGTTTGATAGATTCCTGCAAGATATGAAACATGTTTTTATCATTGTTTTTGCATAAAACTTCAACGGATGTTAAAATATATTCATAATTCAACACATACAAGTATTGGAGGGCTTTGAGGTTGGCAAAAGATGATGATATATCACCATTCAGACCTCTGGAGGACAGGTCTCTGCATAGAGCAAACATCCAGTGGATTAGTTTCACTCCATAGTAAGAATGTCACCCTCTTGGCCATTTGACATTTCCAAGTTTTTCACTGAATAAGATCCGTGCAGATATGAATTACTCACACTCTTATGATCCCTGGGGGCCTTGCAATGGCGTAGCTGCATGTCAAGCTGTCCCACACCATGACAGTCCCTGGACCGCACGGGTCGCCCATCCAGTTTTTACGCACCTGATACTTCGCCTTGATCGCCATGATGGCAGACACTGCAGTCAGTAGCACTCAATTTTTCAATGGACTTTTGGAAATTAGATACTACTTTATGCATTAAGTGGCACTCAGCTTTAGTAAGATGTTTGCGCAGTTTTAGTTAGTAGCTTGTAGTTTGACAAACTTGAGAATTGAGATGGGGCTCGTTGAATGCTGATCTCAAGGTTTAGAAATGTGACTGCAGTTTAGAAAAACTCAAAGCTACTAAAGTGTGTGCTTGTCCAACTACGTATTTTATGTGTCTATAATGTACATACAGCACAGAGTGTGGTTTTGTGTAGCTGGAGCTACACGGTACCCCTTATCTTAGCCATCCATTTTGGCATCAAGATCCGTGCAGGCACATTTGTCATTTTTGTTTCTCTCAAACGAAACAACGTATAAACTTCACACTTTGCAGGACAACAAAACATTCTAATTACTACGTGGGAAAAAACTTTCAGATTTTTTCATGCATTTAAAATGCTAAAATTTATTTTTTTAATCAAAAAAATTCACATTTTGTATATTTATGTTGGTCCAAAAAATCTGAAAGTTTTTTCACACATTGAAGTTGTAAAGTTTGTTTGATCTGGAAAGTTTGAAGTCCATATGTTCTTTCATTTGAGAGAAACAAAAAAGAGAAATCTGCTTGTTGCAAGTTAGTTGAAAAGTACGGATCTCAAAGCAATGTTGAAGGGCTGAAGATAAGAGGTTCCATGTAGGACGAGCTACAAAGGAACTTTGTGTACAGCACACAACATACCGTCCTGGGAGTTTGTGCTGAGGTTGGTGGTGGGTATGACTGAGAACAACTCGAGAGCATTGATAATTGGCGGCAGCGTCGAGTTGGTGGTGGCGTTGAGGGAGACGATGTAGTAGCTCTTCCGGATGGCGAAGGTATTGTAGCTGGCCTGTCCGTACAGGTATGGTGGCCTCATGACATCTCGGTTCAACAACTTGCCATTGAGGTTGATGTAGAATTCGCGCACAGCGTTGCTTGGGAGGAGCTGCAACTCCGAGAAGTGCATGATGATGATGTACCCTGGGGATGGGTCGTTGGGTTGGGGCTGGGGCTCCCAGTCGAATTCTATGTTGTGTGAGGCGTTCCGCGGCCTAATGGCCGTCTGCATCACGGCCATCGGCGCCTCGAAGGGGCTGTCGGCTTCGTACTTGACCCTCCTCGTCGTTGATATCTCGGTCCACGATGAAGAGTTAACCCAAGGGAACCACATTCTATCGTGTGGATCATCAGGATACCTGATCGATATTTGTGGTTAGTAATGAACCAATTAAGGTTATTGTCATGTTAAAAACAGGGGTAAGCTTGTGATCTTTGATATACTGTCACACAAAAAAAATTATGATCTTTAGCACACCTGATACCGGTGTTTTCGTCGCCGCCAAAGTTGAACCTGGTCAACAGCACGAGCCCTTGCGCCGCGGTCACCTGTGGGTACATTGTCTTTTTGAGCGGCCTGAGGTCCAGCCCGGAGATGAAGGGCGTCCCGGCACCGGTGTTGATCAGGCAGACCTGCACGTAGTCATCCGGCACCACGACAATGACCTCCACGAACTTCGCCGCGAATGGGCTGGAGATGTTCACAGTGCGCCAAAAGTTGACGCCGATGTGAAGGTCAAACATGGGCAGCCGATGGAGGCCATCGTAGTTGCCGTACATGAACCTGGCCCGGACGAGGTACTTGAGCCCGGGTACGATGGACCGGAGCGTGTAGCAGTTCCGCGTGCCAGCTGCGAAGCTGCGCAAGTTGTACCAGCTCTTGCCCATCAACGGAGTTACATACTCGGCCGAGATGTTGTGGCAGGTTCCGGCGTCGTCCGTGAAGCCGCCGTTGTCCGGGGCGATGGAGAGTTTGGTGGTGTTATCCGTGTAGCCCGTCTCCCCCTGCAGACCGCAGTCTATGCTTATGAATCCTGCAGTGCAGTGCACACCATGAGATGAATCGATCACCACGTAGTTAAAGATGACCCGATGGCACAATGATATGCTGTGGTGTATGAATTATCCATTGCCTTGTGATCTTTTGAGTTTTGAGGCAACATGAAACTTTGAGAATGCATGTATTATACCTTTACTGTCAGGCTGGGCACGAGCTTGCAGTACGCCTCCGGCGCCGAGGCTGAGGCAAAGAAGCAGCAGCCACGGCGTGGCCGCCATTGCTCGTGGCGTTAATTGCGCTAGTGCACACGCAAGAAGCAGCTAATGGAGCGTCGATCATAACATATGTTTGATATGGGCAGCTTCAACTCAATACCTTCTATTAAAAAAATTAGACAACTTGTGCAGGCTTAATCTAGATACTAAGCAAGAAAGTCAGATATGTCCGACTGTCACATCAACACCGACTTGATTAACCAAGTCGTCACACACACACACAGACCGCCTTGCTTACTAAAACCCTTTTTCAGTTAACGTCCGGGGACACACCAGGAATCGGCGAGTCGCTCTACCGAGGAGGCCACGACTCGATCTGTTCAGAAGAAAAAATAATGTGGGTTGACATGGGTTTGCAGAGATTTTTACGCTCTTTGAGGCAAGACATGGGCTGGAGAGTTGACACTGCCTTCGAACCGGTCCACGGTGACTTTCTGTCGTGTGAGAGCGCACGAAGCCATGAACTGGTCGACTACAGCCAGTGGCCTCTCTTCTTTACTTTTCTCTTCTCTACTAGGTATGTGTCCGTGTGTTGCCATGGGAGTCGATTTTTTTTAGAGAAAGGCAGTTTCCCAACTTTATATAAATAAATCAACACGACAAGGTTTAGGATTCAGAAAAGATCAGGATCAAGTCAAAGAACCCTCATGTCCGGCAAAAGAAACAAAAAACCTAGTTGGTGTTCTCCTCGGGGATCCTCTGAGGAGACAGGGCGATGCAGAAGCACGGATCATGGCCACCATCATGATAACAACATCCACATTACCGGCCTTAGTGAGAGGGCTCCACTGCTGAACAAACGCAACCATTTTAAACAAAATGTCAGCAGGCCGGGTAGGAAATAAATACTCAAACATAAATTTGTTGCGACTAGTCTACAGAGCCCACCCAAGAGCACAGAGAGCAATCCAAAATATTCTAGCAAACTGGAAGGAGAGGTTTCATAAGATATTAAGAAATTCATACATATTAGTCGAGTTCCACAACGATTGAACGCAGCTGCAGCCAAGTTTAGCTAGAACGCAATTGAATAGGATGTGCTCAGTGTTCTCGATCAGGCCACAAAAGGAGCAAAACGAATAAGCATGCAAATTACACTTAAGAATGTGTTCACTATCCAGGAGTTCACGCCTGATGGCCTGCCAGAGGAAGATTGTGATTTTAAGCGGGATCTGAGCTCGCCAGAAGCCCTTAAAACGAGGGGAGGGCCGCCCAAAGGGGAGCTTCAGGTACAGAGATTTCACAGAAAATATTTTAGTTAGCGTCTTTTTTTTTGCGGGTTAGTTAACGTCCAGGGACACACCAGGAAGCGGCGAGTCGCTCTACCCACGAGGCCACGACTCGATCCGTTAAGAAGAAAAAGGAATGTGGGTTGACATGGCTTTGCAGAGATAGGGTGTACGACGTGAGTCTGGCCAGTGATCTGGTAATCTAATGTTTGACCCCCTTTCCCCTAGGGTTTCGCCTAGGGTCCATCTATCCTCCGGCGGCGCAACTGCCGGAGTCCACGTAAAATCTCTCCGGCCGCTGGGCTTCTCTGGCCGTCGGTGAGATCTACCACTTTCCGTCGTGTGTGCGTGCGTGTATGGCGGATCCGCTGTCTCAGATGCAAGGAGGGAGGGAGGGAGCGACGATGGGGGCAGTAGTGAGTGCGGCGGCGGCCCGGCCAAGTGGATCGGGGCTGGCGAGAGGAGGGGCTGAGGAAGACATTAGCGGGAAGGGGAGGCAAGATCGGAGCTCGCAAGATGTGAGGAACCAGGCAGAGGATTTTGAGGAGGAATATGGCGATTATTATGGCTCCGGTCCAGACTTGGAAGATCAATTCGCGGGGATGAAGCTGCATGGCCGGGAGGAGGAAGAGCTTGACTTCTCAGAGGAAGTGGATGATCTCATTAAGGACGTGCGCTGGCTGGCTCTCTTTTGGGTACACACCACAAAACCATTTAGTCATGCCGCACTGATGACACAGATGCGCAATGCTTGGGCAGCGGCACAAGGGGTCACCTTCAACGTAAAGGGCCCTAATCTGTTCCTAGTTCAGTGCCACTGTTTAGGCGATTGGAGGAAGATCATGGACGGGGGGCCGTGGCTATTCAGGAGGGCTCCGGTGGTGCTGCAAGAATACGATGGTTTCTCAGCTGTCAAGAGCTACCGTCTAAACAAGATACCGGTCTGGGCTAGAGTGAAGGGGCTGCCAGATGGCCTAACAAGGAGGAGAGAGTTGGCTGAAAAACTTGCTTCCAAGGTGGGTGATCCACCTTTCAATGTGATTATGAATGAGGGAAGGATAAATCCAGCTTCTACCCTGCGAGTTAGGGTGTATGTGGATGTTAACATCCCCCTGGTCCGCTTTGTGCCAATCACATTAAAGGAGTACAAGAGGTATATTGTCTACTATGAGAAGCTCCCAGACTTTTGTTTTGCATGCGGAAGAATGGGCCACTTAGCGGATGAATGCGGTGACGGGGTGCATGATCCAAGGTCCTTCGAGTGGGGGGACTGGCTGCTTTGGGAGTCGGAGATTTCAGTTGCTCAAGGCGTAGGGGGCGTGGGAGAGGTGATGGAGGAGGAAGAGGTAGAGGGAGGGATGCTGGTCGAGAGTACAAAGGAGGCAGAGGAGGAAGGGGTTCGGGAGGTGGAAGAGGAGGTGAGCATGCAGAGGAGGTTTTCGGGACAGATGCTCAGCGTACGGAGATGGATGGAGTGGATGATGATCATAGGGGAAAGTCTAGCGAGGACGGAGTTGAGAAGGCAGCCCGCAAACGGCTTGTGGCAGCGGATGGTACTGTCAATGTTAGGGGCCAGCTGGTCCCAAATTTAGCAGGTAGAGTGGCTGGTATGGTTTTGCGAATTGAAGGGGCGACTACAGCAAGCACCAACGAACCGTCAACTACACTGGAGAAAGTTCGAGTAGTTAAAAGGAGGAAACAGGAGGAGGGGATGGATGTGGATGGTATTGGTTTTGCATCTAAGGCGGCCTCCGGTGAGGAGGACCGACGGGCCCAATGAGGACTATGTGCTGGAACTGTCGAGGAATTGGCGACCCTGCGACAGCGCGTGAGCTCCACGATCTCGTGGAGGCTTGTGCGCCGACGGTGCTTTGCATAGTGGAGACACAAATTGCGAAGTACAGGGTGGAAGGTCTGGCGGGTAGTTTAGGTTTTTCTAGTAGCTTTGGAGTAGCGAGTAGTGGTCGAAGTGGAGGTCTATGCTTGTACTGGAAGAATAATATAAATCTTGAAATAAAAACTTTTTCTCAGTGTCACATTGATTCAGTGGTTACGGAGACAGGGAAGGACCCGTGGCGCCTCTCTTGTTTCTATGGTGCGGCAAACCGAAGTATGAGATACAAAACCTGGGATACGATGAAGTTCTTAAGAGGAGAAAGTACTTTGCCATGGGTGTGCCTAGGCGACTTCAATGAGATCTTGAGGCCTGAGGAACAATTTGGCCCAAATGAGAGGGATAGTGCACAGATTGCAGGGTTGAGAGAGGCTGTAGATGTTTGTGAGTTGGCAGATCTTGGCTATAAAGGACTAGACTGGACTTTTGAGAAAAGAATTGTTGGGGGAGATTATTGCATGGTTCGTCTCGATCGGGCCCTTGCGACCCCGAGCTGGTCTTCTATGTTTCCTTTTGCCTCTCTTGAGCACTTAACAACAGCAAAATCAGACCATTTCCCTATCTTGTTGCTTAATGAATTGGAGTCAAATAACTTAAGGCAGGCTTTGAGGAAGCCTTTTAGATATGAATGCATGTGGGAGCAGGAAGAATCTTTCTCTGCAAGCGTACAGGAAGCTTGGCGGGTGGATCAGCCAGCAACTAACGTACATGAGCTTGCGGATAAACTTACGAACGTGGCTGCATCTCTTAAGAATTGGGGACGGACTAACTTTTGGTTCAGTCCGAGGTGAGCTTCGCGAACTTCGACGGAGACTAGCTAAGTTCAGGGCTGCACCTGATCGGGTTGGACCGGCGGCAGAAGAGAAAAAGGTCCAGGACTGGATTGTGGAGTTATGTTACAGGGAAGAGATCATGATGCGGCAACGGTCTAGGATCCGCTGGCTTTCAGAAGGAGATAGTAATACCCAGTATTTCCAGAAAAAGGTGAGCGCGAGAAGAGCAAAAAATACAATCTCTAGCCTGACTAGAGGGGATGGTTCGGACACATCGGATCCTGATGAGATGGCTGGCATGGCCACCAGCTTCTATGAGCAATTATACACCTCCGAGGGAACCATTGGCATTGAGGCGGTGCTCTCACATATACCATCTCGAGTGGACGGGGCCATGAATGCCCGTCTGAATGCTGTTTTTACGAAAGAAGAAGTTAAAGAGGCTTTGTTTCAAATGTTTCCCACAAAAGCTCCGGGACCGGATGGATTCCCAGCACACTTTTTCCAGTGGCATTGGGAGCTATGTGGTGATGAGATTACAGGCATGATCATTCGGGTGCTTAATGGAGAGGACTCACCGGAGGATATAAACCGCACGTTCATCGTTCTTATTCCCAAGATAGCAAGTCCAAAACTTTTAGGACAATTTCGACCTATAAATCTTTGCAACGTGGTTTACAAAATCGCATCAAAAGTCTTAGCCAACAGGTTGAAGGTTATTCTCCCCGAGGTAATCTTCGAAGAGCAGTCGGCCTTAGTTCCTGGTCGCCTTATCACGGATAAGTTTATAGCAGCCTATGAATGTTTGCACTACATGAAGTCTAGAAGGATAAAGGGTAACCATTTTTGTGCGCTAAAGCTCGACATGATGAAGGCTTATGATCATTTAGAGTGGTCGTATTTAAAGGCGGTAATGCTCAAGTTGGGAATCAGCCCACGTTTTGTGGATACTGTTATGAGGTGCGTCTCATCTGTTTCTTTTTCGGTTCTATTTAATGGAGGTATAATGGATGAATTCAGGCCATCGAGGGGACTTCGCCAAGGAGACCCTATCTCTCCATATCTGTTTCTCATTGCTGCAGAAGGACTATCTTGCTTGTTAAAGGCAGCAAATACAGGAGTGCATGGTCTGGCAGTTGCACCTACGGCTCCATTAGTCAATCATTTATTGTTCGCCGACGATAGTCTTCTATTTTTTGAGGCAACAAGGGCAAGGGCAGAGAAGGTCCAGAGCATGTTGAAGATGTATTGTGATGCTTCTGGATAGCGCATTAGTACTGATAAATCATCCATTTATTTTAGCAAAATGGTCTAGGAGGGCCAACGCAACGAGATTAAACTCCTGCTTGATGTTCACAATGAGGCATTGACTGAGAAATATCTTGGGCTTCCTACTGATGTTGGCAAGGAGAAGGAGGGTTGCTTCAGGTATTTGAAGGACAGAATTTGGAAGCACATCCAAGGATGGATGGAAAAGTGTCTTTCAGCAGGAGGCAAGGAAGTACTCATACATTCGGTTGCTCAATCCATACCAACATATTCCATGGCATGTTTTAAGCTACCTCGTGGATTATGTGAACATATCAATGGTCTATTACGAAAGTTTTGGTGGGGCAGCAAGCAAGGTCAGAGGAAGCCAGCATGGGTTTCATGGAGGACTATGTGTAAGCCCAAGTTCATGGGGGGGGGGGGGTTAGGCTTCAGAGATATCGAACTTTTCAACCTCGCTCTATTATCCAAGTAGGTGTGGCGTCTGCTCCAGGAACCAGACACACTTAGTGCGCGGATCTTAAAAGCCCGGTATTACCCTTTGGTGGACATTCTTGATGCAACCCTAGGACCACACCCGTCACAGGTGTGGCGCTCAATACTTGAGGGTAGAGACATTCTTGCTCTTGGACTGATTAAGAGGATTGGTTCTGGGTTAGGTACACGCATCTAGGAGGATAACTGGCTACCTCGTGATTACAAGTTGAGGCCTATCTGCCCTATATCGACAAACCCACCACAATTTGTCTCAGAACTCATTGATCCCGTAACGAGGATGTGGAGGAGGGAGCTGATAGAACAACACTTTCTTGCACCAGATGTCGATGTGATTCTTAATATACCTTTGAGTTCGCGGGTGCAACCAGATTTCTGGGCATGGCACTATGACAGAAAGGGTTTTTTCTCGGTCCGGTCGGCATACAGGATGATCAACGTTATAAAATTTCAAAGGGAAGATTGGCTGGAACACAGAGGAGGCCACTCGAATCTGGCTCGGGAGAAGAAGTCGTGGTCCTTGCTATGGAAGGTCAAAGTCCCCTCAAAAGTTAGAATTTTTGTATGGAGGCTATCACATACGTCCTTGCCGACTGGTAGCGTGAGACATGGGAGGAAGATGGCGGACTCGCAGCCTGCTCTTTGTGTGGTGCGGAGAATGATACATGGAGACACTCGCTTTTGGACTGCCGGATGGCAAGGTGTGTGTGGGCGCTGGGTGATGAGGAGACCGTGGAGCATGTGCTATCTAATAACTCTGATGATCCCAGACTGTGGCTCTTTTGGCTGTTTGATACAGTGGAACAGAAGGAGTTGGCAAAAGTTTTGGTCACCATGTGGGCCATCTGGTGGGCAAGGAGGAGAGCGATCCATGAGGAAGAATTTCAAAGTCCCTTGCCCACTATGTGTTTTATCAACAGATACCTAGAGGACCTTGACATTGTCTCTGTGAGCAAACCTGCAGTTGGAAGGCCACCACAGCAGCGATCCCACAGGTGGAAGACGCCAGAGGGGGAGGCGGTTAAAATCAATGTGGATGGTGCAATCTCGCGGAATGGCAAAAGGGGTGCAGTCTCGGCGATAAGCAGGGACAAGGAAGGGAGGTATTTGGGTTCTTCGACAGTCACTTTTGATGGTTTGGTTGATGTAGCGAATCTGGAAGCGCTTGCGTGCAGCGAGGCATTAGCTCTGGCAAAGGACCTCAACCTCTCACATGTGATCATAGGTTCTGATTGTATGCAAGTGGTCTCGGACATCAGGGAGAATGTGTTATCATCTTATGTTGTAGTTGTTAGTGAAATTAGAGAGTCTATAAAAGATTTTGTGAGTGCTAGTTTTAGATATGAGTGCAGGGAGGCCAATGCTGAAGCTCATGCCATTGCAAAGGCTGCTTCAGCTCTCCCTTCTGGTCGCCGCTTGTGGCTAGGGATCCTACCGAACATCACTTGTATTCCTTCTGTGTTATCTACTGAATAAAATCCCTAGTTCACCTAAAAAAAGGCTTAGCAGAGATTTTTATTCTCCTTGAGGCAAGACATGGGCTGGAGAGTTGACACTGCCTTTGAACTGGTCGACAACGACTTTCTTTGCACGCGAAAGCCACGAACTGATCGTCAGCCAGCCCATGTCTTCCTCTGGCACGGCATTAAAAGCTAGTCAAGACTTCAAAAATGTACATGGTCAAAATATTTGAAAAGACAAGAGCGAGACCTCAGCCCCTCGCCTTTTGCGTTAGGTATGGAGGGTCACAGTTCTAGCAGTCTGTCATTCAGCTCCTACCGGTCCTGCACATTGGGACATCCATCTCGATCGGGACCGGGACATCCACGCTGTTTTGGCTGGATCGTTGGGCTGGGGACCTCCCCTTCGCGGTGAGGTTTCCTGACCTCTTCTCCATCGCCGTTGAGTCTAGGATTTCCGTCGAGGCGGCCCTTATTGGCTTAGGGCGTCTCGCGTTCCGACGGCCTTTTGGGCCCCCGGAAGTTGCCGCTTGGCATGATCTCCTTGATACCGTGGCTCTTCATGAGCCTGACCTGTCTCAGCCCCATGACCGCTTCTCTACGAATTCGCTGTACCGAGCCATTGCCTCCTCTCCTAGCCCGGCCGTCTTCGAGTATATTTGGACCATTCGTTTGCCGCTCAAGATCAGAATTTTCATGTGGCAATGGATCTGTGGCCGGCTTCCCTCTAGCGTGGAGGTGATTAAACGCCATGGTCCGCGTGACGGTATCTGCCCCTTATGTGGGATGGAAGAAACCTCGAATCACATCTTCTTCTCGTGCATGTCCGCCCAGTTCCTCTGGGGTTGCCTCCGCGAGGTGGTCGGTGGGGTTTGGTGTAACACCAACTTCCCTGACCTCCTTGTCGAGATTCAGGACTCCCCCATAACGGGCTGCCACATTAGGTGGCTGCTCATTGGGACGCTTGTGTGGACGCTCTGGACTGTGCGTAATAAGCTTGTCATTCAGCAGGTTCCTCTCCGACGCGCTACTGATGCTGTGTTTAAATTGTGTGGTTACTTGCAGCTTTGGCGGCCGCTTAGCCGTCACCAGGACCGAGACGCCCTCACCATCATCATCTCCGACCGTCGCGCGATGGCTCTACGCTTGGCACCACCGCTCCCTCCCCCACCGCCCGAGCCAGATTAGCTCCTTCTTGCTACTGTGGTTGGCCCGCCACCTTTTTTTGTTTTTTAGGGCTTGTTGAATTGTACCCTCAGGAGAACCTATTTGTACTCTATGTTCGTGTGACTGTGTGTGTGGGGGTGAACTTATGTGTACCGTTTGGCTGTGGTGGTTTGTTTTATTTATAAAGCCGGGCAAAAGCTTTTTTCGGTAAAAAAGCGTGCCAAACCAGGTGACACCACGTAGCAATCGACAACAACAACACACCCCCCTTAGCAATCCCGGAACCGTGAGAGAGCACTACTGGAATTTGCTTGTACGCCGGCTGCAAGACTCTTTGCCGAGAGCCAAATCTCGGGCACTCGGCAACCTTACGTACCCCGAGAGCTGCACTCGGCAACAGTGGGTTCACGACAACTAGCCCATGTTGCTGTGAGAGGCTCCCGGCGAAGAGGCTACACCCGGCAAACACTATGTACGCGGAGAGCTACACACGGCAAAGACTAGCAACATGGCATGCTCGTTCGCACCTGACGGCGCCGTCAGTTTCTTTAGACTTTACCGAGAGCCGAATATCGACGCTCGGTAAAGACTTTTGATGACTTCTATTTTTCTTTTTATTTGGGTGTGATTTTTGGCCTCTATTTTTGTGTCTGATATTTAATATCTTTTATTGACTAAAGTGTCAAAATACCATGACTTTTCATGACTTATGTTTTGGGTTAGATTTTACCCAATCTCAACTTCTAATTAATTAAGCACTACTCTCTTCGTTCCTCTATGTAAGGTGTATTATTTATGCCACGGTGACCAAGGCAAAAGGTGCATCTTAACATTACAAACAATGTTGCTATATAGAGTTTCCTATTTTTTTGTACAAAAAATCAATTTTCATTTTCTAAGTGTCAAAACTGGGTGTTTTTTGTGAAGCAACTACAAAAATGAGGGTGCAAAATGGCACCACCATAATTATCACAGTAAGTAGACCATATTTTATGCACAATTCACAAGTTTTATGGATTTTCTAGTTTTCTAGCTATTTTCGCACATTTAAATGATTTTATGTCAATTTTCCAAAAGTAATTCAAAATTAAACTTTAAGTGTGTGATATCTCAGTCATAAAAATTAGCAACAAATATTTCTAGATACACAATTAGTCATTATATGTGAGAACCACTTAGAGTTTTGTGAGATTCACCCCCTTGTGATGAATAGCCATGTTGACCATTTTGACCCCGTGTTGGAAAAAATAAAAGAAAAAGAATACAAGTTAAAAAAATGCAATCCTTTCGCATGGAGGCCTTTTATGTGTACTAGTTGCGAGAAAAAAATACAAAACCTTTAATATAATAAATTTGAAAGAAATCATTCACAAAACGGGCTATCGTGTATGAACATTCATGGCTTTCAAGTCAAAGGACCAAGGTGATGGTCATCTTCATTGCATAGTTTATTAAAATGTCCTCAAATTGGACAGACAGGTGCATATTGACATTAGAAACAATGTGCCAAATAGAGTTTCCTACTTTTTTGTACGAAAACCAATTTTTATTTTCTAAGTGTCAAAAATGGGTGATTTTTGTGAAGCAACTACAGAAATCAAGGTGCAAAATGGCACCACTCCAATTATCACAGTAAGTAGACCATATTTTGTGCACAATTCCCAAGTTTCATGAATTTTCTAATTTTCTAGCTACTTTCGCACATTTAAATGACTTTGTGTCAATATCCCTAAAGTACTTCAAAATTGAACTACAAGTGTGTGATAGCTCAGTCATAAAAATTAGCAAAAAAATATTTTTAGATACACAAGTAATCATAATATGGGAGAACCACTTAGAGTTTTGTGAGATTCAACCCCTTGTGATGAATAGCCATGTCGACCATTTTGACCCCATGTTGGAAACAATGAAAAAAAAAGAATACAAGTTTAAAAAATGCAATTCTTTGGCATGGAGTCCTTTTATGTGTACTAGTTGTGAGGAAAAATACCAAACCTTC
The DNA here is from genome assembly GCF_018294505.1 of Triticum aestivum. Classification (NCBI taxonomy): domain Eukaryota; kingdom Viridiplantae; phylum Streptophyta; class Magnoliopsida; order Poales; family Poaceae; genus Triticum; species Triticum aestivum. Next base: position 595,052,551 of record NC_057795.1, on the reverse strand, counting down.
AATATAACTAATTTGAAAAAAAAATCCTTCACAAAACAGGCTATCGTATATGAACTTTCATGACTTCCAAGTAAGATGACCAAGGTGATAGCCATATCCACTGCATAATTTTTTATAATATACCCAAATTGAACATACATCTGCATATTTCCGTTACAAACGTTGTTGTCAAATAGAGTTTCAAACTTTTCTATAAAAGAAAATTGTTTTACATTTTTTAAGTGTCAAAAAAGGTATTTTTTGTGAAGCAAGTACAAAAAACAAGGTGCAAAATGGTACCACTCAAACTTTCACAGTAAGTTGACAATAAATTTAATAGAAAGAAAAAGGAAAAACCTTGTATTTACCGAGTGTAACACTCGGTAAAGTATACTTGCCTGTGATTGGTTGGAAGCACAGCACGAGGATCAACTACACGGATTGATGACATGGCAGCGATCCAACACCGCCCGCTCCTGTGTACGATCCTCACCGCCCATTTACCCCACCTGCCTGCACAACCACCCAACACCCGGATCCGGCTTGCCTGCTTCCTACCCATGCTCCCATCCGTGCTCCCACTTCATCCTACGTCTGTCTTTTTCCTTTTTTTCCTTTCTAATCTAATCATCTCTCCCCTGATTTTGAGAGGGTGAGGCCAGACCTTATTTTGTTCCAATCAAATCAAGCCACATACGTGGGAGCACGGATGAGAGCATGAAAGGGATCAGGCAAGTCTCGTCCCCCAACACCCCACCTCCCACACACAAACGCTGTCCACACCAACCCACGCGCAGTCTCCCTTATCCTCTCACACGCGAGGCCAGCGGCGGCCGTGGCGGAGCGCGGCTAGGCAGCGACGCGGGCGAGGCCAGCGGCGGGTGCGACGGAGCGCGGCTGGGCGGCGACGCAGGCAAGGCCAGCGGCGGGCGCCGGCACGGCGAGCAGGGCCGGGCGGCCGCGGGACCCTCTTCCTCCATTCTGCTGTGAGACCTCCCCTCCTCTGCGCCCACGCTCGACGGCCTTGTCTACATCGTGGACAAGCTGTGGCCATGGAAGGGTAACGGAGCCCTCCACCTCCCCGGGCCCTTGTGCGCTGGGGGCGCGGATCTCGACCTCCCCGGCAGCGCGGAGCCAACCACCTCCCGGCGGCGCGTGCGCTGCAAGCGTCCTCCGTTTTATTTGTTAGATTAGTTTGCTACTACTATGAACCCTGTCAAATAAGTAGTTTTTTTAGAAGTTGAAATAGAGTTTGTTTTTTCGTGAATCAGTGAGTGATGATGGATATATACTGTAAATAGACTAGTTCTATCATGTAAAATCCGTTCGTTCATCATCGATTCGTATACTGGTTGTTTGTGATGTTTTGCTGCAGGAATAAAAGCAGAAACGAAGAAAAAATTGCTGCTGGGCATACTTTTACTGAGTGCAACTCTGAGTAAAACATATTGAACTGGAGCGGATGGCTCGCTTTACCGAGTGACACGCTTGGCAAACGAGGCACCTTTGCCGACAGTTGCTCACAACAAAGTCAGACTCCGCCTACACAGCTGGGCCTGCCTGTCAGGATAGCACCACGTGTTGACTTTTTACTGGACAACTTTGCCGAGATCCGCTCTCGGCAAAGCCCGCCTTGGCCTTTACGGTTGGGCCCACCTGTCAGGCTGCCGTTTCCGTCGGACGTCCGTGAGGCACTTTATTTTGCCGAGTTGCTCCATTTGGTTGCCGAGTGCCCGACATTTGGCTCTCGGCCAACTCCTGTTTGCCTGAGAGCGGTATGCCGGGTCGCCTTTGCCGAGTGTAGCTCTAGGCAAAGCCTTTGCCGGCGGGATTTGGCCCTTTGATGAGTGTTTGTGGCACTCGGCGTATGTGTTGATCCTAGTAGTGGAGGTTCTTCAACAGCAATGCCACGCACTGCTTGGCCCGCTAGTGATGATCAGATCATGGGTTTTCAACCGCAAAGATAACTCTGAGCAATGCCTTCAAGGAAGGGAAACGTTTCCCCACGGTGCACCGTCTGAAACTTGGGCCGGACGTGTCGCATGCGGTTGTGGATCACACGCCCCCCTCGCGTAGGGCTGTCGTCGCCTGCTCGCGTCCCCCCGAGCCGGCCCTGCCGTCGTCCGCTCGTGTCCGCCCGAGCCGGCACTACCGTCGCCCGCTCGCATCCCCCCACGTCGGCAATGTCGTGCCCTCATGCCATTTTGTGATGCCCGGCGACTACACAGTGAGCTCGTGCACCGCCGTGCGGCCCCTTGCCATGGACGCGCCCGACGCCATGACATGCGACCTTCTCCATGGCCACACGTGACGAGAGCCTGGCACCAGAATGCCTCCGACCATCAGCGATGCAACAAGCGACGAGGTACAAAGGGGGAGGGTAACATCGCCGGCATTGGGCCGAGCCACGGGAGATGCCATGGTTGCCTTCTGTCATGGACGGACCCACGCCTACGCAGGTGTTACAACCGTCACATAAACCAACTTCAATAGTTGTTGAAAAAAGCTTCAACCATAGATAGAAAAGGCTTCAATTGGACTGTCCAACAAGGAAAAACTGCAATCATTTGACACAAAAGCTTCAATCGTAGATAGAGAAAGCTTCAACCACGACATCGTGCAAGCGGAAAAGAATTGCAAACCATTTTGACAGAAAAGCTTCAACTACGATACGAGTGTTGCAACCATTTACAAAAAAGCTTCAAGTGTATATAGAAAAGGCTTCAACCATCAATAGGGGAAGCTTCAACCAGCCAAATCAAAGTGAAAAAACTGCAACCCTTGTGAAAAAAGCTTCCACCCTAGGTGAAAAATGTTTCAATTGGCACGATGGAAAGCTTCAATCTGCGAGAAAAGCTTCAACCTTACTCGCCAATGGCGGTGAGCGGTGATGCGAGAGCTGCGTCGGCAAAATGACAATGCACGATGATGGCGGCTGCTTAGGTTCTGCAATGACAGAGGGTGCCCATGTGCTACAAGATGGCGCCGTTTTCTGCTATGAGGGGCGACGGCTTCCTGCTGGACCGGGGGGCGAGTACGGATGCTGCAATGGCAACGAGGCATCGACCAACGGCGACGGGGACAGAGAGACACATCTAGCAGCATGGGACTACGGGGACAGGAGGTCCAGGTGCGGGGGGTAGTCGTCGGCGATAGGAGCGGCCAGGATGGGCTCGCGGTGAAGAAGAAGAAGAAATAAACACAAGGGGTGGGGAATGGACCTAACGGATCGAGTGAGGGAGTCCGGGATTAAGGGGTCCTCGGAGAGCCGGACTATATACTTTGGCCGGACTGTTGGACTATGAAGATACAAGATTGAAGTCTTCGTCCCGTGGCCGGATGGGACTCTCCTTTGCGTGGAAGGCAAGCTTGGCAATTCGGATATGTAGATTCCCTTCTCTATAACCGACTCAGTGTAACCCTAGCCCCCTCCGATGTCTATATAAACCGGAGGGTTTAGTCCATAGGACAACAACAATCATAATCATAGGCTAGCTTCTAGGGTTTAGCCTCTACGATCTCGTGGTAGATCAACTCTTGTAATACTCATATCATCATGATCAATCAAGTAGGAAGTAGGGTATTACCTCCATTGAGAGGGCCCGAACTTGGGTAAACATCATGTCCCCCGCCTCCTGCTACCATTAGCCTTAGAGTTCCACTGTGCCATCATGATAAGGCTTGATGTCTCCTTCAATCATCTTCAACGTCATAGTCCAGGGGGAGGTTTTCCTTCCCGGACAGATCTTCATATTCGGCGGCTTCGTACTGCGGGCCAACTCGCTTGGCCGTTTGGAGCAGATCGATAGCTACACCCCTGGCCATTAGGTCAGGTTTGGAAGCTTGAACTACACTGCCGACATCCGCGGAGACTTGATCTTCGACGGATTCGAGCCCGTGTCAGGTGCGCCGAACATTCACGACGAGCATGACTTAGATCTGCCATCGGACAGTATTCGGGGGATCGCGCCTGCGGCTGCCCCGGGAATCAATCCGGAGTAGATTGTGCCATCCGAGGATGGGTGGATGGACCCTGCCACGGAGGCCGCACACTCATCGGCGTTGGAGCCGAACACTGATCCCACCTCCTATGAGGCAGGTATCATCGGACCCTCGGACTCGTCTGCGGCTATAGGATCCGAACCGCGTACGTCCATGCCTATCGAATCTGATTGGGTACCGGTCATGGAGTTCACCTCCGCGGATATCTTTCAGCACTCGCCCTTGGGTGATGTGCTAAATTCATTAAGGTCTATCTCCTTGTCAGGAGACTCTTGGCCGAACTATGTCCGGCTCGAGTGGGAAGCGGACGACGAAGAAATTCGTTCCCCACCCATCACCCACTTAATAGCCACTATGGATGACTTAACCGACGTGCTTGACTTCAATTCCGAAGACATCGACGGTATGTACGACGATGCAGGAGAAGAACAGGAACCACCGCCTATAGGGCGCTGGACAGCCACCTCATCATATGATATATATATATATATATGTGTGTGTGTGTGTGTGTGTGTGTGTGTGTGTGGTGGACACCCCCAAAAAAGGCAATGGCGATGAGGCAACAGAAGATAATCCCCTGGAGAAGCAATCTAGGCACCGGCGTCATAGGCGCCGCTCCAAGCCCTGCCATAGCAAAAATAGTGATACCGGCACAAGAGATGATAACAATCCGGATAGCGCCAAAGACGAAAACAATCCTGCCGAGCCAGGCTTCGAGCAGGCCGAGCAAGAATATGGGCAAGCTAGCCCCAAGGAACAGGCAACAGATGGAGAATCAGAGGATGATAATTACATGCCTCTCTCCGAAGACGAAGTGAGCCTTTGCGACGAAGAATTCATCGTGCCTGAGGATCCCGTCGAGCAGGAGCGCTTCAAGCGCCGGCTTATAGCCACTACAAAAAGCCTGAAGAAAAAGCAGCAACAGCTTCAAGCTGATCAAGATCTGCTAACTGATAAATGGACCGAGGTCCTGGCTGCCGAGGAATACGGCTCGAGCGTCCTACCAAAAGTTACCCAAAGCGCAGGTTGCTACCTCAACTCGAGGAGGAGGCGTTAAACCCCACACTACGAGTGCACGATGCGGCTGACCGGCCACCTCGTGGCCGAGACAAAGCAGCATACCAGCCCGAAGTCCAGACCGCACCCCGTCGCCAATCAAACATTAATACTAAGGACTGGGGCTACATGAAGGACCTGCAAGACGTATTGGAAAACAAAGCAGGACAGTCAAGATCGATGTACGGATCACGGGGGCGCGCCATAACGCGTGACAATCACTGTCATGTCGGATACACTAAACAAAAGTCCGTCCAGGCCGAATACAATAGACCAGATTCATTCGAACTGCATCGGGATGTAGCCCGGCATAGAGGCGCCGCACACCCCCTATGCTTCACTGATGAAGTAATGGATCATGAATTCCCAGAAGGATTTAAACCCGTGAACATTGAATCATATGATGGCACAACAGACCCCGCGGTATGGATTGAAGATATTCTCCTACACATTCACATGGACCGCGGCGATGAATTACATGCCATCAAATACCTACCACTTAAGCTCAAAGGACCGGCTCAGCATTGGCTGAATAGCCTGCCAGCAAGCTCCATTGGCAGTTGGGAGGACCTGGAAGACACATTCCTTGACAACTTCCAGGGCACTTACGTGTGACCACCAGATGCTGATGACTTAAGTCACATAACCCAACAGCCCGGAGAGTCAGCCAGGAAATTTTGGACTCGGTTATTAACTAAAAAGAACCAAATTGTCGACTGCCCGGATGCCGAAGCCTTAGCAGCTTTCAAGCATAACATCTGTGACGAATGGCTCACCCGACACCTCGGCCAAGAGAAGCCAAAGTCCATGGCACGAAAGATAACTTACTTAAGAGGCGGTGGGTAGGTAGTTCGCGTTGTTGTTTTTGTGATCATGATGAAACAATACAACACTTATTCATAGAGTGCCCACTCACCAAGCTTCTTTGGAGAACAATCCATATAGCCTTTAACATTACTCCTCCAGTTGACATTGAATCGTTGTTTGGAACGTGGTTAGCTGGGGTTGATAAGATTATTGCGGCTCGTATTTGGATTAGAATATGTGCGCTCATGTGGGCTATATGGAATTGCAGGAATGACATGATTTTTAACAGACAACATATTTTAACTTTCTTGCAGGTTGCTACCTCTTGAGCTTGCGTTGGTTTTCCCTTGAAGAGGAAATGGTGATGCAGCAAAGTAGCATAAGTATTTCCCTCAGTTTTGAGAACCAAGGTATCAATCCAGTAGTAGACAACACACAAGTCACCGAATACCTACACAGACAATCAACAACTTGCACCCAACGCGATAAAGGGGTTGTCAATCCCTTCACGGTCACTTGCAAAAGTGAGATCTGGTAGAGATAGATAAATGGTAAATTCAATATTTTTGGTATTTTGGTTTGTAGATCGGAAAGTAAAAGAATGCAAAATAGTAGATCGGAAACTAGCAAGATGTAAACGAGATTTAATAATATGGAAAAGAGATCCGGGGGCCATAGGTTTCACTAGTGGCTTCTCTTAATATAGAAAATAATACGATGGGTGAACAAATTGCTGCCGAGCAATTGATAGAAGAGCGCATAGTTATCACGATATCTAAGGCAATGATCATGAACATAGGCATCAAGTCCGTCTCAAGTAGACCGAAACGATTCTGCATCTACTACTATTACTCCACACATCAACCGCTATCCAGCATGCATCTAGAGTATTAAGTTCATAAAGAACATAATAATGAATTAAGTAAGATGACATAATGTAGAGGAATTAACTCAAGCAATATGATGAAAACCCCATATTTTTATCCTCGATGGCAACAATACAATACGTGCTTTGCTGCCCCTACTCTCTCTGGGAAAGGACACCGCAAGATTTAACCCAAAGCGAAGCACTTATCCCGTAGCAAGAAAGATCAATCTAGTAGGCCAAACTAAAACAAAAATTCGAAGAGACTTGCAATGATATCAAATCATGGATATAAGAATTCAGAGAAGAACCAAATAATATTCATAGATAATCTGACCATAAATCCACAATTCATCAAATCTCGGCAAACACACAGCAAAAGAGTATTACATCGAATAGATCTCCAAGAACATCGAGGAGAACATGGTATTGAGAATCAAAGAGAGAGAAGAAGTCATCTAGATACTTGCTATGGACCCGTAGATCTGTGGTAAACTACTCATGCTTCATCGGAGAGGTAATGGTGTTGTTGTAGAAGCCCTCCATGATCTACTCCCCCTCCGGCAGGACGTCGGAAAAGGCCCCTAGATGGGATCTCATGGGTACAGAAGGTTGCAACGATGGAAAAGTGGTTTTGATAGCTCTCCTGGGCGTTTTCAGGGTATAAGAGCATATAGGCGAAGGAACTAGGTCAGGGGAGCTATGAAGGGCCCACGAGGTAGGGGCACGCCCTCTTGCCTCGTGGCTGCCTCGTTGCGCCTCCGACTTCATCTCCAAGTTTTCTGGTTTCCTTTCGGTCGAGGAAAGATCATCGTGAAAGTTTCATTCCGTTTGGACTCCATTTGGTATTCCTTTTCTGCGAAACTCTAAAATAGGCAAAAAAACAGAAACTGGCACTGGGCCCTCGCACTACTAGGGAAAATCTTATAGGCAGACACTTACTAGTAGCGTGCGTTTATACGCCTCACTACTGCTACTTACTAGTAGCGCGGGTTTATAAACCCCGCTACTACTAAGTTGATAGTAGTAACGCGGGTTTATAACCCTCGCTACTACTAAGTGATTTCCACCGTGCCCCTCGAGACCAGCTGTAGTAGTAGCGCGGGTTATAAACCCACACTACTACTAAGTTGATAGTAGTAGCGCGGGTTATATACCCCACGCTACTACAAAGTGATCTCCTTGCCGCTGCCACCTCCGCCTCTCACTCCTCTTCCGCCTTTGTCTCCGTGTTTCTCCTCCACTCTTCACGATTATCCCAACCAACCCCCTCCTTCTCCACTCTGACCGACTCCCATCTGCGGGAAGCGGAAAGAGGGCCGTCTTCGAAGACGGCGGAAGCGACTCTTGGGTCGCGTCGTCTCCAATCTTCCACTCTGACCGACTCCAGACTGATCTCTGCTGGAGCCTGCATGACGCCGTCGCCGATGGGGTTCGCCACCCAGCTGCACCCCCTCCTCCTCCTGCTCTTGGTCGCCGGCGCGGCGGGCACATACCAGATCTTCACCACCTCAGGTAATCATCAATCGTGCGAGGGCCTCATCCCGATCTCAGCCCCTCCCGGCCACCCTTGGAATCGGAACCCCCCTCTTCTTTTCTGCATCTCCCTTGCGCACTTCCTGGCCGGATCCAGCTCCCCGCAGTACAAAACTGAGTACTCCACTGTGTCGCCATGTTCACCCGATGTGATGCAAAATTGTAACTCGTTGCTATCTCTAGCTCGTGTTAGTTTGTTGGTTACTGAAATTAGATGGAAGACTGCACTGAATTGTTGGTGATTTTCAGGTGTGTCTTTCGGGAAGAACTCATGTGAGCCGAGGTACCGCATGCAGTTCCACCCCGTCGATTCACCCTACCACCCGGTGAGTAGTTAACTCCTGATGAGCCCGCATTCCATTCTCCAGCTGCAGGAATACATGTGTATTTTTTTAGTTCAGAATTGCCGGGTTCAGCAAAGAAGAATTTAATCCACCATAAGATAGTACTACCAAGAAATAATAACCAGCCCATGACATGTTAAATGTATGTAACTAGCTAAGATCTCAAAAGAGTGGGGAAGAGCAAGAGGAACTATCTATTCTTTATTTCTCAAACAGGGGAATATGCTACTGTAGAAGTGATGCTAATTCACCATGTTTCTGTCATGTGTGTCCAAATGCCATTGTCATTAGAAATCCTGAATCTCAGTCTTTCTCTTACTTGAAGTCCTTGCTGCAGAGGTTGTTGTTTGACAAACCTACTTCCTCTAACTAATTGTAACTCCTAACAAAAGATACTTGATGTTCTTTGATACGTCTCGGTCGTATCTATAATTTTTTATTGTTCCATGCCAATATTATTCAACTTTCATATACTTTTGGCAACTTTTATACTACTTTTGGGACTAAGATATTGATCCAGTGCCCAGTGCTAGTTCCTGTTTGTTGCATGTTTTATGTTTTGCAGAAAACCCATATCAAATGGAGTCCAAAAGGGATAAAAATGGATGGAGAATATTTTTGGAAAATTTATGATTTTTGGGAAGAAGAATCAACGCGAGACGATGCTCGAGGGGGCCATGAGGCAGGGGGCGTGCCCAAGGGGGGTGGGCGCGCCCCTGACCCTCGTGGACACCCCGTAAGGTGGTTGCTGCTCTTCTTTCGCCGCAAGAAAGCTAATATCCGGTAACAAATCGTGTTGAAGGTTTCAATCCAATCAGAGTTACGGATCTCCGGGAATATAAGAAATGGTGAAAGGGCAGAATCTGGGAGTGCAGAAACAGAGAGAGACAGAGAGACAGATCCAATCTCGGAGGGGCTCTCGCCCGTCAAACGCTATGGAGACCATGGACCAGAGGGGAAACCCTTCTCGCATCTAGGGAGAAGGTCAAGAAAGAAGAAGAAGAAGAGGGGGGCTCTCTCCCCCTCTCTCCCGGTGGCGCCAGAACGCTGCCGGGGACATCATCATCACCGCGATCTACACCAACACCTCCGTCATCTTCAACAACATATCCATCACCTTCCCCCATCTATATTTGAAGGTCCACTCTCCCACAACCCACTGTACCCTCTACTTGAACATGGTGCTTTCTGCTTCATATTATTATCCAATGATGTGTTGCCATCCTATGATGTCTTAGTAGATTTTCGTTGTCCTATCGGTAATTGGTGAATAGCTATGATTGGTTTAATTTTCTTGTGGTTATGTTGATGTCCTTTGGTGCCCATCATATGAGCGCGCACGTGGATCACACCATAGGGTTAGTTGTATGTTGATAGGACTATCTACTGGAGGGCAAGAGTGACAGAAGCTTCAACCTAGCATAGAAATTTTTGCATACGGGTTTGAAGGGGGACCAATATATCTTAATGCTATGGTTGGGTTTTACCTTAATGAATGTTAGTAGTTGCGGATGCTTGCTAATAGTTCCAATCATAACTGCATAGAATTCCAAGTCAGGAATAGCATGCTAGCAGTGGCCTCTCCCACATAAAACTTGCTATCGGTTTAGTAAAGTAGCCAATTGCTTAGGGACAATTTCACAACTCCTACCACCACTTTTCCACACTCGCTATACTAACTTTGTTGCGTCTTCATCTAAACAGCCCCTAGTTTTTATTTATGTGCTCTTTATATTCTTGCAAACCTATCCAACAACACCTACAAAGTCCTTCTAGTTTAATACTTGTTTTAGGTAAAGCGAACGTTAACCGTGCGTAGAGTTGTATCGGTGGTCGATAGAACTTGAGGGAATATTTGTTATACCTTTAGCTCCTCGTTGGGTTCGACACTCTTACTTATCGGAAGAGGCTACGATTGATCCCCTATACTTGTGGGTTATCATTCTTCTGCAGGAGAATGGCCAGGAGTCTGAACCACTGACTGACCACGAGGGGAGACAGTACACCTGCTACCTACCAGTAGAAGAAACCAAGACCATGAGTCAATTGTCCCAAGGAATGCAACCAATTTTATTATAGAAAGCGAACGGAAAGTTAAGCCAAAGGAACCAGATGAACTGCTGGAGGTTCTCAAAGACCAGTGCTTTTACAGGGTGAGCATACAACTCTTTCTTTGTGCATGATGAGCATCTAGAGTATATGTTTGGTCTTGTACATGTGTGCCAGGCTAATCGAATGCCTGAAAAATGATCTGATTGTTACTATTGTTGTTGACACAACATGAAGGTTGGTGGTCTTATGAATTCTTCTATTATGGGAAAATCCAACAGGTTCATGTAGAGAATGAGAAGGTAAGCCGTTTTCTTTGCGAGGGTCACAGTAAATAGATTGTGCTTATTGTCGGTGTCAAAACCGGCGGATCTCGGGTAGGGGGTCCCGATCTATGCATCTAAGGCCAATGGTAACAGGAGGCAAGGGACACGATGTTTACCCAGGTTCGGGCCCTCTCGATGGAGGTAAAACCCTACTTCCTGCTTGATTGATATTGATGATATGGGTGTTACAAGAGTTGATCTACCACGAGATCGTAGAGGCTAAACCCTAGAAGCTAGCCTATGATGATTATGAATGTTGTGATCGTCCTCATACGGACCAAACTCTCCGGTTTATATAGACACCAGAGAGGGCTAGGGTTTACATGGAGTCGGTTACAAGGAAGGAAATATAATATCCGAATCGCCAAGCTTGCCTTCCACGCCAAGGAGAGTCCCATCCGGACACGGGACAAAGTCTTGAGTCTTGTATCTTCATAGTCCAACAGTCCGGCCAAAGTATATAGTCCGACTGTCCGGATACCCCCTAATCTAGGACTCCCTCAGTAGCCCCTGAACCAGGCTTCAATGATGATCAGTCCGGCGCGCAGTTTGTCTTCGGCATTGAAAGGCAGGTTCCATCTCCGAATATTCCAAAATAATTATCAAACACTTAGACCGTGTCCGGATCTGCAAGATGATCTTCGCATACCACCGTAGAGAGAATAATATTTCTCTAATGTAATCTGCTGACAACTTTAGACAACGTGACATGACACTACAGTCAGTTTATTATTCGAACCGTTTTCCCACAACCAGCCACAACCCATATTGCGAGGCGGTTTCCTCGGCACGTCTTGTCAAAGCAGAGATAATGTCCCCTTATCACGGGATTGCCATTAATACGGGTATGGGTAACCCAACCGCGCCATCTATCGTGGCGCTTGGGAAATAAGCGACCCTCAACAGGCAAGTAAGGAGGCGCACCGCTTTCGTCACCTATATAAAGGGATAAGGGCACCCCATTTTACCCATGCCTTGTCCCTCTTTCGCTAATCCATTCTTGCTTCCTCGAGCTCCAGCGCCTGGTCCACGCCTTCTCCACACTGCCAAACATGTCCGAAGCAGGAGGCAAGTTGGTGGCCTCCACCGTGAAGGAGGAGCATATTGCGAAGCTTCGGGTGGCCAGATACTTGGCCGCAGACATCACGCACCGGCTACCGGATGCAGGGCCGATAATTCCAACTCCGGAGCCCGAAGAGGGTCGTGTTTCTTGCCCACTTCATCCGTGGACTGGGATTTCCACTTCATCCCTTCGACCGCGGGCTCATGTTCTACTACGGGCTAGATTTCCATGATCTAGCCCCAAATTTCGTCCTCAACATCTCAGTGTTTATCGCCGTGTGCGAGGACTTCCTTTGCATCAAGCCTCACTTCGGCTTGTGGCTATGAACCTTCTACGTGAAGCCGAAGATCGTGAGCGGCCAGCAAGCGGAGTGCGGAGGCGCCATGGTGGGCAAGATGCCTAACGTCACCTGGCTTGACGGCTCCTTCGTGAAGACCATGAAAGGGTGGCAATCGGGGTGGTTCTACATCACCGAGCCGCGCGGCGCCAACTGGGCAGTGGCCCCCGAATTCCGATCCGGAATTCCCATGCGGCTCACCTCCTGGGAGAAGAAGGGCCTCGCCTAGGGGGAGCCTACGGAGCTGACCGGGCTTCAAAATTGTATCAAAAGTATGATTGACAAGAACATCAAGCTTGTCAACGTAGTCCAGGTCATGCTCGTCCTCCGAATTCTTCCATGCCAAAGACGGGCTTTTAATCTGTGGGAGTTCATCCCGGCCGAACACCGGAAACTCCAAGAGCTCTACGGCATGACGCTTAAGGACACATGGAAGGTGCTGCTTAAGGGTACCGAAACACCTCCTTCCACGTCCGAGGACCGCGGACTCCACGCCGAGTGGTCCCCCGTCCGGTGAGTTTTCTAACCATCACCAAGGGTAGCTTTCCCAACATACTCATGGGAAGATGCTAAGTTATTGTGTGTACTTAATCAGGAGTACGTGAAGATAGCGAAGCGGATCGACTGTCCGGCTCCGCTGCCAGAAGGTCCGGCAACCGCTCTCCTGATGGAGATGCTAGTCCTGGAGCCATACAAGGCGCCAGAAAAGAAGGCCGAGAACAAGGCCCCAGGGACGAGGAAGGGTCTCCGGCGCAAGGCTGTACAGGACACCTCGTCCAAAGATGATGAGGCACATTCCTCCCATGAAGGGGAGGAGGAGAAGGAGAAAGAGAGGGCTGCCCCATCCGGGGAGGCCGAAGGGTCTAAGAGGGCGGCCCAGGGGACTAGGAAGGGTCCCCGGCGCAAGGCCGTCATAGGCTCGTCATCCGAGGACGATGAGGCAGATTCTTCCCGCGGAGGCGGGGAGGATCACGAAGAAATGCCACCTCCACGCACTGGGGAGGAGAAGAAAAGGAAGGCCGCCCCGGACGGGGAGGCTAGGACGCCCAAGAAGGGAAAGGCGTCCCTTCCGGATTACTCCACTACGGCCGCCTACAGCGAGGAGTGGCTGCCTAGGGGGAAGACCCCAGTAAGATCGTAAGTATCCGTACCGCCGTTCTATTTTAGTGTGACTTTGCTTTATAGTATGTTATAACGCCGACCATGCATATGCAGTCCGGCCAGGGCCCATCCTGAGGTATCTTCTTCGGATGGGTCTTTGAGCGATTCGGCGATGAATTCGCTCCCAACGGCCACTTCCCCTCGGCCTGCGGATGACACGGAGGTGTTGTCCCAAAGGCTCCCTGAGCCAGGGGAGGCGATTCCGGAGATGCTTCAAGGCGAAACCCCGGATGCTGGGCTCACGGGGCGCAAGATCCCCGCAGACCGTGCCGAAAAGAGCCGCGGCAAGTCAGGCTCCCAGCCGGACACAGTACCGGAGCCTCCAAAGGCTCCGGATTCAGGCAGGCAGCCCTCGCTAAGGAGGGCGGGCCGTCCGTGCCGATGACTTCTGCTACGCCAGAGGCGTCAGATAGTCTGCTAGAAGCGCTTCGCGGCACTTACATGGACGAAGAGCACCGCACTCTTATGAGTGCGGTGATTCAGAAGGTTCTGTCCGCCAAGAGCGGATTAACCGAAGCCTGCACCAGCCTACTAACAGGCTTTGAGGTAAGTAAAAAGTGTGTGAAGTTATCACCCGATAGGTAGTAGCCCCTGATACTCTGTTTGGTGTTCGGAACGAAAAGCCAAACAGAGGGTCAATTATAATCCGCAGGAGTTTAACAGTAGGTGTTCATGTGAATAAACAGGCGGTGCTGGATGCCGCTGCTTCCCGCACAACGGAAGTCTCCGGACTCAAGAGGGACTTGGAGCAGGCCCAGGGGGAGCTCGGCCTTATGAAGAGGCAGCTCGAAGAAAACAAAGGTGAGTAATACCCCATTCACATATCACAAAGGAGAAAAAAAAATTGGTGACCCTAAGAAAGTGTTATGATTTGGTAATAGGGGCCACGACCGAAGTGGCGTCCCTGAAGAAGGCGCTATACGAGGCCGAAGACAAGGTGGCCATGGAGCGTATTGAGCGTGAAAAGTAGTCTGCTAGGGTGAGCGAGGTACAGCAAGAGCTCCAGGAGCTCGGCAAGAAGTTCGAGTCCTTGGAGCGTGACTACAAGACGAAGGAGTCTGAGCTTGCGAAGGCCCTTGTGAGCATGAAAGA